>NC_091454.1:68365768-68681904 GCF_027789765.1 Dendropsophus ebraccatus
TTTATATATGCCCCCCTTCCCCCTCCTTATAGATGGCCCCCTTCCCCCACCTTATAGATGGCCCCCTTCCCCCTCCTTATAGATGGCCCCCTTCCCCCTCTTTATAGATGGCCCCCTTCCCCCTGCTTATAGATTGCCCCCTTCCCCCTCTTTATAGATGGCCCCTTCCCCCTCTTTATAGATGGCCCCCTTCCCCCTCTTTATAGATGGCCCCCTTCCCCCTCTTTATAGATGGCCCCCTTCCCCCTCCTTATAGATGGCCCCCTTCCCCCTCCTTATAGATGGCCCCCTGCCCCCCTCCTTATAGATGGCCCCCTGCCCCCTCTTTATAGATGGCCCCCTTCCCCCTCCTTATTCTGTATCTGTATCTTTCTAGCCCTACACAACTATACTATATAATATAGGCTGGGTTCACACTACGTATATTTGAGGCTGTATGTTTGAGGCTGTATAGCAACCAAAACAAGGAGTGGATTGAAAACACAGAAAGGATCTGTTCACACAATGTTGAAATTGAAGGGATGGTCGTCATTTAATGGCAAATATTTGCTGTTATTTTAAAACAACGGCTGTTATATTGAAATAATGGAAGCTATTTACCATTATATGGCGGCCATCCACTCAATTTCAACATTGTGTGGACAGATCCTTTCTGTGTTTTCAATCCACTCCTGGTTTTGGTTGCTATGAGGACCTGACATGAGGACCAAATACAGCCTCAAATATACATAGTGTGAACCACTACGTATATTTCAGTCAGTATATTTCAGTCAGTATTGCAACCAAAACCAGGAGTGGATTAAAAACACAGGAAAGGATCTGTTCACACAATGTTGAAATTGAGTGGATGGCTGCCATATAACGGTAAATAACTGCCATAATTTCAATATTCAATAATCCACTCCTGGTTTTGGTTGCAATACTGACTAAAATATACATATACTGACTGAAATATACGTAGTGTGAACATAGCCTTAAGACGTACATGTTGTAAGTGTAACTATAAGGTGAGATTAGAGACTGAAAAACATGAACCAGAAAAAGTCAAAGGGAAAGGATAATTATAACATTTGTTTTACAAAAGTCTTTAAAGCATCTGTCTTTGTGTAGTGAACTCTTTGTAAACTTTGAGGAATTAATGGAAAACTACATTGCAAAATGAAAAATTGGCAAAAGCACGGTGTTTGTATGTGTTCTGTAAATGTACAAAGCATTGTGCTCGCTATATTCACTGCGTAAGTATTAATCCTACATTGTTGTAGGTGTCTGGCATCTGGATGTCAATGTGTGTGGCTTACTCAGGTGTTAATTTGTAGATGAACTCTATCTCGGGACAACCAAGGGCTCAGGCAAAGGGAAAAGTTTTCTAAAACAAAAAAGTGAGAGTTAAAATAAATGACACCACTTAAAAATTGTACATTTTCATTCAATATTTATGCTGCCCAATAAACGCTACTAACCTATATAACGCAACAGAAGAATTAATATGACACTAGTTCTCTTTACTGAGTAATCATAAAATTCTGCTGCAGATACCTAGTGAAGCATCTTGCTGGGATCAATTGTCACTAAGAGACAGGACTATCATTGTATGGTTGAATGCTTGTTAGTTATGCTCTCAGTTCCTTTTTTTGTAACAATGGAGAGGGGAATATCTGGGCCTCTGCTTACAAATGGCTAGGGCAAATCATTAATTAGTCTTAAGTTTTTTCTAATAAATAATAACAATGCTGATCACTGGGTCTCAAGAACCGAAGTCAAAAGTCCTCTGAATGAATGTAGGGGAGGCATGTGTACGTGGCCGGTGCACTGTTCTTTTATTCTATATGGGTCCTCTAAATGTTGCTAAGCTCAGCACTCTACAATAAGAATGAATTCCGTTCTGGGTGAAGGTACAATATTCCTTAATTTTCTGGATTTTTGGAAGTCCGAGGGGTTGGGTCTCTACAAATCCATATATCTCCTTGACAGTGGATAGGGGCAGGGATGTAACTAGCACAGTATGCATAACTATTTTAGCCATTCAGCTACCAAATTACAGCTGTATATAAAGAGCCCTCCAGCAGATAGTGTCCCCATGGTAGGCATCTCCATGGTAGTTATCCCCCCTTGTTTGATAATAATAATAATAGCCATACTTCTCTCTCGCTTTGTGAGCACAAAAGTGGCGTCACTTGTACCCCAGAGAACTAAGGGAGGGAGAGGCTACCTGCAGCCACGAGAGTGATTATCAGGGTGGAGAGCCAACAGCTCCTCACCCTGTCAATCACAGCACCAGATTTAACTGCACATGCTCATCCAAATGCTCCTGGCCCCCTAGCAGTGGCATGGTCTACCTTTGTGCCAGCTATGCCACTGGATAGGGAATAACCTTAAATGATTTGAATACTCCATTAAACCAGTTGTTTATCTTATTTGTTGAAATTTTAATTGCAAAAATTTGTAATATGCATAGGTCTGTGCCAAAAAATATATAAATTATTTTTTCCATCGAATAACAACATATCAGAAATTCCTTTATGACATCTGATATTCCTACAAGTTTAACATTACATTTAATAACCAGAAACAAAAGGAGTGATTAGAGAGCCAAGAGGGGTTGTGAGAACTGTATACCGCATGGCCTTCAGCAGGGATAGGGAGGGAGGTAGAGCAATGTTCGGGTGCTGATTGTTTGGCTGCTTTCTAAGGCTGTGTTCACACTACGTATATTTCTGTCAGTATATTTCAGTCAGTATTGCAACCAAAACCAGCAGTGGATTAAAAATACAGAAAGGATCTGTTCACACAATGTTGAAATTGAGTGGATGGCCGCCATATAACAGTAAATAACTGCCATTATTACAATATAACAGCCGTTGTTCTAAAATAACAGCAAATATTTGCCATTAAATGGCGGCCATCCACTCAATTTCAACATTGTGGGAACAGATCCTTTCTGTGTTTTTAATCCACTCCTGGTTTTGGTTGCAATACTGACTGAAATATATGTAGTGTGAACGTAGCCTAAGGCTGCACTAAGCAAATAGTTGACTGCTCAGTGACAGAGCATGCACCGCTAAGGAAGAAAGCCCTGCTGCCTCAAAACACTCCCACCTTTTAAGAAATGGTTATTGTGAATGATGTTTTTCTAATCAAAGCGTTTGACATGCGCCTGTGACATGACAAATAAATATATATATTGTAGACATGTCACTGGTAAAGTGTTCGAGGGGGTGTACATCTCACCTAGGCTGATACATAACGTGAGATGGTAAGTTCGGAAGAGGTCGGTTGCTCAGCAGTGATATGCTGCTGAGTTGTTATTTAATTTTCCGGGCCGGATTTACTGGAATGGCGGATAGGTTGGTAGTGGGATCTGCCATTCCCTCCCCCTCGATCCAGTGTGGGTTTTGGGATCAGGTGAGCTCTGATCCTAATCAGCCTGAGAAGGCAAAAGGTGTGCTCAGCGTGCAGGGGAGTGCTCTCAGCCAGGAGTGAACAGCCTGGATGCTGTGTTTGGTGGGAGCTTGGAATAGACAGTGTCAGACAGGTGACCTGCATGTTTAGTAAGTGCTCAGACGGGCAAGACCTTTTTGTTTGTTTTGTTTTTAACCCTTTGAGGACCAGGCCCAAAATGACCCAGTGGACCGCGCAAATTTTGATCTTAGTGTTTCCGTTTTTCCCTCCTCCCCTTCTAAGAGCTCCAGCACTTTCAGTTTTTTATCTACAGGCCATGTAATGGCTTATTTGTTACAGGAATAGTTGTACTTTGTAATGGCGTCATTCATTTTACCATAACATGTATGAGAGAATCCCAAATATATTATTTATGAAGATATAAATTGGTGAAATCGCAAAAAAGAATGCAATATGGTA
Organism: Dendropsophus ebraccatus; assembly: GCF_027789765.1. Lineage (NCBI taxonomy): Eukaryota > Metazoa > Chordata > Amphibia > Anura > Hylidae > Dendropsophus > Dendropsophus ebraccatus. Next base: position 68,369,627 of record NC_091454.1, read on the forward strand.
ACGTTTGGGGGGTTCCTGTGTCTACGTAATGCACTATATGGTAAAAGCGACATGATACCATTACTCTATAGGTCAGCCCGAACACAACCATATGCAGGTTTACGCAGATTCTCTAATGTTATATATTTTTTTTAAATGAAATCCTTTTTTTTGGCAATTAATTATAAATAAAATGGGACTATTGTGACGCTTATAACGGTTTTATTTTTTCACCTACGGGGCTGTATGGGATGTCATTTTTTCCGCCATGATCTCTAGTTTTTATTAATACCATATTTGTGAAGATCGGACGTTATGATCACTTTTTATTAATTTTTTTATATATATAATGTAACATAAAATCGGTAATCCGCGCACTTTTTTCCCTCTTTTCGTGTACGCCGTTTACCGTTCGCAATGACGCTTGTTATATTTTAATAGATCGGACAATTACGCACGCTACGGTATATTATATGTTTATCTATTTATTTATTTTTATATGTTTTATTTATATAATGGGAAAGGGGGGTGATTTCAACTTTTATTGGGGGAGGGGTTTTGGGGTAGTGTGTTAGTGTTTTTAACTTTTTTTTTTTTACACATTTGAAGTCCCTTTGGGGGACTTTTACATAGTTTAGTTTGATTTCTACACTGATGAATGCTATGCCATAGGCATAGCATTGATCAGTGTTATCGGCGATCTGCTCATTGAGCCTGCCTGTGCAGGCTCAGTGTAGCAGATCGCCGATCGGACCGCACGGAGGCAGGTGAGAGACCTCCGGCAGTCCGTTTTACCGATCGGGACCCCCGCAGTCACACTGCGGGGGTCCCGATCGGTAAGTGACAGGGGATTCCCCCTGTCACTTACACTTAAACGCCGCGGTCGCGCCGCGATCGCGGCGTTTAAGGAGTTAATGACACGCGGCAGCGCGATCGCTGCAGCGTGTCATTACCGGTGAGGTCCCGGCTGCTGATTGCAGCCGGCCCCCACCTGCTGTGAAGCGTACAGTTACGCCCTAGGTCGTCTGGGGACAGACTTCCATGGCGTAACTATACGCCCTGGGTCGTCTAGGGGTTAAAAGCACGGTGTTGCTGTATTTCTGTTTGCTGGACTGTTTATGATACAAATAAACGCCAAGCTCCTGTTTTATAAAGCCAAGTCTGTTGTGAACTGTGTCCAAACACACCATCCCCCGGGAAGATCCCTACAATATATATATATATATATATATATATATATATATATAAATTTTTTTTTTTTTTTTTTGCATTGCCCATTTTAAAACACTTCTTTGTGGGTCATCCGCTAATCATGACCTGTTGGAGTATATCAGTGTCTCTATTAGATTTGCAAATATCACAACTTATGTTTAAACTCCCAACTAGCAAGTATTGATGGCATACTCTATAGAAAGACTATCAGTAAAAAAAAGTTCAAAAATCTTCTCTCTATCAAAAGAAAGTATAAAATGCAAAGCATGTACACTTTTCAGAAATTAAAAATACTGGAAACACTAAACTCCGTCTACAATATCGTGGGCCATTGTTTCCACAGACAAAGACTCACATGTAGAGTACCTGGAAATGATGAGTAGATGGCAACTGTGGTCAACATTATGTAAATAATAAAGACAGCTACTTGGACCTGGCAGAAAATATTCTTATTTTCCATGGAAGAAATGCAAGTTGTTTGCGTGATCTGCTTTAGAGGGAACAATAACACTTATTGTTTCCCATAATTAAGTTGTATGTGTGTTTACTTACCCAAGGCTTTTTACTTGGTCCTTCTTATAATTTCATTATCAACCTATCATGAAATGTAGTCATCTGAAAAGAGTGTGACCTCTTTACTTAAGACACCTCGATTATATATTTTCTACTACCTTGTGAGTTAGGAAACACCAAAAACAATTGCTGTTTAGATCTATTACTATTTCTCTATATCTACTGTAAAGTAATAAATAGTAAGCCACCCTTTATGGGCCATATTACACACCCTGATATTGAGGAGGAAGTGAGTGACGACCTGTCAGGTCAGTGCTCACTTCCTCCTTGTTCCCTGCTTGGTGCATGTGCTATTACATGCACAGTTAGCGAGTGGGATGAGCTGGGTTAGGGGTGAGTGGGCACGGGGAGCTGCTGCACAGACCATCTAATGCCCATTGAAGAGAGTGACATGCAGCAGACCGGCACTATCGTTATTGTTTTGATAGAACATGCTGAAAGAAAACAATCAGCTGACATTGTGCATGTCGGCGGATGGTTGCCTTTTATTATAAGCTATTACACCAAACTATTATCGGCACCGGAACCGGAACGGAACGGTACTTAGCCGATAATCATTTGGTGTGGGAGGGCCCTATGGCAGCTAAGATTGTCATATAAAGTAGCAAATACTTAGTAGCAAGTAGAGATGAGCGAATAGTGAAATATTTGATTCGATTGGATTCGATTCGAATAGCTCCCGATATTCGACTATTCGATCGAATATCGAATCCCATTATAGTCTATGGGAGAAAAATCCTTGGAACCTGGAAATCAAGATTCGACCAATCGGAGGTCACCAAGTCCAAGACATCTTTAGAAAGTGATGCAAACGCCTCTGAAATGCATCTGGGAAAGCAGGGAAGCAGTATTTTACAGGGCATTTTAAATAAATTATAAAAAAAAAACGCATAGGGTTCCCCCTATTTTCATAACCAGCCGGGTTAAAAACCAAACAACAGCAGGCAAGTAACACCAGGGTGGGAAGGGCCATTGTTTTTGGCCCTCCCCAGCCTTAATGTTACCAGTCTGTTGCCGCCCAGTCCAGGAGCACCAATTTTGATGCTCCGGGACCACTGGCACCCGGCTCTTCCCAGTACCCCTGGTGGCATTGGGTACTGGGATAATAATGGGGGGGGGGTTAGTGTTAGTCATTTTATACCGGTTAACACTAAGCCCTGACTTAGTAATGGATTCCGTCTATTAGACGGCTTCCACTACTAAGTCTATATAGTAAAGAAATAAAGACACAACACAAGTGAAAAATATTTTTTATTCAAATAAAAACACATCCACACCCCTTTTGACCATTTTATAAAAAAAAAAATCCCAACAACCGCTGGTCATCGATGTAGTCCATTGAATCCGACATAATCCACAGGATACCGATATCTGAAAAACAAAAAGGGAGAAACACACAAAAAAACATACAAACAGGAGAACAACACAGATCACTGTAAGCGGTGTTGTGCACCTTACAGTATGCAGCATCTTTATAGATCGCTGCTTACAGTGTGGCACCCAAGGGGTTAAGGGAGGATGCATTGCATCCAGGGGATTAAGTAAGGGTCCCCACTTAACCCCTTGGGGGCCAGACTGATGTCAGACTGAACCCATACCAGCAAGGAAGGGTCTAAGTGCCCCCCCTTCCTTGCTGGGATGGGTGTAGTGCAGGGGGAGGGGGGAGAGCTTTCTACTCACCCTCCGATGTTTTCTATCTCCTGTCTTCTTTCTTCTATCTTCTCTCTTCTTCTATCTTCTCTCTGTTTTTTCTAATGTTGCTATTGTGATAAAAAAATAGCATCATTGGAAGAAACATTTGCTGTTTTACGTTTCAAAGTGTTTTATTGAAAGGTTTTTTCAGAAAATTTTTTTCAAGGACAACAAACAATGTCAAATGAAGAAGCATTGCCAATGCACGAATACGACCAATACAAAGGTTGTTGAAGTGTAGGATTTAACAGATAGCTACTAACAGCGTCTCTTCATATGGTGTGCAATGTGAGGCTACCACATCAGGGTGCTGGTGTGGCATGCGCATTGGAGGTGGCAAGGGACGGTGGAAGTCCATGATATATAGAGTACATGCAATGGCATAGTGATATAAGGTAAAACAAAACAAAAATAATAAAGTAAAAAACAGCAGACAAGGCATTAACATGAACCTGATAGCAAGCATGGCGGCACCTTCACTTAAAGTATCAGCTGACACAAAGAAGAGAGTCGGCAACATTTGCTGTTTTAATTAAGGTAAAGTATTAATTAGTACATTGATCTGTATTACCGGCAATAATTAAAGAGGTTGGCCACTTTATAGTAAAATAGGTCAGTACAAAGTATTAGTAAGTGTGCTCACTATATATACTGACAGCAGCTCTCTGTGTACCTCATAGAGCTAATATCACACTCCCCTTCACCAGGCTGTGCTGCCCTGCTCTGTTTTGTTTCAGTCCACAAAATGGCTGACATGGAGGAGCATGTGACCATGCCCTGTGCACTGTGTTCTCCATAGACATATACGGGCTCAGTGGTGGACACTGGGGGGTGGGGCATGGTCACATGCTCCTCTATGTCAGCAATCTTATGGACCTAACCACCACAGAGCAGGGCAGCCCAGCCTGGAGGAAGGGAGTCTGATATTAGCTCTATGAGGTACACAGAGAGCTGCTGTCAGTATATACAGTGAGTACACTTACTAATACTGTACACTGAGCTATTTTACTATAAAGTGGCCAACCCCTTTAATTAATAAAACACATTTTCGTTCTAATAAAGTTATGTTCGTTGTTCAATAGCTTAATTAAAATAAATACTTTTGCAATTAAATATACTGTAAATAAATAAATAAATATACATATTTATATATATATATATATATATATATATATATTTTTTTTTTATTAACAGTATATTTAATTGCAAAAGAATGGATTCATTTTAATTAAGCTATTGAACAACGAAAATAATTTTTTTTAGAATGAAACTTTGTTTTATTAATTAAATATTAACTATTACAGTAATCGGCATTATTGCCGGCAATTGCTGGTAAAACCGTGCCCTATAAAATACTGCTTCCCTGCTTTCCCAGGGAGCATAAACTTTATTAAAAACAACTTTAGCTGTTTTAGTAAAGTTAATTTAGATTCGAATATTCAATCACATATTCGATCGAACTCGAATCTTTCAAACAGTGCAGTATTCAATCGAATAGCTATTCGATCAAATACTATTCGCTCATCTCTAGTAGCAAGTCACTAGGATTTTAGCTTTAAAGCGACTCTGTACCCAAGATCTGTCCTGGGGTCCATTTGGCAGGGGATGCAGTTATTGTCCTAAAAAAACAACAACTTTTAAACTTGCAACCCCGTGCCAAATGGGCATGGCCTAGATTGTGTATGCATTAATTTGGCACAACCTCTCTGTCCCTCCTCCCCACCCTTCACATCATTAGGAATGCTCCAGGCAGATTGTCTCCTATTCCCCTCTGTCAGCCCGGCATATGGGCTGAATCGTTAAGACACCTGTGCAATGTTCAGACAGGAGAAAATGTTTCAGTTGCATTCTTAATGATGAAGAGGGTGGGGAGAAGGGACGGAGGGGTGGTGCAAAGTTAGGGCACAGACACTCCCGTAGGGCAATGGGCTGCAAGTTTAAAAGTTGTTTTTTTAGGACAATAACTGCATCACCTGCCGAACGGACCCCAGGACAGATCTTGGATTAAAAGCAGCTATCTGAAGGTACAAGTGGTTTGGGGGGGGGGGGGGTCGGGGGTAAGATTGTGGGTACATAGTCGTTTTAATGATGCAGGGATGTTCTTTCTTTACAACTAACTTGCGGGTACCATTGGGTGTGCCCGCAAATCAATTAACCATTCACTTCAATGCAAAGTGCAGCCGCCGCTGCATTTTACATTGTGTGAACAGTTATTATTTCCTTCCGCTGTTCATTGAACAGCATCCTGAAATGATAAGCATTATTAACCCCTTAACGACATCGGGCGTACCCATACGCCCCCGTTGCCTGGGCTTTAACGCAAACGGGCGTATGGGTACGCCCGATGTTTCCCCGATCGCTGCGTGTTCACACACAGCGGTCGGGGAAGATGGCCTGCTATAAATCATAGCAGGCCATCATAGCTTCACGGCACGGGGGGTGGTTAACACCCCCCGTGCTTACGATCGCCGCTATAGGCTGATCAATTCAGATCAGCCAATAGCGGCGATCGGAACCTTTCCGGGTCATCGGTGACCCGATGACCCGGAAAAAAATGGCGGTCGGTGCTGTCCGAGGACGGCACCGACCGCCATTACTGTAAAAAGTAATGGTGATCGCCGTGCCACCGGCCCGATCGCCGTGAACGGCCGGCCGGCCGTTCACGGCGATCGGGCCGGTGGCACGGCGATCAGAGTCCCACAATATAGTAAATACCTGCCCTGGACCCCTCAGCTAGGTAGCCGAGGGGTCCAGAGCAGGTATTTGTACATTACTCACCTGTCCCGGGCTCCTGATCGGCGTCTTCCGGGTTCGCGGCGTCCTCCATCTTTCCGTTCGGTCTTCGGGTCTTTCCGGCGGTCCCCGTCGTCTTCTTTCGGCTATTTTCGGCTCCAGCCTCGTCATTTTCCGGATTTTGCGCTCTGCTGCCCCCTAGCGGCTGATATGTGTAATACACTTATCAGCAGCTACAGGGATATTCAGAATGTAGAAAAAGGGGTTTTTTTTTTTTCCAAATTTTTTTTTTTCTATTTTCCGCACCCTATCGCCGCTGAGTGTTGATCAGCATCGCACGAAAGTGCGCTGCTAATCAGCAACTCCTCCTTTTTGGCGTAGGGTGTTTTTTTTCTATATCCTACTGCCACGGTCTGCTTATAAGTGCCGCACATAAGTGCGCCATTTATCAGCAACTCCTTTGTTGGCGTAGGTTTTTTTTTTATACTTACTGTAAAAAATCACGTAAAAAACACTACATTACACCACACTACATTGAATAAAGTTTGACACTACACCACTACATACCCCATATACCAATCCCCGTATAAAGATGGCCCCCAGGGTGTTTTCGGCGTCAGAGGGATACGTTATTATTACCTCCGACACCGAAACAGCCAGTGAGGATGAATGGGGGGGATCCTTCTTTCCTCCATTCATCCTCATCATCCAGTGACGTGTCTGGGGGTAGCGTAGCGTACGCTGCCCCCCAGACACGTCTTTTCCGCCAGTACCGTCCCAATAAGAGATCACGGTATGGTGTGAAATTCTACAAACTCTGTGAGAATACCTCTGGGTACACTTACAGATTTAGGGTATGTGCACACTGCGGAATGGCGAAGGATAACCCTTCGTGCATTCCGCAGCTGGCACCCGCCGGCGGACTAATGCGGGCGCATGTCTCTACCCGTGTCATAGACTCCAATCTATGCACGGGCGGAATCCGTCGTCCATCCAAAGAATGAACACGTTGGACGGAGAGCGGAATCCGCCCGTGCATAGAATGGAGTCTATGACACGGACGGAGACGTGCGCCTGCATCAGTCCGCCGGCGGGTGCCAGCTGTGGAATGCACGAAGGGTTATCTGTCGCGATTCCGCAGTGTGCATGTACCCTTAGAGTGTATGTAGGAAGGGACACCCGAATCCAGCCCCCAGATGCCCCCTCCCCCCCCCCCCATCCTCGGAGTTAGTGGGAAGATCGTCCGGGAACTGATCTTCCCACTGCTGGATAAAGGTCACCACCTGTACGGGGATAACTTTTATACCAGCACCCCCTCTTCCGGTCCCTCGCTGCCCTGTAGCTTGCGGCACGATCCGAACATATCAGAAATAGTAATAGCGCCCTAATATTTAGCAGCCATGGAGCAGACCCAGCGCTTCTGGATATGAGGGACCCCGTATCGCACCAGGACAACATTTTCCAGGTGACGTCCCCCACACTGGAGAACAGGAGACCCCAGAAGAAGTGCAGAGTGTGGGGTAACAGGGGGATCAGGAAGGACACCATTTCCAGTGTGACACCTGTCCTGATCACCCCGGCCTCTGCATACTGGATCGCTCCAAGGCGTACCACACGTCACTGGGGTTCTACATTATCTAAATTCTGTCCCTTATTCCTATTTCAGGGGTCACGTTGATCCAGGGATTATTCTGATCGCCATTATGGAGTCGGGAAGGAATTTTTCCCCTGTGATGAGGCTACTGTCGTCTGCCTCACGAGGATTTTTTGCCTTCCTCTGGATCAACACAGGTTGAGTTTGATGGACACCTGTCATTTCCAACCTTATAAACTAATAATTGCCCTAATACCCCCAAAATAAATTAGAATTGTCCCTTTTCCCCAGCTAAGTAGGTATGGCCGCCATTCCCATTAGAGGATGCCATGATGCAATTACAAAGCCTCTGTGCGGCCAGGACAGTAGAAACCCCCCACAAGTGACCCCATTCTGGAAACTACACCCCATAAGGAATCTAAGAAGGGGGGCAGCGGGGATATGGCCCCCAAGTGACGGCCACATTTGGGACGTGAAAGTGAAAAAAATTGTATTTTTTATTTTCTCGGCACATGTTCTACGTAAGTGCCCGTCACCAGGGGGGTCCATATGCTCACTGCACCCCTTGTTAGATTCCTTATGGGGTGTAGTTTCCAGAATGGGGTCACTTGTCGGGGGTTTCTACTGTCCTGGCAGCACAGGAGCTTTGTAATTGCGACATGGCCTCCATCCTCCATTCCAGCCTCTAAATGGCGCTCTGTCCCTTTGGTGACTTGCCCTGTGCCCATATGGCACATTATGCCCACATGTGGGGTATTTTCGTACTCAGGGGACACTACCCTACACGTTTTGTGTTCATTTTCTTTTTTAACCCCTTGTGGAAATGGAAAAAAATCAAGGCTAGACCAACATTTAGTGTAATTTTTGTAAAATTTTTACTCTAAATTATTAATCTTGTCATGTTTTTTCATTTTCACAAGGGGTTAAAAGATAAAAAAAAACATTTAATGTGTAGAGCAATTTCCCCTGAGTACGGAAAAACCCCACATGTGGACATAAAGCGCCATGCGGGTGCAGGGTAAGCCTCCGAAGGGAAGAAGCGCCATTTGGTTTTTGAAGGCTGGATTTGGATGGAATGGATTTCGAGGGGCCATGTTGCATTCAAAAGGCCCCTGTGTTGCCAAGACAGTTGAAACCCCCCACAAGTGACCCCATTATGGAAACTGCACCCCTCAAGGAATGTAACAAGGGGTGTAGTGAGCATATGGACCCCACTGGTGACGGACACAAATGTGGAACAATGTGGCGTGAAAATGAAATATTACATTTTTTACACTATAATGTTGGTTTAGCCTTGAATATATCATTTTCACAAGGGGTTAAAAGAGGAGAAAAAAAACAAAATGTGTAGCGCAATTTCCCCCGAGTCCGTAAATACCCCACATGTGGACATAAAGCACCATACGGGTGCAGGGTAAGCCTCCGAAGGGAAGGAGCACCATTTCGTTTTTGAAGGCTGGATTTGGATGGAATGGATTTTGAGGGGCCATGTTGCATTCAAAAGGCCTCTGTGTTGCCAAGACAGTTGAAACCCCCCACAAGTGACCCCATTATGGAAACTACACCCCTCAAGGAATGTAACAAGGGGTGTAGTGAGCATATGGACCCCACTGGTGACGGACACAAATGTGGAACAATGTGGCGTGAAAATGAAATATTACATTTTTTACACTATAATGTTGGTTTAGCCTTGAATTTATCATTTTCACAAGGGGTTAAAAGAGAAAAAAACACACAATATGTGTAGAGCAATTTCCCCCGAGTCCGTAAATACCCCACATGTGGACATAAAGCACCATGTGGGCGCAGGGCAAGCCTCCGAAGGGAAGGAGCGCCATTTGGATTTTGGAGGTTGGATTTGGCTAGAATGGATGATGAACGCCATGTCGCATTTACAGAGCCCTCATGCTGCCAAAACACTGGAAACCCCCCACAAGTGACCCCATTCTGGAAACTGCACCCCTCAAGGAATCTAACAGGGGGGGAAAAGAGGATATGGACCCCTTGATGACGGGCACATTTGTGCCATGAAAGTGAAAAAATGAAATTTTTCCCTTTCACGTCACATTGTTCCACATTTGTGCCCGTCACCAGTGGGGTCCATATGCTCACTGCCCCCCTTGTTAGATTCCTTGAGGGGTGTAGTTTCCAGAATGGAATCACTTGTGGGGGGTTTCCAGTGTCTTGGCAGCACGAGCGCTCTGTAAATGCGACATGGCCCTTGAAATCCTTTTCAGTGAAATTCAGCTTCCAAAAGCCAATTGGCGCTCCTTCCCTTTGGAGGCTCGTCCTGCGCCCCCTTGGCACTTTATCGCCACATGTGGGGTATTTCCGTACTCGGGAGAAACTGCGCTACACATTTTTTGTCTTTTTTTGCCTCTTATCCCTTTAAGAAAATGAAAAATTGAAGGCTAGAACAACGTTTTAGTGTAAAAAATAAATTTTTCTTTTTTCACGCCATATTGTTCGGAAAATCTGTGAAGCACCTGTGGGGTCCAGATGCTCACCGCACCCCTTGTTACATTCCTTGAGGGGTGTAGTTTTCTGAATGGTGTCCCTTTAGGGGTGTTTTTTAGGTTTTGACACCCCAGAGCCTCTGCCAACCTGAAGTGGTACAGTCAAAAATGACCAAATATAACGGAGGCGTTGAAATTCACTAGGCGCTCCCTTATATCTGAGGCTTGTGGTTGCGTCAAATAGCGCAATAGGGCCACATATGGAGTATTTCTATAAACTGCAGAAACGGGGCAATAATTATTGGGGTGCATTTCTCTGGTAATAGGTTTATAATTATGAAAAATATTGGATTACAATAAAATTTCTGCACAGAAAATTAAAATTTTCAAATTCCTTACACACTTAGCTTTTATTTCTGTGACTCCCCTAAAGGGGTAAAACACTTTCTGGATGTGCTTTTGCAGAGTTTGGGGGGTGCAGTTTCTGAAATGGGGTGCTTTGTGGGGCTTTCTAACATACAGGCCCCTCAAATACACTTTAAACCTGAACAGGTCCCTAAAAATATCTGATTTTGAAATTTTACTGAAAATTTGGAAATTTGCTGCTAATGTTTTAAGCTCCCTATTGTGTAAAAAAAATGAAAAATAGTTTAATAAATGCCGCCAACATAAAGTAGACATGTTGCTAATGCTATTTAATATATAATTTATGTGGTATAACCACTTTCTGTATACGCAAAAAAGTTTCAAAGTTGGAAAAATGCATTTTTTCACATTTTTTCACATTATTTGGGTTTTTTTCATAAAGATTTGTTATGAGTATCGACTCCAATTTACCAGAAATGTAAAGTACAATATGTCACGAGAAAACAATCTCAGAATCAGCCGGATAGGTAAAAGCATCCCGAAGGTATTAATGACTAAAGTGACACTGGTCATATTCATAAAATTTGTCTCTGTCATTAAGGCCATTTCAGGCTCTGTCCTTAAGGGGTTAATAGCGGCATTGCATTGACTGCAATGCAATGCCACCCCTGCAATAAAAGAATGGACGCTGATTCCATTGCAATCAGTGTCCGTTCTTTAATGAAAAAGAACATTGTGTGAACATACTCTATAATTACATAGGGCACTTTGATGATGGTTACTTCAGGGGTTAGTTTCTTGATGGGCATAATCAGGGCCGGACTGGGACTTAAAATCAGCCCTGGCAGTCAAACCCCAGCAGCCCACATACCATATCATGGATAGCCGTGTAAAATACGTGCTGGAGCAAATTCTGCTTCATTTAGCCGTGTCCCCCACTACTCCCTTAAACATGTGAACCCACCATCAGCACCTAAAAATAATGCTATAACATAATCTGCTGTGGATTTGATGCGGCATATTTATGCATTCATTTCAACTGATTAAATCAGAAGCATCAAATCCGCATTGGATTAGGTGTGAACGTGCCCGTAAAGGGAACCTGTGGGGTCTATACCAGGTACAGAGCTGTAGATCCCAGCATACAGGTCAGGGACTGGATCTTTAGTCCAGTGTAAACCTCTATAATCATTCTTTTCATTACCAGCTGAGGTGTCACCTTCTGCCCCCGCCCCTTCCTGCTCTGACTGATGGACGTATAGGGTGCTGGTGCTGCTGCTGCCGCTGCTGTTGTGAAACTTTAGTTGGAAATGAAAAGGACAATTATATAAGTTTAGACTGGACTAAAGGTCTATCTATCTATCTATCAATCATCTATCTCAGGTATATGTAGGGCCCCAGGACAAATTTTAGGATATATATAATGGTAACATAGGTAAGAATTTTCTGTGCATGATAATACTGTCATAGTTAATAACACCAGTAAGCAGTTATTATCACCATACTGTACACGTTACTGCCATACTGTTATTAAGCAAACCCACCAATATTGCCAATACTACCAGTATATAAGTAACAAATAATATCACCACACCATGACTAATACCGCTACACTGTGACTGAATACAATCCACTATATACAACACTAATATTGCCAATACTACCAGAATACTCAGGACAAGTAATACCATCACACCATGCCCACTACTCTCACCATACAGTGACTGGATACCACTATACTGTCACCAAATAACAGCCACTATATAAAGATCATAATTCTCCCAAAGCAGTGACAATAGAACACAGGTGTCACACTCCGGCCCTCCAGCTGTTACATCACTACAATCCCCATCATGCCTGGACAGCTAAAGCATGACAGGAATTGTAGTTTTGCAACACAAGGAGGGCCGGAGTTTGACACCCCTGATACCAAGGTAGATCCCAGCTGTGTAAAGGTTCTGCAGACCTTATAAGTGATTATAGTGCAGTTACATCCTGTGACTCACAGTAGGCGTCTTCTCTGTATGAAGAGACGTCCACTTTTTCTTCTCCATCTATCTCCGGCCATCATGAAGGCTTCTCTGGCCATGACTCCTCTCCACGGGATCTGTCAGACAGACATTTTAGGCTTCTTGCTCCAGCAACATCCTCATCTATACATCCCCCATATAGAATAGCCCCCCGCTGCACATCTTTCCATATAGAATAGCCCCCCCCCCACTGTACTTCCCCCCCCCATATAGAATAACCCCCTGCTGATGTACATCCCCCATAGAGAATAGCCCCATTGCTCTACATGTACATCCCTCCCATATAGAATAGCCCTCCTGCTGTACATGTACATTCCCCCATATAGAATAACCTCCCCTGTGCAATCCCCCCTATATAGAATAGCCCCCTCTGTGCATCCCCTCCACATAGAATAGCCCCCCTGTGCAATCCCCCCATATAGAATAGCCCCCCTGTGCAATCCCCCATATAGAATAGCCCCCCTGCATAATAGCCCCCCTGTGAAATCCCCCCATATAGAATAGCCCCCCTGCATTCCCCCAATATAGAATAGCCCCCCTGCATCCCCCCATTTGAAAAACCTCCCCCTGCACCCCCCATATAGCATAACTTCCCCTGTGCAATCCCCCCCTATATAGAATAGCCCCCCTGCATAATAGCCCTCCCTGTGCAATCCCCCCATATAGAATAGCCCCCTGTGCAATCCCCCCCATATAGAATAGCCCCCCTGTGCAATCCCCCCATATAGAATAGCCCCCCCTGTGCAACTCCCCACATATAGAATAGCCCCCCCTGCATAATAGGCCCCCCTGTGCAATCCCCTACATATAGAATAGCCCCCCTGCATAATAGCCACCCCTGTGCAATCCCCCATATATAATTTCCCCCCTGTGCAATCCCCTACATATAGAATAGCCCCCCTGCATAATAGCCCCCCTGTGCAATCCCCCCATATAGAATAGCCCCCCTGTGCAATTCCCCCATATAGAATAGCCCCCCTGCATAATAGCCCCCCCCTGTGCATCCCACCCATATAGAATAGCCCCCCTGTGCAATCCCCCCCTTTCCCATAAAAAATAGCCCCCCCTGCATCCCCTCCCCTCATATAGAGTAGCCCCCCTGCCGCTGTGTGGCCACATGTGAAGTAATAAAAAAAAAACACTCACCTCACCTCGTTCCCAGCAGCTTCTTCCTCCGGATCTTTGGTGCACAGCATCTTCTTCCTGCTGCAGCAGCCGGCGGCCCCTCTCCACTCTACTCCCAGGTCCTCAGCGGCGCGTCAGGGAAGTGACGTCAGCCGCTGGGGGCCTGGCAGAGGTGCCTGCAGACGTGCCTGCGCGAGGCACGTCTGCGGCCTCAGCACTTGGGGGAGGAATTAGGCGGCCTGGAAGAGACTGAGGGAATATTCTCTCAGTCTTAACCACCGCAGAGGGCCGGCCGCAGGCAGCACATTACCCCCAGTCCAGCCTACCCCTGAGCGCGCGGTCCCGGGGGCGGGACGGAGACACGCCACTGCAGCCCGCACCTCTCAGCCCAGCTGGCCCGCTCCTGACATGCTCCTCTTATCCAATCAACGAGGGGCCGCAGCGGCCCCACGCTCCTGCTCCACGTTGATTGGATTGGTGGAGCATGTCAGGAGCCGGTGGGAAGAGAGAAGCGGGCTGCAGTGACGGGAGTGGGCCGCAGCGATGATTTTTTTTTTTTTTAATTATGCAGCCCGGGCGGCCCACGGACTGGTAATCTGGCCAGCCCAGCGGGCATTTGCCCGGCTTGCCAGATTACCAGTCCGGGCCTGGGCATAATGCGTGAGTGCTATGAGTGAGGAAAAAGTTCATACATGATAAATAAAGTCTGTTTTGTGCCAGCTGAGGGGTTGACTAACTGACTATAAAGAATTACCCAGTCAAGATAGAAGAGTTGGTTCACAAAGTTGGCTCAGAGTTAAGCAGGGCAGAACTTGGGTGTTGGGCAAGGTTCCAAGGAAAGGGAGCACTGTGAGAGACTGTGCAGAGTGTTGCTGTAGGTGCTGGAATTCTGCTCAGTAGCCAGTGTGAAAACTGCGAGATACAGTATTTTTTATAGTAATATTGACCTGGAAATATGGAAGAAGGTAACATATTTGGCCTGTTGAAAAATAAATGTTGAATGACTTTTATATGCAGTGTACATTGCAGAAAAGCCTTATTGGACTGTAAGTCTGGACATAGCCTAGTGTATTCCGTAAGAGCTGGTTATCTGGTTATCTGTCTAGAAGGGATGAGCGAATCGTCGGACTTTTGGTCCGACAGCACCTTCGCTCAATTAGTATGCCTGCGATCCCGGGTGCATAGTTGCACTCCCGGGAATCTGCGGGCAGGATCTTTCAGGGAATTCAAGATTTCCAGGCCACAGATTCCCGGGAGCGCAACTATGCACCCGGGATCGCAAGCATTGCACTGGAGTGAGCGGCTTTCGGACCGAAAGTGCGAAAGTTCCACTCATCTCTACTATCTAGGCAGTGCTGTGTCTCCATTGCTGTATCCAAGTTTTCAATACTTTTTCAAGGGCGTCATCCTTCCTTTGCATGGAGTGGACAGCCTGAGGGATACGAGTGCAGATCATTTTTGCTTTGTATGAAGCAAAACGAATCTGGTTCATTCATCTGTACACAAAAATACCTAGTTTTTATTAGCATTAGTATGCATGCACAGCAGGGTGCATGGTTGGTAGCAAGACAAAGGGCCCTATTCCACCGGACGATTATCGTTCAGATTATCGTTAAATCGTTCAAATCGAAACGATAATCGTTTGGTTGAAATGCAGTTAACGATTAACGACCAAACGAGAAATTGTTGATCGCTTTATAATGCCCCTATTCCACAGGTCGTCAGAGGAGCAAACGAGCGCTCTCAGAGCTCGTTTGCTCCTCGTTCCCCGCTCGCTGCCGCCGCTATTCAACGCGGCTGCAGTGAGCGGGTGAGTGCGGGAGGGGGCAGCGGGGAGCTGCGGGGGGGCTGTCTGGGGGATCGCTGATCGTCCGGGCAGCCTATAGGATATAGCAGCGTCTGCTGCCGACGCTCCTATTCAACGGAGCGACGGCAGCAGATCGCTGCTATATCAGTCGCTTGTTTTTCAACATGTTGAAAAACAAGCGACTGCAACGATCAGCCGACATGAACGATGTCGGCTGATCGTTGCACTCTATTCCACCGGACGATTATCGTCCGTAGCGGCCGATATCGGCCGAATACGAACGATAATCGTTCCGTGGAATAGGGCCTTAAGACCTGGACCTATTTTTATTGTTGCTCGTTCGCAAACGTCTGCAAATCATTCGCATTGAATAAGACGTCGTTCGGTCGTTCGCATTAGATACGAACGCAATAGCGAAGAAATAGCGAATTAAAAACGATTGCAAATACGATTATAAGTAACGATTATCGTTCTATGGAAATGAGTGAACATTTTCAGGTCTTTCGCAATAGCGGTCGTAATCATCCGGTGGAATAGGGCCCTTACTGAGTAGGTCTGGGTCTAGTGAGAAACTGAGGAAGAGATATCAATGAGGCAAAGATGTAAATGGAGACTGATGACGTGTGGGATCTGTGTAGCTGGAGACAGGGCAAGGAATCAGGAGATCGTCATATGGGTCACTGCAATAAGAGAATGAGCAATAGAGGTTGATGAGTCTGAGGGTACCTGGGAGTGAATGGTCTGGTATTGCAACTGGAGCAACATAATGACTCTCAAGCAAGTTCAGCATCATACAAAGGACTGATTGCCACATGGCAAGTAATACCAAGACAGAGAGTGCTTGGTCAAAGAAAAAAAGGGGACACTTCTACAGGTAGCCATGGCCATAGTCCCAAGAGAGTGCTTGATTGAAAGGGACACTTCATGGGGCCATGCCAGTATAACGTAATGCAAACCAGTCTGTGGTGAACCCTCCTATTGCAATAAAAAAGCATCCAGTGGAGAGAATGACATATATGTGACTGTAATATTGTTCAGATTGACCTGTGTACTGTGTCATTACTACGAAATGATGATAATGTGGTGATGTGCAAGAGTCATCAGTCAAATTGGGTGCAAATTGTCTTCTAGAGGATTTTTGATAAGGCACAATGTCCATTGGGCCCCAGACAACTGCAGTGCTCTACAACTGTCCTGAAATTTGAGTCTCACCTTTTTTGCACATCAATGCAAAGTCATCAGGGGGAGTTTTTTTTACCTGCAGAATTACATAGATATATGTACAATAACAATGATAACTAAGAACTGTTATGAATGGGAATAGAATTAATGCCAATCTCAGTATACACCATATATGACAAAGGAAATAGCAACCATGGCATTTTGGCGACAGAAAAATTCCTCTATCACCTACCGGAGCCCCGCAGATATGTCTGCAGAGTGGCACCGGGTTACCATGGCAGCCAGGCACTTTACAAAAGTCTCCAGGCCTGCCGGGGCTGTAGGCTCATTATGCCAACAAATACTTCAGTCACTGCAATTAGGCCAACCTACTGAGTAAAGGAATTGGAACTCATTTCTGCATGATAAACAGCAAAATATGTATTAAAAAAAAAAAAAAAAAGTTTGGAATTGCTGATTTTCTACTTAACCCAGAAAGAGCTAGAAATAATTAGTTGGGTTATTAAGGATTAGAAAAGAACACAGCTGCTTTCTTTCTAAAACAGCACCACTCTTGTTCTCAGTGAGAGTGCGGTATTGCAGCTCCGTTGCATTGAAGTGAATGGTGCCAGGTTATAATACCATAAGTGACCTGGGGACAAGAGTGGTGCTGTTTTTGGAAGAAAATAGCTGTGTTTTTTTTCTCCCCCTTATCTTTGATGATCCTTTTAGGGTGCGTTCACATGTACAGGATCAGCAGCAGATCCGCAGCAAATTTGATGGTGCGGATTTTATGCTGTGTTCAGTTATTTAGTTACATTGATATCTGTGCCATCAAATCTGCTGTGCATACTGTACATGTTAATGCACCCTTAGGCTATGTTCACACGTCAAAAAATAAGAAAAAAGGCAGACGCTTTTGCTATTTAAATACAATGTATTGAATAACGGACATTATTACCACGAACCACAAAATAATGATCATGACAATTATTTCCAGATGTCTTTTGCAAACAGCGGAGGTTTTTTATTAGTTGTTCACACTTGTTTTTACTATTAATTTCAATGGACTTTTTAATTAAGCCACACCCAAAGGCTAATTAGTAACCCCAAACCAGAATAATGCACACCGGTCATTGCACTAAGGGGAGGCCAGGCTACTAAATGACATCCGTTGTTTTAGACTCAAAATGACAGACGTCATTTTAATCAGAGCTGAAAAATGTTGTGTGAACATAGCCACATACAGTTATAATAAAATGATGTCATTTAACAAACCAAATGAAACGTGTTCTTCAATAAAATGTGCTATTATTGTGCAAAAGTAGTTGAAAATAAAACTATATCACCGTATGGCTTTAACTAGAAAAATATATAAGCAATACATAGCAGTGCAATTGTTTTCATACTATCTTTTTTTTTTTTTTTTTACACGATAAATAATCGTATTGACTTTTCTGCTTACGTTTATTAACATACCAAACTTTATAGGCTGAGAAAAGCATTGTAGAGCAGAATGTGTCCTATTTACTCACACCTGTATGTCTTATTTATCTTTCACTGTCTTCTTATGCCATGTCTTCCAACTAATGCTAATTACTACTTCAGGTATTCAAATATGTTACATTATGCCATTAAAATGCTATCTATCATGAGATCTACAAGAATGGGCAGAGTTACCGTTTAACCCAGTTTCTAGCTGATGCTTGCAGGGCTGGGGTGTGGGACTGATATTCAGATGAATTCTCTGAATTGTGTCACCTTCTCTGAGTCAATGCATACTTGTTTATGGGTAAACTCTCACAGTCAAGGACCTCTCACTCCTGCTAAAAATAGCAAATGATGCACAAAAATGCAAAATCGCTCATATGGTGTCAACAAGTGGTTATCTGATCATCTGCCTAACGAAATAATGACAGACCATTCACAGATCACTTAAACTATTATACAATAAAGTTACTATCTCAACATGTTGGCATTGATGGCTTGGATGAACATGACCTCTGCAGCTCATGGAAAGTTCAACTGGCACAAAGACCTTTAACTACTCTTGCCCCATGCCAGCTAGTGCTATGGCATCAAGATAATGCTTTCAGTTTAGACTGCTATTGTTATTTTCTGTCCTTTTATCTTTGCTCTTGGCTGAGGCTTAACTGTATAAGGGCAATTTATTTTGAGTTATTTACTTATTATTTATAATTATGTTTCATTAAAACCATGTATTATCTTCCAATCATAAAATTAAAACCAGGAATAACCCAATATAAAAAGTCCACGGGCTGCAAAAACTGGTATTCTAAGACATTGGAAATCTGCAGACCCCTTGTCTGTGGAGGTAGAATTAATAGCTTTAAAGGGGTTATCCAGCACTACAAAAACATGGCCACTTTCTTCCAGAGACAGCTCCAATCTTGTCTCCAGCTTAGGCGGGGTTTTGCTGCTCAGTTCCATTGAAGTGAATGGAGCTTAATTGTTAACCACACAGGAACTGGAGACAAGAGTCGTATTGTCTCTGAAAAAAAAGTGGCCATGTTTTTGTAGATAACCCCTACTGACAATAGCTGCTACAACTCCACATCAAATCCTTGGCTTGCACTCCAATGTTACTTGTTGGTCTAGACAACCGTGAGAGAGCCCATTGTTATCAGCGTCAGTCTTCTGCCGCCCGTTCCTATGATGTGGAGTGATGTGCAGCAGGAATTGCACAAACTGGTTGAATTTGTTTTGGATTCTTGACTGTTGAAAAAGAAAACAGGAACGGTTTGGAAACGCGTTAGAGCTCAATAAATGTTTTAACCAGACTTCACACATTGTACTTTTCTGGACCTGTGCCAGCTATACCTGTTACGAGGTGGAAGGAGTTGTTTCTATGTATACTATCCCTTGAGGATACCGGGAGAGGCTGTGGTCTACCACATGCCATTACGAGAGTTGTGCCTCCTTTGTTTGCACAATTCAATCAGGTGAGGGTTACCCGTGTTAATTCTCATACATATTATTCATTGATCCTCTACTTTCTTTTATAATAGAAGTATTTACTCAACTCCATGAAACTCTATAGATTTTGGTATAGAGGACCACACACATATATGTACAGACATCTCCCCTATATGTATCTGTAATAGTGGGCCCAGAGGAGGTCCAGGTGCCATAGGAAGTATGTGGACTCCCCTCAAAACTTTTGCAGCCATGCTTCTTTGTTTGCCTTCTCCATTGACTAAAGAAGGAATCACTTGTCTTAAACAGCTCATGAAAAAGGAGTACTTACCAGTGCTACATTGGCAAGTCACCAAAGTCAAAGGTGTTGCCTCTGTGATACAAAGATGGTTGCTTATGTTTTTATTTGTAAAATAAAAAAATATATATAGATAGATATAAAACTATGTAAATAACCACATAATACAGCAGTATTTATAAGTAACTGGTCTGTTGAGATTCATGTGGGACAATGATTATATTTTATACACAGTCATCAACCAATTGTTGAATGTTCTTAGCTTTCAGTATTATAAGAAGAGAAAACTGAGAAGTGTCTACAGAGTAATTTACAAAACAATTCACAGCTTCTACTTAGCACAGTACTGGTTTATTAAGATGCTATCTGCACTATTCTAAAGATGATAGATATGCTGAGCTTTTAAATCTATTACCAAGATAGACAAAGTGCAGCCATGTGTTTAACCACTGCAAATGTATGACTTTAGCTAGCTTGTACATCACCTGGGATATCTAGGAGAGACCGGACAAGTCTTCCATAATTAAAGGGGTTATCCAGGATTAGAAAAAGCACAGCTTCTTTCTTGTAAGAACAGCTCCACCACTGTCCTCAGGTTGTGTGTGGTATTACAATTCTGCTACATTCAATTCAATGCAAATAAGCTGCAAAAACACACTTTGGCTATGTTCACACTAAGTTAAAAAAAAAAGGAAAAAAGGCGTCCTCTTTTTGGCTTACACACTGGATTTACGCACTGTGTAGTAAATGACGGACTTTAATAATGTTCATGACAATTAATTTCAGACGTCTTTTGCAAGCAGTGGACGTTATTTTTTAGTTGTTCACACATATGGTGTGTTTACCCAGACAGATCTATCTAACAGATTATCAAAGCCGAAGCCAGGAATTAATGGGAAAAGAGGAGAAATCTCAGTCTTTCCTTTATGACCTGTTCTCTGTTTATCGTCTGTTTCTGTCTTTGGCTTTAATAATTTTATTTTTTTTTTACCTTCTTCCTTTCGCCATCTTTACTGTTAAATAAAATGGACTTTTCGATTAAAGACACACCGAAAGGCCAATCAGTCCACCTAAACAAGAATAATGTATCAATATATGCATTACATGTTCACCTGGTTGATACTGCAGTATCGGCCGAATAAACATCACTTGATTTTAAATGGAATGCTAGCACATTCGGCCGTGCCCGCACTCCAATTTACCATTAAACACAGTGTAAAGTAAAGCTGGGAGCCGTAGTCTACACTGTGAGCACAACCTATTTTGTAGAGACGTTCACCAAACAGCGGCCATACAATATAGACTCGTCAATTATTTTGTGTGGCCGCAGAGAGACATACGCCTCTTAGCAAATCCGGCAGTCTGGGCGCCCGAGTCTTCACCCGGCGTAATAAATCTACACCGGCTTCTGGCAGGTGTAGATTTGCATCATGATTTGCTCCTGTGAGCAGGCGTAAATCATGATAAATGAGGCGCAGGAGAAGGCAACGCCTCCTCGCCGCCTTATCAATGGCCGTTGTAGCCTGCAACAACGGCCATTGTTTATTGCTAAAATACAGTGTGTGAACGTGGCCATAGCCGTTACTGCACTGAAGAGCGTCCAAACTGCTAAATAATGGACGTTACAAACAGACAAGAAAAACATTGTGAGAACATAGTCCTAGACTCAAAGAAAGCAACTATATTTTTCTAATTCTGAATATTACTGCTTAGTTCTTTAAATCATGAGGTTGTAAAGCCCCAGAAATACAACTCAACATTTTAGACTTCCAACAGTCACAACTGTATGATCTCATAATGACACTATCTCTGCTTCTAGCAGAGAATACATCTCCTCAGCGCCTACTACAGTGGTGCCTTGGATTACGAGCATAATTCGTTCCGGGACTGTGCTTGTAATCCAAATACACTCTTAAAACAAAGCAAATTTTCCAA
Source organism: Dendropsophus ebraccatus (assembly GCF_027789765.1). Taxonomy (NCBI): domain Eukaryota; kingdom Metazoa; phylum Chordata; class Amphibia; order Anura; family Hylidae; genus Dendropsophus; species Dendropsophus ebraccatus. The sequence goes on from NC_091454.1 coordinate 68,391,525, forward strand.
TAAGAAATCATGTAAATGCAGACAATTGGTTCCACACCCCAAAAATAATGATTTTATATTCTGAATGACATGTAAAACAAATGAAACAATTATAAACAGCTGAATATGTGATATTATATGTTACTGTACAGTATAGCAATCAGCATGTGATGTATAATGTATAGTATGTGGATAAACCTGAAAACAGCAGTAGTTTGATACAGGATAGAACTGCAGATCCCCATAATGCAATAGTGTAGTACAACAGGCTAGAATAGAGAAGCAGGGCTGCTGTCAGAGGTCTGTGTGATCACATGACAGCAATGGGGAAGGGGGGGGGGTGTTCAGCATGGACCGAACAGGACTTACAGAGACTGCAGGGAGCATGAAGGAATGAGCAGGGCAGATGTGGGCACAGTATAGCAGCACTCTCTGTCCAGGAAGAGAGAGGTTACAGCTGTGGTGAGATTACCTCCACAGTCCTGTCCCCTGATGCAAGCCCCAGCCTGAAGTGGATCTGCTATGATTTGGAAGGTGAGGGAGACTTCCTGGGTCAGAGTTCAAGGCTGTAAACCCCGCTATACAGAATATGCCCCTCCCCCACTCACCCTCCCACCCAGTACAGGGAGCTCTTAAACCAAAACAATGCTCTTAAACCAAGTCACAATTTTGTAAAACTGTGAGCTCTTAAACCACAACGCTCCTAAACCAAGTTACTCTTAAACCAAGGTACCACTGTATTCTGTAATACAGGACCATAGGGACTCTGAGGAGATTTACAGCTCCTCTATTATGTTACCAGAGCTGAAAGCTGAGCTGTGATTGGTTGCTGTGGGCAGTTTACACCAGTTGTATATTTTACACCCTTTAATTTCTCCCTCTTTGCTCTACCATACTAGTTCTAGACCTATATATTTTATAATAAATGCCATAAACATTTGATACATGTGAGGAACAAATCATAATTAAGAAAATTCTGACAATTTAATTCAAATGATTCATTATTTGATTTCAAACATTTAGTATCTTTTTATTTATTTATTTATTTTTACCGTACATGCTTTGCCTTGTTTATGTGTTGCATAATGAGAGAGACCTTTTCCCTTCTCAGTTTTCTGTACTTTTACCATGGCTCCTGGCTACCACTTCTAAAGTAGAGCAGAAAGGAATAACACAGCTCCAGTTATTTATTAGGCAGAACAAGACTGTTTATAAACAGATTCCATAAAACAAACACGAGTTCTGCTTTCTCATTGTTAAAGGACAGCTAAATCTTAACATAGCTTGATCTGGTTGAACAGTCATATAGAGATATTAAAGTTAAATTACTGTATAAATTCTAAAAAGTCTTAACCTACTGCTCATATTTCTACGTACATGAGACTCCAAAAAGGGTAGTTTTCAGTAAAAAAAATAAAAATAAACTGGGGTACAGTTTTGCCAACAATTATTATGTGCAGTGAACACTGCAGCTGATGCCAAGCAGGGACTCAAGGACTAAAATGAGCGAACCTTGAGCATGCTCGAGTCGATCCGAACCCGAACTTTCGGCATTTGATTAGCGGTGGCTGCTGAACTTGGATAAAGCCCTAAGGCTGTATCCATGTTTTCCAGATTTATCCAAGTTCAGCAGCCACCACTAATCAAATGCCGAAAGTTCGGGTTCGGATCGACTCGAACCCGAACCCGGTTCGCTCATCTCTACCAAGGACCCAAAACAAAAGGAAACACATAGGCATTTACACTTTTCCGGAAGAGCTCTGTACTGCGGTTTCCAAACACACTGAAGGAGGATGTAATGTGTTATTAAAGAAGGTGACAGTTTTAGAACCTACTCTAGGACACTGGATTGCATGGGCAGAGAGCACATTATTCTATACTGCTCTTCATGGCTCTGTCCTTACTGTTGGGGTTGTGGGGGGTTATGGTCCAGGGAATGATAGGAGCAGTGAGGACTACCTGTTCAAATATCAGGCACAGTAGTAGATTATAATACGTCCGTTTTGGGCGGTAGCCCGGGGCCCTGAGCACCTGGGGGGCCCATGACCTACCAAAAAGACTTGTACTTTCAGTGGTGTATTGTCTCCTGACTACCATTCTGCCATGATTTGCAAAAAAATCTTCATTTTTTTTTACCGCAATTTTGCATAAAAAATGGCATTGTGACATTATCTATCCTGCACTATGAACACCACGCTAGTGCTGCCATAGTTACAGTGGGATGGGGGGGGCCCAGGCTTATAGAACAGCCCAGGGCCTATGGTAAAGTTAATCCGCCCCTGATCAGGCAGAGCTGTGTGTTCACTGTGGCATGCCAGCAAAGGGGTGAGTAAGGATAATTTTAAAAAAGCCAATCACCTCCCGACCTTTGGCAATTTTTTAATAATCTGGAACACCACATAAATGTCACACTATTTCTAGAACTGCTGGTTTACCTATTGATATTCCATTAATTTAACTCTGGATAAAATTCACCTAATGGTGTCATATTATTGTTAACCTTGTTGGTTTTTTTTAAACAAAAATACATGTTAGTATATCATTTGTTTCTGGCATCTCACTTGTGGCATTGGAGAGCTAAAACATTCTGGGCTTCAAAGCCTTGTTTACCGGCAATCACATGTCAGAAGCATTCAGACAGCAGATAGATCCAGCAGGTCTGACAGATGTCAAGGCCCAAGGCTTAGAATGTCAGATCATTTAATAATAAAATCAAGCAAGTGTGGTGAGGTGTGTGGAGTACAGGCAAAGCCAGTCTTGACCTACAGTATACGAAGTGTACAAAAGAGTACAAAGTATTCAAAAGCTGCAACTCTGAGTACAACACTGAATGTGAACAAAAGTTAATCTACAGATCTGAATGGGACAAGCACAATCATGTACTGAATTTTACAATTCACAGTTCAACATAAGCTATACAGAGATTTTATACCTCTTTATGACTCTACGACATAGAGAGAAAGGAGCTGTTGCACATCCCACCTATGGTTGATACTAATGCCGCTAGGCTATTTTAAAAAACCAACGCCAGGATGTTGGTATATAATTTGATCAAACCATATTGCCCCGTGTACCCCATGCAGGTCCCCTGGTTCCCACGGGTGGTACCGGCTGGGTTTTGGTGGGGCATTTTGGGTTTGGTCCTGTGACATTGGGGTTGGGTCCCTTCCCTGCATGTGCACGCTTTGCGGGGTTGGCGGTCGCTGACCGACACAGTGTGGAGTTAGCGTACGGACCCGTGTGAACCAGTAGACCGGGACGGGGTACACGGGGCAAACTAGTTTGATCAAATTATATACCAACATCCTGGCGTTGGTTTTTAAAAATAGCCTAGCGGCATTAGTATTAGCCATAGGTGTGATGTGCAGCAGCTCCTTTCCCTCCATGTCGCATTTTATATTTCTCCCTTTTCTGAGCAGCTGGCACTCCCCTTCATAAGACCTACATGACCCAAATTAGCAGGATATACCTGTGCTCACATGTCTGGGTCAGGTAACCTATTTATACACACCTGCATGGTTAATCCCTAGCCATGATTAAGGGTACGTGACGTACCGGAAACGCGTTGGTGTGGGTCTGAGAGAGCGCACTACATGTCTCCGTTGTTTTCTTGGATCACTTAAATAAAGCAAGTATATTGAAGTACTGCATTGCTGAGCCCAGGTGATTTCTCTTCATTGTTACTTACACGCTGTTGGAGTGGGGGCTCGTGCGGAGCAGCTTGCTACATCAAGGTACCGAGCTGGCCAACTCATATGAACTGTCCATATTACCAATTGCCGAGCCCGGTTACCAGCTTGCTACTGATCCTTGAATGCCATTCGGCACGTACAACGGAGTGACTTTGCAGCTGTCTCTCACTCCCCATTTCTTGCATGCAATTGCCGTGTGAACTGTTACAAACATGTCTCAAGGTTCCAAAACGAGACAAGACAAAGCGACAGAGGCATTTGCTTCAGAGGCCACGATTGATTTGCTTAATCTGGACTTTAAAGCTGATCTACGATTGCTGGAGAAACATCTTATCAGCGAGACCCGCTTGTGGTGGGACATGACCACCATAGAGAATTATCTCGACAAAGAAATGATTCCTAGAGGTCTTCGCTTGAAAAAGATACCAACCACTATTTTTTCAGATCTGTTTGTCCAGGAGTGGAACCAAACACTCACCCGCTGTTCATTGGATTTAATGGGACTCAAAGTCAAACAAGAAAAAGTTAAATATGAAACCATGCAACAAGATACAGCCTCCATGAAAACTGCTCTACTGAAATACAGCCATCTGGCTGAGTATGACTCCGCCATAAATGTTATGAACCAAAAAGTGGAGAAAATAGATGACCAAGTTGCAGAAATGAAAAAACATAAATACCGCAGAGACTTGTTTGATTATCGCAAAGAGCAAGTATATGAATGGGGAAGATGGGAGAAAGATACTTCTATCCCCAAACCTATCCTACGTAAGCACAAACGTGGGAGAAAAAGATCAAACAAAGCGGATAGAGGCCATGTCAGCCTTTCCTCCACCGAGATGGATTCCAATGATGACCTCACTGATGGTGATCGCAGTCCGCCCGGTGCTAAAGCGCAGCCATCTTATTTCAAGAAACCAAAGCCCAAGAAAGCTACACCAAAAGCAAAAAACGTAAGAGCAAGCGTCGAGGAGGACGCAAACACCGACATTCCACCGCAGCTCCAGTCCAGGAACACCAGGAGCCGGGCCAAGCCTTAACACGAAGTGTTCTCAACCTCACCTCACATCCACTCACCCCAGCACAGATTGAAGTCCTTTCTCTCGGCATGAACTTTGCTCCGGTAAGAGATTTTGATGTCTTTTCCACTATTCTGGACATTAACAAATTTGTACGGGACTTGACCATTAAAAGACATTTCTTTGGTCAGGAAGGAGATTTAGGTGGTGATACATCACGTAGTTTCCACAATCAATTCACTAATCTTTCCTTCCGTGAACAGGTGGCTTACAAATGTCTTAATGAATTGAGTGACCATGAATTATGTATTGCCAATGACACTGTGTATAAAAATGCTTCTTTTCGCATACATAATCCCAATTTCTATCCTGTACATGCGCAGGTGAGTCAGATGGATCTATTCCAGGAATTTGTCCTTAGGGATCTGAGGGTTCTATCTGACTCTCCCTCACATATGTCCCGCAATAACCTGACACATGTCCAGCAAAAAGCATTGAGCGAGTTAAAAATGCTGAGTGATACAACAATAAAAAATTCAGATAAAGGTGGTTTAGTGGTTGTCATGAATACGAATATGTATGACCAACAAATGTTAGAATATCTTTCAGATAGCACCACTTACCGTAACCTACCTGGAGATCCCACACAGGTCTTTACTCGTCAGCTACAGGAATTACTGCGGGAGGGGGTTAGCTTGGGAGTCATCAACGAGAGAGAGGCCGAACACCTGTGCCCTACACATCCCATGATACCCTTTATGTATGAGCTGCCCAAAACTCATAAGGGTATAGTTCCCCCGCCCATGCGCCCCATCGTGTCGGGCAGGGGCTCTCTGTGTGAGAGGCTGTGCGAGTGGCTTGATTGCCTGCTGCAGCCTCTCGTACAGAGAGTGCCTGGCTACACTAGAGATACGGGCACGGTATTGGTAGGCTTGGAAGAGCTTGTGTGGCAGCTGGATTATTGCTGGCTGGGACTTGATGTCACATCCCTTTATACCAGCATACCTCACCAGGTAGCTATGAGGGCTCTCCAATTCCATCTGGAAAAATATAGTGGGTATAGTGGGGAGCTCATTGAGTTCGTCAAGAGCGCCGCCTGGTTCCTTATGACACACAACTATTTTAAGTTTGGGGACACATTTTACCTCCAAACGAGTGGCGTTCCCATGGGGGCCAAATACTCCCCTTCACTTGCCAACCTCACAATGTCACATTGGGAGGAGATATTCATCTACACAAGTGACAACCCGTTCCTGGACTCCATACAATGGTACACCAGATTCATAGATGATCTGTTACTCATTTGGGACGGTCATAAATCTGATGTGCCATTGTTTTTGGAGTATGTGAACTGTAATTCAATGGGCCTCCGCTTCACTCATAATTGTCACAAAACCAACATGATTTTCCTGGACCTTGAATTAACTGGTATACCCTTGCACACTGTAGAGACTAGGACACACAGAAAACCTATCTCTGGCAATATCACACTACATGCCAACAGTTCTCACCCCAGGCATACCATCAAGTCCATCTCGGTTGGAGAATTAACTCGCATGCGCCGGAATTGTAGTACAGAACATGCATTCTTGGAGGAAAGTAAACTTAGCCAGGAGAGACTGAGAGCCAGGGGGTATCCACATTGGATGCTCGAACGTGCGGTACACAAACTTGCCAATAGAGATAGACGATGACTACTTACCAAGAGAGAGAAATCTCACTCTGATTATGTCCCTACACTTGTTACTAATTACAGTCCACAATTCAAACAAATTAGGGAAATCATATTGAGACACTTACATATATTGCGGGGTGATCCATTGTTGGATCAAATTCTACAGTCTGGTTGTCGGGTGGTGTCTAGAAGAGCTTCCACTTTAAGGGACGTCCTCTCTCCTCCCAGTCCTAAACACAAACATTCTTCCACATGGCTTAGCTGCAAGGGCTTTTACAGATGTGGACAACATCCTTGCCGCACCTGTACTGTGGCCATGCCGGTGAAATCTTTCACTAGCAGCTCAGGCAAAGAATTCCAGGTGGGTTCCTTTCTAAATTGTAACAGCACTTAAGTATGTAGGTTGCACTACACGTAAATTTAAAACTCGGATTGTAGAGCACTTATACGATGTGGGACATCATTCTAATCGCAACCCATCCGGAGCATCTAGCCACTTCATTCACACACATGGCGGCAATACTGATTCATTCAGGGCTTTTGCCATTGACCGAGTATACCCGTCATCCAGAGGGGGCGATATTAGACATGCTCTTTTAAAAAAAGAAGCCTATTGGATTTTCCATTTGAACACTATTGCCCCCAATGGTTTAAATCTTCGTAGAGAACTTTTGTTACACTATTAAACAAATTTTGTTATCTGATCTGTATCTTTTATGGTTTTGTTAGTTATAAACTTCTTGATGAGATTTAGCATGTTGCCACTTACACACAGCATTCTTGCATGCATGATTGGATTTTTAGCCATGTGATTGTTTATTACTAGATGTTTGTTTATGTATAGATCTGACGCCATCACGTTTCCGAACGTGGGTCAGGTAACCTATTTATACACACCTGCATGGTCAATCCCTAGCCATGATTAAGGGTTTGTGACGTACCCGAAACTTGTTGGCGTGGGTCTGAGAGAGCGCACTACATGTCTCCGTTGTTTTCTTGGATCACTTGAATAAAGCAAGTATATTGAAGCACTGCATCGCTGAGCCCAGGTGATTTCTCACATGTCTGTACCTTATGTCTTTCCCATTCTGTCTGCAGTAGCAGTGGTGAGTGCAATACCATATTCATACTTGTGTTGTTTGGGGACAGCTCCTTTCCCTCCATGTCGCATTTTATATTTCTCCCTTTTCTGAGCAGCTGGCACTCCCCTTCATAAGACCCACATGACCCAAATTAGCAGGATATACCTGTGCCTTATGTCTTTCCCATTCTGTCTGCAGCAGCAGTGGTGAGTGCAATACCATAATAATACTTGTTTTGTTTGGGGGCAGCTCCTTTCTCTCCATGTTGCTCTTTATGACTCTGATTTTATACAGAGGCATACAAAGTTTTTTCTTTCTGCCAGATCCATATACCAATTAACAAAAAAAAAAACTTGTTCCCTTAGTTGCCATTTTATAGAGCTATTTCAAATATTGGCATATGAAGACACCCTACATCAACATATGACATGTTGTAGGATCTCTGTTCACATTTCTATCATCTTTCTAAACCCTTTTATTTTTCATAATAAACTATCAAAAGTTCATAAATTATTTAAAAGTAATAATAGTGTTGTGCCGCGCTAAAAGGTTACCATATTATAATAAAATGGTTAACTAATTCACATACTCTCTTCCATGTATTTGTTAAAAATAAAGTCACTCACCACATTGGTGTACTGGTTGTGCTCTGACTTGTAGTCCTCCGTATCAGCAGACACAGCATCCAATAGGTTTTAGTTTCTTTCAAATTCCTTTAAGGTCCACGGAATAGGTTAGGGTTCTCTACGTCCTTTGTAGTTGTTTGTAACTTCTTTGCAAAGCGTGCACCCCGGCCGGTGGCGCGTAAACCGCTTGCTAGGATAATCCTGAACTGAGTCCTCTGTGACGTCACAGTACGGATCGCTGTAGGAGGGAAGAGTGTCCTCAACGCGTTTCAAAGGTTCCGACCTTCTTTCTCAAGAGGGATTTGCCTCACTTACTGGGTTTCCTTATATAGGTTCATGTCCTCCGCACAGGATTAACCCTTTAGTGCCAACCAAATTCCTTTTTTTATAGAAAAGCTTTTCTATAAAAAAGGAATTTGGTTGGCACTAAAGGGTTAATAAAACAATAGCGCGGCACACTATTATTACTTTTAATTATTGTTTTATTGAGTGGGAGCAGTAACCACTTGTTGGTAGCCTGCAGCTATACGGACACTGGTAACCTACGAACAGCTGTGTCTGTCAGGAGCGCGGTTGTTTTTTATACATTTTTTATATTCATAAATTATTTCCTTAATAAATTTCAGGCAGTACTTTACTCCAGGTTACAAATGTATGCATTCTTCGCAGCACTACACAATGGCATCATCCACATTTCTACTGTCTACACATTAAATAAATAACAGTAGTTTGTCCAAATGTGCAAGTGGAAATGAAAGGTTTAAACAGGCTCTCCTGTTGTGTCAGCAGGCTCCATTGATTTATTGTGTGACAGGTTTATTTTAATAGCATTCTGCCCATGAATGTGTGGTTATAATGTAACAAGGATTGCATTCTAGTGGGTAATGTGAAAGTATATTTTATACAACAATACACCTTAAGGCTATGTTCAAACAACGTAAGTTCTGTATTACTCACGGCCGTTGTTGTACATAGGCAACAACGGCCGTGATTCATACAGAACTTCATTGTGCTTCAGGCTGAGGGAATCCCGGCTAGAGTGTATACACATATAATACACTCCGGCGGCTAGCGGTGCCGCTAAAAACGGACACATCATTTTCCCAGCCCGGTATTTTCTGAATAGCGGCCGCAAAAAAACTGTCAGTGCACACAATTGAGGGGGGGGCGGGGGGGCGCACACGGATGCACTTGCTTCAAGCTTCTCCCCGCAGCCGCCGCTGGCACTTCTGAGACGGCTCTGAAATTGGCCAATGAATTGGCCTGATTGGGCAGATAATCGTCCAGTTTAACAGGGCCCTAAATGTTTAATAACACCATGTAACAATTTTCCAAAATTTGTTTGTTCCCACTTGTTAAGTGTGTTTTCCTCATTGTTTGTACCCTAAATGAATAGAAAAAAGTTATTATTCCCTGTAAACTTTGCTTTGGTGGTCAGCACAATGATATTCTGAAATTGATCTATGACGGAGAGACATCATCTAATTGATTGTGATTGCATAGTAAGTGGGCAACAGCCATCACAGACAAAAGGGAACTGAACTAGACAGACAGGTGTGAATTCATTCTCTATTCAGATTCTGATAATGACAGTATTCACACTTCATCCCACTTCATCCCACACCCATTACAGGAGGAGTTTAGGAAGAACCACCACTTTCAAATGTATATATTGTGTGTTACTCTGCTACCCAGTGATCAGTCTTGCTCTGCTAAATCCTCAGTACACTCTTGTATTTTGATACTGCATGGAATAAAGATTGACCATTTTTATTTGCAGTTCTTCTGCAGTTCCTATTTGCAGTACCTCTGCATGGTGGACCCTTCCAAACGTTGCACTGGCAAAAATGCAACACATCCTGACATTCCTTCATCTATTGCCCCAGTACCACACTGCCCTGAACTTCCTGTACCAACACCTCCAGACAGAGCAACACCACCTTCAGAAGAAGGCAGCAGGTCAGACACCGAGGAAGATGTTGAAGATCACGATTTCTCTTCATCTACAGATGAGGAGCGGAAGCCATACTACCCTAACCAAAAAGACCTCAACGATCTGATCAGAGACCAAGTCTAGCGCTGAACTTCTGACATCAAGGCTCAAGCAATGGAACTTATTAGATGAAAGCATCTAAGTCACAGGTCAGAGGAAGGGTCACCAAGTTTTTTCCACTTTCTCAGTCATCAAGACGGACTGTGCTTCAATGTGCTGCAACAATGTGGCCGGTCTATTCAAGGCTATAGGTATCACCTGTAACCTGAATGAGTGGCGTCTCTTCATAGACAGCTCATGCAAGAGCCTCAAAGCCGTGCTGCTTCAGAACGGGAACAAGTATCCATCTCTTCCTGTAGCTCACTTGGTGCACCTGAAAGAGGTATACACCAGTGTCAAGATGTTGCTAGGTGCCTTGAAGTATGATGAGTACGGTTGGGAAGGTACGGTTCAAAATGGTGTAATTCCTGATGGGCCTCCAAGGTGGTTTTTACTATGTATCCTTGCTTTATTTGCCTTTAGGACAGCCGGGATACTAAAGCGCACTACCACAGGTGGGACTGGCCTCAGCGGACAGAGTTCACTGTGGGGAAAAACAATGTAAAGTGGGAGCCACTGGTGGACCCACGCAAGGTACTGATGCCACGAATACACATCAAGTTGAGGCTCATAAACAATTTGTCAAGGCCCTAGATAAGGAGTGGACAGCTTTCAATTACCTCCTAGATCTTTTCCCTAAGCTGTCTGAAGCAAAGATCAAAACTGGTGTCTTCGTCAACCACAAAACAAGAAGATCATAGAGTGCAGTAAATTTCCCAAGAAGCTGAATAGGAAGGAGAGAGCGGCTTGGAACAGTTTTGTTGCAGTGAAAACTATGTACAACTGGTCCAGACTCTGATAAAGAACTATGCTGCAATGGGCTGCAGGATGTCACTCAAAATCCATATCCTTGAGGCTCATCTTGATAAGTTCAAAGAGTACATGGGAGCTTATTCAGAGGAGCAAGGCGAGCGCCTCCACCAGGACATTATGAACTTTGAACGCCGTTACCAAGGACAATATAACGAGAACATCATGGGCCACTATATTTGGGGATTGATTTATGAACCTGATTTGCAGTATGATGGTAAATCTTGGAAAAACACTCACTTCTGAGCAGTTTTTGGTAATGTGTGTAAATTTGCAATGCCTATAGTGTTCTTAGTCTGACTGTATAAATGAGAAGATGCAAAATCGTCTGTTTCTATAATAAGAATTCATATTTTTCATTGCCGTGGTCACAAAAGCGAAGTTTATGATGAATGTAAGCAATTTTTAATTTGTTTTAGACATAAGCAATTGGAATATAACATTAAAAACTGGGAACAAAACTTGTGTTACATAGTGTAATATATCCCTCTTGATACAATATAAGGCTATGGTCACACAACGAGAGAGACCGGCCGTTCCTGCACGGATCATCCCGGGCGGTACTGCAGTACCGGCCGGATGATCTTTTGGCCACAGGGTTCTGATGCGAGCGCATCAGTGCCTGCCCGTATCAGAACCTCTGGAGCCGCTCACTTCATTGTATGAACTGACAGGGTTTCCTACGGCCGCAATTCATTGCCGAACAACAGCCGTACTTTTACTTGGTATGAACATAGCCTAAGGATAAAGCTAAGAGAATGATCTCCAAACCATTTGTTGTCTGCACTCAATGCTTAAAAGGCAAGTATTCCCTACTTTCTATTTTCTGACTAGTTTTTTTTTTTTTTTTTTTTAGTTTTTATACGTTGTAATGGGGCTGCCATCTTACATGGAGCAAACATGGGGGGCACAGCAGAGGACATTATTACCATATAGGGGTGAGGGTGCACAGCAGGAGACATTATTAGTATATCGGGGCACAGAAAGATTTATTATTGCTATATGGGAGCACAGCAAGGGGCATTATTACTATATGGAAGGGCATAACAGGGAATATTATTATTATATGGAAGGCACAGCAGGGAGCATTATTATTATATGGAAGGGAACTGCAGGGGGCATTATTAAATGGAGGGCACAGCAGGGGACATTATTACTATATGGGAGTACAGCAGGGGCTCTTACCTGCATGAGGAAAACCATCTACTGGAGGAAACTACTTACAGTGTAAGTAGGACACACGGGGGAACTACCTACAAGACACACTGGGGGAAACTACCTGGTAGGCACTTACATACAGAGGGGCACCTACCTAATGAGTAACACTACCTAGCGGAGAAATCTATTTAACTAATGGAGGGAACTCACCCCAATCGACATATCTCTCCCCACCAAACCACTTACCTTCTCACTTTACTGTGCAAGGGTTCTGAAGAGATGAATTGAAGCTGGAAAAAATTGTCATGTTGGTCTGAAGACTAAAGGGAAAAACTAAATGGAGGAGAAATGGGAAAGTGAATGACTTAGATGAAAGAAGATGTCACTGAATTACAGCACTGTGATCTACATAGGTAACAGAAATATACTGGTACTATGCATTGTGAATTTCAGACTTTTTTGTATTTTGTAGAAAATTAATTGGTAGGAGTGTCCAGAGATCAAGCATTTTTTCCAGGGCTGTCCCATGGTGGAAAAGGGTGGGAAAACTGGTCTATAGTATAGGCCTTACAGTAGTGCTAGAATAGTAAAAATATTTGCATTTGTTGCTTTACTGCTCTACTACTTTAAGTAGTTAGTCATAGTTATCTATTTCTGTGCCAAAGTCTATAGTTAGAGATCAGCACTGGAGAATTCCTCTTGCCAAAAGCAATTTACTTTTGATCCTTTCTATTAGATTAGATGTGCGGAATTCCAGTACAATGTAAAGAATCCACCATCTTAAAACTATGCTTGGTTACATTAAACTGATTATGTTAATTTTTTGCATTCCAAGTCATACTTTATAGAATGAAATTTCCATATTTTTTACTGTTAAAGAAAGGCTTAGGCCCCATTCACACAGAGCAAGAATGGCGGAATTGTCTGCCATGGAATGCCGCCAGCCTCCATGCCATAATGACACTCTATGGCACGCGCGCTGCACCTCTCGGTGCTGAAGAATGAACATGTTCATTCTTCAGCACGGGGAGAGGAGCCGCGCGTGACTCCCATAGAGTGTCTTTATTACATGGAGACTGAAAATTCTATGGAATTTCTATGGAAGACGGCTCAAGGCATGCTCTATGACCTTTGCAAAGGTCATTGTGCAGGGAAGGGGAGGAGGTGCACTGTAACCAACACATATTGGGAATTTAAACCAAAAACCTTTTGCTATATATCTTCCAAAGAGTAACCAAGAACTCTCTCTATGCTCAAAGATGTGTACAACATACAACACCCCTAAAAGATAACTTCTCACAGAAACGACATCTGAGCCAAACCACACATTTTTAGAAATAATTAATAAAGTTTATTTGAACAATTTGAAAACATGATTGTTACACAAGAAACTCATAAAATATTCTTCATAAAAAGGAGGACAACACAAGACAAACAGCACAACATAAGGAAAGGGAGACAGCACAGATCATGCATGTGTCATGTGCAAGATAAACAAGTAAGATGCATGCTTTAGCCAACAAATTTTATATGCTACAAGGTGCCATGTGCATCATGCGGTAAATAGAAAATGGCGGAGGCAAAGCGTGCTAGTAATGATAATAATGTAGAATAAATTAGTTTTCAGAGGTAGAGGATGAGAAAGAAAGTAAAGTGCATAGTGCATAAATAACCACTAATAGTCACCTCAAAAGAAAATACAGCACTTAATAGAAGCTATGACATCATGCAATCGAGCCGTGTAGCTCCCTTACCAACAAGTACACCCCAACGCACGTTTCGTTACGCACTTTGTCAGCAGCTGACATATTGGGAATTGTCTGATTCTGTCTTATCTATCTTCTAGTGACACATTTCATCCTCGTAATCCTTCCTATGATGATAAAGAGGAGACTGTTAAAGAGTTTTATTTACAGAACAGGAAATATCAGCTTATTATTAGACAAAGCTGCTGGACTGGAAACTACAGGATTATTTGACAATATAGAAAGTATATTGAGAAAAAAAAAAAAAACATTACCAGAAATGTAAATAAAATATATGTTTACCATAAAGCCTTGATTTAGACAATCATTTACCAATGACACATTCTCTTTAAGAAAGCATGGTCAATGTCAAAGCTTGTAGTCAATACCTGAAAGTTACTGGTATCAGGTTCTATTTTCTCTGCTACTTTTAATATGAAAACTGCAAAAATACATGATGAAACCTTGACTTTCCATGTAAGGAAAGAAGACATACATTAAACCTTATACAGTAAAATAAACTTTTTCTAAGATCTGTAGAAATTGACAGTAAGGCTTGAAACGCCTTCTTATGCTAAGCAAAATAAAATAAACTGATTTGATGGGCCAGATGTTTCCTATTTGCCATCAATTTTCATCTCTATTACTATGTATGTGAAAAATGCATTGGAGTACATTTTTCATAACTCTTTTCCCAAGGATTACGCAGAAAAGAAATTTGATTTAACACTTTGTTGGTAGGAAAATTATGTTATGGCACAGGATAGAAAATTTATAATAGATAAAGCTTACAAAAATATTGGAAAAATAGTTGCAAGTTTTCCCACCTACAAAGATTAGATAGATCTGTAAGTTTTACTGTGAGAGACAGAATCTATTTAAAAAATCCAGAAAATACATTGTTTAAATAATTATTTTACATTTTATTGAATGTATGTGATACAGTAGAAAAATAGAACTTACTATTTGGTACAGTAACCTTTATTTGCAATTACAGAGGTTAGATGTTTCCTGGTGCAATTTAGGTACAATACTTACCTGTCCGTGCTCCCCCAGTGTCCTATCACTCCAAAGATGAGTTACAGCCCACTCAACCAATCAGTGTCTGACTGAGATGGGACAGTTGGGCGACCAGTGATTGGCTGAACAGGCTGTCACTTTTGTCAAAGGCTGGAGGTGGCTAAGAAGAGGACACCGGAGACCCCGCTGTATACTGTATGCACTCCTAATTAGGAGCTTGTACAGGTAAATAGTCAGCACCAACACCCATCAGCAGTAACTGCCACTAGCCTAGGCTGCTATGCAATGCATCTGGAGTTACGGTCAGATTCCAGATGTGCATCCGTAATTCTGCATGCCCCCATAGGGTTTTGTTCAGCATCCATGCCGGGATTCCAGAAAAATATAGGACATGTCCTATATTTTCCAGAGCTATTTTCCGTCATGTATACCCTTAAGAAAACTTCCTGAAGGGTATTTGTTCCCAATAGAAGCCTATAGGCCTGGAAATTTTCTTGATAAAAATCTAGGTAATCCATCAGGCTTTATTATCGTGATTTACCATTTTGTAAAGCTAATATATAACATACAAATATTTAAATAGTTTAATAGCCATCTCTCTAAATGCATGTATAGTACTAGTACATAATTTGTCTTCCTCTTTTTTACATGGCTAAAATAGAACTCATACATCAGTCATATAGCAGGTATAGCATTCAGCCATTTAAGAATTGCACTGACAAGTAATTTTCTGAAGCATGAAATGCCGCTTGTTGGAATTGTAAGATGCAACATATCATTTATTTTGTAACATTTCAGATACTATCTACCAAATAAGTATATTAAGTGTATTTTGCTGTGACAGGTAGACATAATAGAAATGTTCAACCATACGTGTCAAACTTGCTGGAAGTTATTTCTACTTTATTAAAATGCACTGTGTTCTGGTCCTCAGTTTTGGGGTTGTATGCCACTTTTGTAAATGTAGTGTGAATTTAAAGAAACCTGCTCTATTTTCACACACAACTAATGTAAAATAAATGTTCTCAATATATTGTACCCCTTTGCTGGGTGTGCAAGGAGCATGGTGCAAAGGGAACTCTCCTTTGGTGCAAAGTTCACTACAGTTTGTGCCTTCACCCAGTGGCAAATTGTAACTGCGAAGTAGATGACTATGAACATACACTGGGCAGTGAATGAGGTTTTAATGTTTTTTTTTTAATAAAAGTAAAAAATGTATGATGTGTAAGGAGCACTTGAGAGTATACATTTTGTAAAAAAAACATTAAAGCTTGGTAATGGCTTTGTACCGATCATCAATATTGTGTTAATGGATATTACAGCAGTTTGCTTTTATAAGAAATATTATACTTTTAATTCCAAATTTAGAGTATGTACACACGTAGCATACACACTACAAATTTAATGCAAGGAAATCCACAGTTAAATCCTTAGCAAGTTTTAATATTCAATTTGTCTTTCTTGTTCAATAGTTTTTATTGAGAATGTTTTTAATACAAATTATAACAAACATATCCTTATAAAGTATTCACTTGCACATATTAAAAATCCTAACAACAGGTAAAACCCCCAATAACAAAAGATAAATATGAATTAAAACAAGCTCTTACAGGCAATTACAGGTTGAACTAGTATGTCTGTGTCATGTGTACGCATCATGTATACTGCATTGGGGAACATCATTGCCAAGGGGACGAAATTGTGGTGGAGAAAGAGGAGGAGTTATATAGGCACGGATTCCAAACACCAATGGGTGTCATCTCTGGCTGAGGACAAACTAAACAGCAAGCAGCGATACCAATTTAGAATCCAAAGAAAAGTCAGGTCATGACAGCCATAGTTCAGGGGAGCCAGATAACAAGGAAAGTCGGGATACAAAAGCCGTGGTAAGAAGAGCCAAAAGATAACAGAAGAAACCAGTCAGCCCCACACTCATGCTTGGAGTGAACCTTTGCCCCTAAATATTTTTGACCTGGTGTAGTTCTCGGCAGAGAAGGTTATAGATTGTAAGCCTTCACTGGCAGGGTCTTCTTCCCTCATGTACCAGTCTGTCATTTGCTTTCATGTAATGTGTTTTTGATCTTGTATTTTTCCTGTTTGTTACCCCTATTGCTTGTATAGTAATAATAATAATAATAATAATAATAATAATAATGTTGATATCTGGCCTCATCTGTCAGAGTTCGCTCTGACCTTGCTGTCCTGCCTAGCAAAAATGAAATTGGTCTAAAACTTTGTGGGCGGTCAGTGCTTTTTCCAGGTTTGGGTAAGGTACCACCAATGCCTGTAAGTTTTCTGGGGGAGGTTACCCATAGTGACAGCATGTTGGCAAAAATCTCTAAAAGGGGGGGGGGGGGGTAGCACCTATCGAATTTTCCTATGATAGTGATTGGCAAAGGGCCCTATAACACCAACAGATATCTTACCAATTTATCTGACTATCTGACCAATTTTTTAAACTAAAACCAGGAATAGACTATAACAAATATATAGACTATAATAACTATATCAAATCTATTCCTGGCTTTGGCTTATAAAAACTCTCAGATAAATGGTCAGTAATCTGTTGGTGTAATAGGGCCCAAACCCTTTAGGTCTTTGGGCTTTGTTGGTGTACGTGTGTGTGTGTGTGTGTGTGTGTGTGTGTGTGTGTGTGTGTTTGGGGGGTTATAATTGATAACACTTCAGAGGTTGACAACGCCTCATTATTCTTTTGCAATTGTTCCAAATTCAGTTTTGCCTGCTATGTCTTGTGGGAATACAATTTAACATTTGTAGTGGAGTAGAATAAATGGGATAATTTTAATTTAGACTGATTGGCTTTTAGTCTAGTGGCCAAAAGTTTCCCAGAATTGCTGTCTTACGATTAGTAATTTGATTTTAATTTGTGTAGCGTTTTATGATAACTAGACAGCAGCAAGTGGCAAAGTTGGGTTCTCTTTTCTCTAAGTAGATTAGTATTGTTAGGATTAGGCAAACATTTACAGAATTGAAAGGTACTGTACAGGTGGAGATAGATTCTTGTGTATCTAAAACCAGTATTGACGGACCCTCAACAGCTGGGGGGCCCCCTGCTGGACCTCTCACTTGAAGTTGTTCCAGTACTGTTTTATTATGCCATGGACGATCTCACCATTGCCTGGTATTTGCTAAAAGATTTGCCCTATCGACGATTTAAGTATTGCCTATTGCACTTGAAAAGTTTTCTACTGAATGTTTTATATGTATGCTGTTATATTGCTCTTATTAACTTGAAACTGCTAGACTTTGCTGTGTTAGCTTCTCTCTATATTTCACCTTAGTCTCACAGCTTCTTTCAAAGTGGGGGAGTATGTAGTGCTCCACCAGGGATGTTTCTTAACACACCCAGGTAAAACTAGTTTGTTCATGTGTCACACCTAGTGTTTTAGCTGCATTCTCCTCTGCAGCCACCAGGTGTCTCATTTCCCTTGTGCACAGCTGCAGTATGTGGTAAAAGGTTATGCTATGTGTTTGTACAGTATATTGTTTTATTGCGTAGATTTTCTGTACACTTCTCTCTCACACACACACTTCCTGTCACAGCATAAAAGGTAGGGATTTCCTGTCAGGTGGGCAGTTGAATGTAGTTGTTAGTCAGTTTTTCAATAGAGTGGGTAGGACAAGCTACAGGTTCTTGCTGCAGTGACTTAAGCAGGCCTGGCTTAGGCCAGTGCCACGACTACACCTCTTTGCTTAGCACTGCATCTAGCTATCGAAAAGAGATGGGGAAACTGGTACCACAGAAGAGACCCCTTGCCTATGCTGACGATTCTTCAGTCAGGACAGTCGTCTCCTAAGAAAAAGGCAGAGGGGCTGATGCCCAGTAAGACAAAGAAGCTAAGAGCTGAGGCAACTTCCAGTCTTTATCTTGCTTGATAAAGACTGGATAGGTCAAAACATCGCATGCATTCTGTTGTTCCTGGATATGCAATAACGTCTTAACCCTTTAAGGACAGAGCCAGTTTTAATTTTTGTGCTCTACTTTTTTCCTGCTTGTGTTTAAAAGGCCACTGTGCTTGCATATTTTCCCCTACAGACCCATATGAGCCCTTATTTTTTTGCAACACTAATTATACTTTGCAAATACAGACTTAATTTTTCTACAAAATATTCTGCAAAACAAAAAAAAATTATATAAGCAGTGAAATAAGAAAAAAGGTGAAATTCCTCTTATTTTGAGAGGTTTTGTGTTTACTCCCTTCGCCCTATGGTAAAACTGAAATCTACTGTATGTTCCTCAGGTCAGTATGATTACAACAATATGTAACTTGCATGACTCTTATTTTTTTAATGGCTTTTAAAAAATTGAAACCTTTAAAAAAAAAAACTAAATGTGTTTAACCCCTTCCCCCAATATGACGTCCAGGGACGTCATGAAAAGCAGTGGCAGAACGCATCATGACGTCCCTGGACGTCATGGCTTCTCTGCCTCCCCCCTCTGTTCTTAGATGCGATCGGGCAGCAGGAGAAGGCTGTGTCACACAGCCTCCTCTTGCTGCCACTGCCCAGAGAAGAGCCGCGCTCCCCTGGAGCAGTTAACCCCATAGACGCCGCGGTCGATGCGACCGCAGTGTCTATGGGGAGATATGCTCCTGCCTGCCGATGGGGTGCCTGGGAGGAGGTTGCGGCACATGCTGCTGTGCTCCCCCCAGGCTTTCCTTCTCTGCTGCCGAGACCCACCCCCACCCGTGTGGCCGCCCGCTCCCTGTGCTCCCCCATCATGAGCCGCCCCCCTTCACATCGGGTGCTTGGGAGGAGGCTGCGGCACATGCTGCTGCGCTCCCCCCAGGCTTCCCTTCTCTGCTGCTCAGTTCCCCCTCCGTGCAGCCGCCCCCTCCCCGTGCTCCCCCATCTCCCCCGGCTCCTTCTGCATTCTCTCCCACCCGGAGCCGCGCGAGCAATCGCGCGGCTCTGGGAGGGTATCCATAGCAACCTAGACGCTTCCCAGTGCGTCTGGGTTGCTATGATTTCTAATGATCAGGCCTCTGCACTTTGGCAGGGACTTGATCATTTGAATGATCTGTCAGTGTAATACTGACAGATCATTCAATAATGCATTACAGCACAGATCATGTGCTGTAATGCATTATAGATGTGAAAAAGTGAAAGTAAAAAAAAACACTAAACACATACATACATACATACATACATAATTAAAAAAATAATTACAATAAATAAATTAAATACATAATAAATAATTAAAATAAATAAATATATATAAATTAAATAAATATACACATTCCCCATCCCCCCTTTATAAATGATCCCCTATATATAAGATACACATATTTGGTATCGACGCATCCGTAATGACCCCGTCTATTAACCCGTTACATTAATTATTCCACCAGATTAACGCCATTAAAAAAATAAATAAAAAACTAACAAAAATGAAAATTTTTTGTTAATCCCGCCCCCTAAAAAATAAAGGATAAACCTATCAAAAAGTCACATGTACCCAAAAGGTGTACCACTAAAAGCGTCAGCTTATGCCGCAAAAGAAAAGCCCTCTCATAACTCCATTGGTGAAAAAATGTAAATATTACAGTTCTTACAATATGCAAGACACAAATAATATTTATAGTATAAATGCCATAAACTATAACAAGAGCTATATAACATGGATATCGCTGTAATCGTACCGACCTGACGAATAAAGATAACATGTCATATGCAACTTATAGTAAATGGCATACAAAAAAAATAACGAAAAACTGCTGCAAAATTGTGTTTTTTATTCGTACCACCTCAGAACAAAATTAATTAAAAAATGATGAGGGTGTCACATGTCCCCCGGAATGGTACCGATGGAAACGTCAACTTGTCTCACACAAATATTTTGGCACCCCAAAGCCTCTGTGACATGGTATAATGGCCAAAAAAAACCTGAAATAAGAAAAGACCCCAAAATTCCCCAGGTCTCTGTCATGTCTGCAGCCTGTGGTTGAGTCAGGTGACGCACTGCGGCCACATATGGGGGATTTCTAGAAACATTGGAATAAGGGGAATAAATAGTGACTTCCATTTCTCAGTTAGCATTTGATGTGTAAGAGCAAAAAATGGATTAAAATGGAATATCTACCAAAAAAATGAAAATGTTAAATTTCCCCTCCAACTTGCTTAAATTTCTGCAAAACACCTAAAGGGTTAATAAACTTGTGAAATGTTACTTTGAATACTTTGAGGGGGCAGTTTTTACAGTGGAGAGATTTATGGGATAACTAACATACAGGCCCCACAAATCCACTACAGAACTGAACTGGTCCCTAATGAAATCAGAATTTTTAATTTTCCTGAAAATTTGAAAAAAAGCTGCAAAATTTCGAAGCCCTCTAACATCCTAACAAGTAAAAGGACGTTCACCAAATGACGTCACTATAAAGCAGACATGTTGTAGATGTTGCAGTAATAATTAGTTCATGTGGCATGACTATCTTTCTTAGGAAAAAAGAGTTTTGAAGATAAAGAAACATACATTTTTCAAATTTTTTGCGCAAATGTTGTGTTTTTTACAAAAAACTACTGAGTGTATCAACCAAAGTATACCACAAACATAAAGAGGAATATGTCACAAAAAAACATTCTCAGAATAATCGCGATAGTTAAAAGCATCGCAGAGTTATAACTACATAAAGAGAGACAGGTCAAATTTGAAAGATAAGCCCTGGTCATTAAGGCCAAAACAGGCTGCGGAGGCAAGGGGTTAAAATTGCTCTATTCCCATCCTTATAATGCTCTTATTGTTTGGTCTATGGGGCTGTTTGAGGGGCCCTTTTTTGTGCCATGATCTGTTCTTTCGATCTATCGGTACTGTTTGCTTATATGCGACTTTTTGAACACTTTTTATTAATTTTTTTTCTGGATTTGCAAGTGCAATTTTGCACTTTGGCAGGTTTTTGCACTTACGCCGTTTTCCTGACAAGATCAGGAATGTGATTTAAAAAATGGGAAAAAGGGGGTGATTTAAACTTTTATTAGGGGAGGGAATTTTTAATTAATAAAAAAGGACTTCATCCACCCCCCCCCCCCATTCCGCATCCATTAATTAGAAGTTCCCTGGGGGACTTCTATATACACATCACTGATCTTCCATTGAGATCAATGCTGTGTATATAATAGAGCACTGATCCATCAGATCAGTGCTCTATTATTATGGTCTGCAGCAGAAAAGATACACTGATTGCCGAGCCAAGATCAGTGTCATTCCAACGTTGAGCCCCAGCCGGCTCAGTAGAAGGGATCTCCTTTCTGCGATTGCATCGCGGGGTGGGGACCCACCACACTAGACACCAGGGACAGTGGGCTAATTAGCCGGGAGTGTCGATGGGCCGCGCCTGCTAATACCTGCTGTCCCCGGCTGCACATAGCAACCGGGAACCACACGCTGCAAAGAGGGCTCATGGCATCAGGGTTCACACAACGGATAATTTTCGTAAAACCATGGTCATTGTACAACAGCAATGATTATTACAGGAATATACTTTGCATTCTATGGGATCCTGGCCGGAGCGTATACGCATAGAATACGTTCCAGCCGGGATCCCTAGCATGTCAGTTTTCTGCAGCTGCTTTTTATTGAAAAGCGGCTGAAGAAAACCCTGTCAGTGCACACTATGGAGCGAGTGGCTCTGGCCGCTCGCTCCATAGAGTGCTGTGGGGAGTTCTGATGCGTGCGCATCCGTGAGCAAAACTCTGCGGCTGCAAAGATCATCCAGGATGATCTTTTCAGAGGCTGGCCGTTCCATTACCCGGCCGGGTCACGGAATGGCCGGTCTCTTCCCCAAAATAATTTTTGCATTAATACGTTGTCCAACCATAGCTTTCCATCTTTTCAATATCAATGTATTATGGATTCTGTACAGTTTTGCTGTTATGTAGGTACATTCACCCCCATCAAACGCATAAAATCATCACTGCCCCCCACTCTCCAAGACGGCATCACGTGTCCTCCTTCTCCCAGCCAAACTAAAGTGAAGAAGGACACTAACAGCAGCCACCGCTGTCAGAGAGGGAGACAGTAATCAGTGCAGCTGTCACTGTCTCTCTTCATAACAGCAGCCACCCCAGTCACCTGTACCGTTTGCCCCCCCTCAGCCCCAGAGCTAACCCCCTGACTGGGCCCCCTAACTCGCGGCACCCCCTGTCACCGGCAGCATGCTTAATTGCGGCACAGCCCCTGTCACCCACGGCACCACTGTCACCCACGGCAGTGGCCCCCCCCACCGACACCAGCGGCTTACCGGCGGCACCCCCTAACCTCTCACCCCCCTGGCTGGGCTCAATCGTGACACAACCCCCCTCCCTTACCCCCGCTCACTGTCCCCCTCGTCACCCGCGGCTCCATCACTCCATAACATCGTCAGTTGCTCACCCGCTGCACCCCCCGGGTCACTATATCTACGCCATCTCAGCTCACCGGCGAAGCCCCCCCCCTCCGCTCCGCTGGGCTCAATCGTCAACCGCGTCTCCCTGTGCCATGCCGCTCACTGTCACCCGCAGCTCACTGTGCCATGCCGCTCACTGTCACCCGCGGCTTACTGTGCCATGCCGCTCACTGTCACCCGCAGCAGCACCCCCTCACTCTCCATCACCCGCTGTCAACCACAGCTCACTCGAGCTGCTCGTCTGTAGCACCAACCCTGCCCGGCTTACCAGAGGCACCCCCGCCCTCCCTCAACCCCCAGGTTAACCCACCTGGTGCTCACCCACTGTACCACCGAAACCCCCCTCCCACTCACCTGCGGCCCCCCAACACCACCGCAGCTCACCCGTGCATGCGCTTACCTCACCTCTGCTACACCATCTCACCATCTCAGCTCTGCTACACATCTCAGCTCTGCTGCACCATCTAAGCTCTGCTATACCACCTCACCTCTGCTACACCATCTCACCATCTCAGCTCTGCTACACCACCTCACCTCTGCTACACCATCTCACATCTGCTACACCATCTCATCATCTCAGCTCTGCTACACCATCTCACCATCTCAGCTCTGCTACACCACCTCAGCTCTGCTACACCATCTCACCATCTCAGCTCTGCTACACCACCTCACCATCTCAGCTCTGCTACACCATCTCAGCTCTGCTACATCATCATCATCAGGCATAAGCACTGCATGATGGGAAATGTAGTTTTCTATCTTGGATATAGATCGGCTTTTAGAAAACTTGTAACTCAGGAGTGGCAGCAGCTAGAAAGATGGGAGATGGCTCAAAATACTCAGGGGGACTTGGTGAGTAAGACCAGCTAAGTTGGGGAGCATTACATTTTTTTGTTCTTGGGGGGAATACACCTTTTAGGGGTTAAATTATCCTATGGATGCTGTCAGACTTTCCATATTACTGTCTCTCTGACATACATCTCTCTTCCTACTGGACGTGAGGACTTTAAACCTGAAAGGTGCTGTTGGATGCTTAAGACATATTAAACTTTTTTTTCCAATAAAAAAAATTGCTTCTACTGGAGAAGGTAATAAAATTGATAAAATCATTGTTGACTGTGTACAGAATATGCTCATAGAGTAATGGTAGACCACATAGAGCACTAGGGTCTAGGACATATCAATTCAGAAAAGAGTCTAGCAGATAATTTATGATTCAACAATCAGGGACATTACAATAAGGGGTTGATGAAATAATACAGAAGCCATGCCCGGTGAGATCAGAATAACAACACTTCAAATCACTCACCAGGAGTAGCCAAACTGCTTAATCAGTGATAATAATACATTGTATTTAGGAAATGTGCAATGTGCTTCTTATGCCACAAATCTACAATCAGTACAAGTGTTCCCCTCAAATCTTAAAATATCTCAATAAAAATATACTAAATGCATCTATATGTAAAACACATCTGTAGCATATGTATATATGTCTAATGTAAAGAGGCATAATAAGGGAATTTACACTTAGATTTTGTTGTAGAAATTTCTTAAAGTGTCTAATCACAGGAAGTCTTGTGTTTCCCAGGTCATCTGAGCACTCAGAGAGAAGGCAGTCATGTGATTGATGGATGTATTGAGCCGTGACATTCTGTACTGGTCAGACGTCATCTGTTTAGCCTTCTTTTTTTAACCAGCACGAAATCTGCCTTTAGGAAACTGGACCTAGATTTCATATTAGTATAGCCTGTTTTAAAGCATGATAACTAGAGATGAGCGAACCTTGGGCATGCTCGAGTCCATCTAAACCCGAACTTTCAGCATTTAATTAGCGGTGGCTGCTGAAGTTGGATAAAGCCCTAAGGCTATGTGGAAAACATGGATATAGTCATTGGCTGTATCCATGTTATCCAGACAACCTTAGAGCTTTATCCAACTTCAGCAGCCCCCGCTAATCAAATGCCGAACGTTCGGGTTCGAATGGACTCGAACCCGAACCTCTAATGATAACCTAAAAAAATAAATATAAATTGCAAACTTGCTTAAAATCACATTTACTGTTGATTTAGACTTTGTAAATTATAACGACAGTGACACCTTAAACTATCGAAGTCAGTGGGCTTGTCACCTAAACAATTCCATTCAATTCAAAAGAGCCATGGAAGTATTCCTTCTATTTCTGTAGCATTTAAAAATTAAATACAAGCAGAATCTGTATTTTACCTCTTAATATACAGTATTGTTATTAAAATGCTTATCTGGGGAAAACAAAATTTGCTCCATGGTCTAGAGAGGTGTAGAAATAATGCACATGCAATTTTCACCTGCTCTGGACCCCCGCAGATGCTGTACTAACATTCCTGTCCTCCACTTCTGGTCTCCATTTCTTCACTCTTCATGTGTTGTGTCAACTCCAAATTAACTGTCCACTAATTATTGACTGAGGAAGAACACTGCAACCACTGACTGGCTAAGTGGGCCAGTTGCTGTGGGATGGGGACAACATATAAATCTGGAAAAAAAGATAGAGATGCAGAGGATCAGAGCAGCTGTGGAGGGCCAGAGGAGGTGAGTATGGCATGTTTCTTATTTATACACCCCCCACAAATATGAAGGATTTTTTTTTTTCAGTACAACCCCTTTAATGTTCTTTTCCTGTATTACCATTTTTAATAGTAAAGTAAAGAGAACCCATCTTCATAACTTTCAAAATATAAATCAACAGGGGATGTACAATCCAGATTCCCTAAGAAACATATGTAAATGGAATATCCTCTTTCTGACGCTCAGTATCATCTTGAATTGAAAAGATCTTAAAAATCATATTTTCTGTCTACACTGCTATATTTCCTCTCCACTTGTCCCTGCTTCAATTCTAATCTAATTTTCCATTGTTAAACCAGACTCCATGACAGTTTACCATGTTCAAAATTATTATTTATTTTTAAAGCACCCTTGATTCCAGAGCGCTGTACTGTACCTATGTTCAGTATGAGGCATATCCCTTTCATTTATCTTAACGTGAATTTACCATGAAGACAACACAAATATTGTTTTTTCAGTACCTTATTGATGCTGGCACAGGGATCCCAGTAGTGTTGTTCTTTTTTCAAAATACCGCATGATTCCTTTTTTTTGTTATTGTGCACCAGCCCGGCTCTATGCATTGGAGATGGGCTCAGCGCCCCTAGTGTAACAATATCCCCTACCCTTGGTGACGTGGCCCTGCTTCTAATGGATCCTCATCACCGAGGGGAGGGGATATTGTCACACTTGGGGCGCCAGGCCCGCCTCCATTGCATAGAGCTGAACCAGTGCACAACCAGAAAACAGTGCCAAGTGCAGGAACCAGGTGGCATTTTGAAAAAAAAGGACTGCACCACCTGGATCCCTGCACTGACATTTTTTTGATAGTACATTTGCTTTAATGTGTTCTTCATAACACTGAACTGGTTTCCTTTTTATCATTGATGCACTATTTCTTTTTACCATTTGTCATCTGCATTGTCTGTTATATATTTCTAAGGTTCTTTCTTCTCAGTAACAAAAAATAAATAAATAAAAAGCCATACTGACAGATGGTTTCCCTATGTGTGTGGTCAGTTGTACTTAATTATAATTTTTGCATTTTCTGTTCTTTGTTGTGTAATAAATAGTGTTTTGGATTATTGTCAATAAGCTTTGCTAAAAACTAATCACTATGCAAATAAATTCACTTTTACTTAAAGGGTATTAATTAAAAAAAAAAATCTGTTAAGATTTTAAATAAAGAAAAGTACCTGAACATCAACTTTGCAACTAACCTTTAAAGCTATATTCGCACACTGTATAACAACGGCCTTTTGTATGTTCCTGTGGCTATCAGAGCTCCAACCAGAACTCACAACCACAAGAACAGAGCGGGCAGCATTGCATTGATTTCAATGCAATGCCGTGCAGGATGAAAACAACAGACGCTGTTTTCTTTAAAAAAATAATACAGTGAACATACCCTAAAATTAACCTTTAAAATATTTTCTAAGCTATTAAGCAAATGTTATTCATTTTAAATACTTAAGATATGGCATTAGGAGGAATACCATTATGTAACTGTTCCTGCTAAGAAATCAGTAGAGAAATCCAAGCTGAGAGTCTTCTGTTGAGGATTAATAGAAAATTATCTAAAACAAAATGAACCAAGCCAATTGGCACATGGAACTGGAGCGTAATAACATTACAGGTTACAATTAGTGTTGAGCAGGCACTGAAATGCGAAGTGCTCTACTTGAGTAACAAACCCCTTTGAAATTAGTGGGAGATTCAAGCATTTAACCAGGTGCCCTCTGCTTGGAAGAGCGGAGGGTGGCTGATTAACCTATTATATTTTCTCTTTCTAATTTTTGTATATTTTGTCTCTTGAAGCAATATTTAAACAAAATATGCATAAAAATGATTGAAAACATGTAACAGGCTTATGCAAGCCACATTGGAACTCTGGCAGTATGTCTGCATTTTCCAGCATACCACCGTGGTTCTAATGTGTCTTGCACTAATGTAACTTTACATGTAACATGTAATATTAAATTTACTGCAATGACATAAACTTTGCAAGGCTCGTTAGTCTGCACTCCTCTGTGTCAGGACTGTCACTGTTCCTCTACACAGTGGTCTCTAGCTGCTATCCATGGGTGCTCGGAGGATGCTGTGGAGGGAGATAAGGCTGCACTGCAGAACCTGTACACAGCACCTCCACTCTTTTTGGGTGGGTTCACACTGAGGAATTCTCGAGGAATTGTAGAGGAAAGTTTTCTGCTTGAAATTCCTTGCCTATTTAGCTTTGGCAGAATAGGAGCGGAATGTAAGCGGAATTCGAGCAGGATTTCAAGCAGAATTAAAGCCCCATTGACTCCTATAGTATTCCTCTAGCGGAGTCCGCCCAAAGAATTGACATGTCAATTCTTCAGATGGAAAGCGGATCTTTCAGCACGGAAATTCTGCTGTGTGAACAAATAAGCGGAAAGCCCATTAAAGCCAATGTGCATTCACAATGTTCATTCTTTATGGGTAGAATTCCGTCTGGATTCCGCGCGCATTTTGACGCGGAATCCGCCTAAAAATCTGTAAGAATTCCTCAGTGTGAACCCACCCTTTGCCTGGAGGGCCTGTTCTGCTCTCACTTCTCTGCTGAGTGCTATCAATGCTAGCCAAGAAGTCAGGAATAGTGCAGGAGATAGTTACTGCAATGTGAATCCAGTTTTACAGTACACATAATATCTGTTTCAATTTAACAACAGTGCATGGTAAATGCCAATTGTGTAACACAACATAAAAATGATTTCCAAAATATAATAATAATAATAATAATAATAATAATAATAATAATAAAATATACCTATTGCTAAGTAAGGGGAACGTGCTGGCCTGAACTGCCCAGTTTGAACATCCCAGCAAACTGACACAAACTCCTAGGCACCTGTTGCAAAGTTTTTTCTCAGTTCAGTGGTGATGAAGTTAGCATTCTAAAATGTCATTACTAGGTGTCAGTGTTACTTTTAAGCCTAGTTATGTGTTGCACAGCTGAAGTAAGCAAAGGGTTACTGTTATTATTGTACAATGTGGTCTGTGCTGACCTATAGGAGATGCTCTCTGTTTCTCTACCTATCCCTGCTCTCCACACACCCACACACCCACACACCCACACACACACACACACACACACACACACACACACACACACACACACACACACACACACACAGCCCCTGGAGGAAGAAGTTAGTTAGCCCTGTGTGGACAGAAAGTCTGTTCAGTTTGTGGACTAGTCTAGTGTGTTGGGGAGGTAGTAAGACACGTGTATGAGCCAGTCAGGGACACTCAGTTCTTCAGTTTATCCATTATAACTACTATGCAGTGCTAGACACTGCAAGAGGGAGAAAGGGATAAACCCAGACCACGCCAAGAACCACTCTACAAAATGCAGGGAAGTATCCTAAGTTACAAGAGGAACTAGCCCAGAAAGAACAAAGATACCGGAAGGTCTATGTATTCTATCTCGCAGTGCTGGTGACACTGGGACACCCTCGGACACTTAGCTTCACCCAGGTAGCGACGGCTGGGGCTTGTATCACCCTATTAGGATGGGAATCTCAACAGTGTAGGGTAGAAGATGGTCAGATACAGTCTAAACACAGGTAAAAGTTAACTTATCACTCTTAAGTCTCAAGTATTCTTCTCAAGTGGCGACAGAGCACAGTACTACTTTGGATTGGGACTCCCTTGACAAACTCCTCTCCTCTACTCTGTTCCACTCTACTCTAAACTCTCAACTATACAAGTACCACTCAGGACTACCGTGACAGGAGCCCAAGGGATCCATCACAACCCGTAAGGTTACCAACCATTTTGGGGAGTACAGCCAGCTACAACACAAAGAAGGTACTAACATCACACCTGTGTGCTGGACTAGCACTAGCGTCACGACAATACCATCACTTACTGAGCTGTACGGTGGCACATCATCACACACAGTGCCACCGAGTACTACACCAAAGCAGAGCTATGCTTTGGCTCTGCTATGAGCAAAGTGTGGTCACTATTGATGAGCGAACATGCTCGTTCGAGCTTGGTACTCGTTCGAGTAATAGGGTACTCTATGGTACTCGTTACTCGGACGAGCATCTTGTGACACTCAAGAAAATCTCATCATCCATTTCCTGTAAGGTTTGGCGCTTTTTCTCAGCCAATAAACATGCAGGACCCATACATGTCGATAGCAGCGATTGGTTGGCCAGATCAGATGACCCTGCCATTTAAAAATTGCGTCCGCCAGTGCTTGCTTCAGACGTATGCTGGAAGAGATTAGGAACAGAGCTGCTGCTGGTCAGGGAGAGCACTAGGGAGGGAATTAGCGTTTCAGTAGGCAGGGAATACAAGCAAAACAACCAAACAGCCCTTGTAAGGGCTTCAAATTGTTTTTAAATTGTATTACTACAGACTGCTGGCTGGTACTTGCAGTGCAGCTTCCACGATTTCAGCAGCACGCTGTGGTAATCGGCTGCTGGCAGAAAGGGGACATTAGGTTTTGCATACAGACCCCTAAGAAGTGCTCAGCACTATTTTATTGGGACCTCTACTATATTTTCAGATTTTTGTATTTCTTATGCAAGGCATATCTAAGTTCACTACTGCTTGTTCAGTGTAAAGGGGGTGTCACAGAGTGTGTATACAGTAGGTGCAGCCACCAACAGATTGTATCCCACAGCTGTTGCCCAGAATTTGGCATAATGGTGCCATTAGGCAGCCTCAGAGGCATCCATACATGCTGCCCCTGCTGTTTCATGTCCATTTTCGTGGTGTTTCCATCACTTTCTGAGGTTGACAGGTTTTCACACGACCTTCCCTCTACCGAACTTGGGTCCCCTGAAAAAATGCTCGAGTTTCCCATTGACTTCAATGGGGTTCATTACTCGAAACGAGCACTCGAGTATCGGGAGATATTTGTCTTGAGTAACGAGCACCCAAGCATTTTAGTACTCGCTCATTACTAGTGGTCACATAACTCTGTGACCGGGCTGGAGGGGCTGTAAATCAGTGACAGGAAGGCAATGAATAATAACCAGTCAAGTCAAAGCAGTGCAATTGCAAACTCGGTAAACAAGAATGCTGTGCCTCTTTATTCTTTT
Organism: Dendropsophus ebraccatus; assembly: GCF_027789765.1. NCBI lineage: Eukaryota > Metazoa > Chordata > Amphibia > Anura > Hylidae > Dendropsophus > Dendropsophus ebraccatus. The sequence continues at coordinate 68,422,489 of NC_091454.1, forward strand.
GCTCAGAATAGTTTCTGACACAGACACGGTTTGCAGCATAGAGTACTGTGACTGTAGAAAGCTTGGATTTTTTCTTAAGTAACTTACAATTGAATATTTTTCTTTATGGTGGTTCCAGGAAAACAGCAGTGTTGTCAGCACATGGGTGGGGCGGGGGGGGGGGGGGGAGTCTGATTCCTGAGCCATGTAAAAGCATCTTCATAACTATGGCAAAGGCATCGTGGCTACAGAGATCAGCACATATGGGTGAAGATGGGTTCTCTTGTTGTGCAGAGAAAGTAGACATGAAGAGGAAAATTAAAATAGCATCCCTGTGCTTTAGGAGGGCGGCAAGATTGTAATGGGGGGGGGGGGGGCAGCTGCACTACATGGACCTGTAAGTAGTATGCATTGGATTTGAACTGGGACATTACTTGGTCCAAATAGTAATAAAAACTATATTATCTGAGTTTCATCCTGCTGATGTGGCCAGCTGTCTTGAGTCAACCGCCTGCAAGGATCCAAGGAGAAGTTGGTGGTTTTGATTGTGCACCTGATCTTGCATCACAGCTAGGGGATAAGGTAATTGCTCTTACCATTAAGGGTTCTGTGTGATAACAGGTCACATCAACCCACATAGAGGAAGCAGTTCCTGTACTAACCAGGTTTATAAATGTCAGGTAAAAGCACTCTTGGGACTCCTGTATATCTAAAATCCCTCATATTTAGAATAGACTGCTCTAAATACAACCCGAACTGTTTACTACATCCAGTAAAGTCTGTTCATCTGCAACACATACATTCAGTAGTTGTCCGTTTCACTTGAGCCCCTTAAAAGTTCTTTCATGGTTTGATTGCTACTATAAACTTTCTTATAGAAAGTAGCATTGTCACATACAGTACTTACCTTATCCTGTACCAGCATCATCTTAATGCCATATTACATGGCACAATATTGAGGGGGAAGTGAGGTAAGCGCTAAGTTCTTCCCAGCTCGCTGTCTGTGCTATCTATTACACGCACAGACAGTGCACGGGAAGACGCAGGAGGGGCTACCCGGATGATCCTTGGATCGTTTGGGCTGCCCATTGAAGTCAGAGGAGGTCCGCTGCCGCTGCTCCTTGTTTGGGCCTTATTCTGGTGATAAGCAGAGGTCTTCTTACCCAGTCCCTGACCAAAACTTGATCATAACTTTTGACATGTTTTTAATACATTTTGACACATTTACTAAGTATCACTTCATTAGGGTTACAGTGAGTTTTAACAGCTGCAAATTGTTCTGTGATATACATTTGACATCTACTGCTTTTAATGGGCCCCCTGCAATGTTTAAAGGCTCGCTTAGAATGAATGGAGCCGCGTCATACAGGGGAGGGAATTCCCTCACAATGGGGGTGGCCCGGCCTACCTCCAGTGCTTCAGCACCGGCCGGTACCGCTGGATCAAACGGCGCCATGCACGGGAACCTGGCAGCGGTCCGAAAAACGAACCGCGGCATCGGCTTCCCGGTGCCGGCACCGATCGACCCGTGGGTTCAGGTTAAAGAGGATGTACTGGGTGGTACATCCTCTTTAAGGGGTACCCCAGCATGGGGGCTATTTTTGGGTCTGGCCAGGGAGGAGGTAGCTGAGAGAAAAGACGTCCACTCACCTCCCCGGTTCCAGCGGTGGGTCCCGTATCGCGGCACTCCGGTCCCCGGTTCCCGGCCGCTTACTGGTGTCTGACGCGGGCTTGAGATGTGACGCTCAGCCAGTCAGTGACAGAGGCAGGATCTGAGCGGACTTGAAACGGAACCCGCCTCTGTCACTGACTGGCTCAGCGGACTTGAGACGTCACGTCTCGAGCCCGCGTCAGACACCAGGAAGCGGCCAGGAACCGGGGACTGGAGCGCCGCGATACGGGACCCGCCGCTGGAACCGGGGAGGTGAGTGGACGTCTTTTCTCTCAGCCACCTCCTACCCCTTTAGTTTTCCTGCAGGCACTGCAGGAAAAATGAGCACATAGAAATCCCCCCCTCCCCCGAAGAGAAGAGCTGAGCCTGGGCCCACCATGATCATCTGTTCTACATGCTCAGTGTTAAACACAACCACATTCTTCAGCCTAGCACAAAGAAACTCCCTTCAAAGTGGTTCTATGCTTAGCAAAATGTTCTTAGACTATTGAATTCAATGTACTTTATACCACCAGCCAATAAATAGTTGTATTATTGTGGTTTCCAGCATATAGAATATGAGAGATGCTCTCTTTTCTTGGCTATAGACAAAAGTAAAATTTAATTATAAATGAGATACATTGCAGTTAATTGAATTTGAATTTTACTAATTTAAAAGCCCAGACACCTCTGCATCCCCAGGGTATTTAAACTAACACATGACTCAATTTTCTCATAATCCTATTGTTCTCTTACTGATAATACACTAAGCTCCTGTATGGAGAAATTGCTCACATTGGCTGCATGTACTTGTATATCAATTAGTATAAGCACAATTTGTAGCATAGCTTAGTGTCCCATATTGAGAAAAAATTAAATCAACAAGGCAATTTACAAATTAAGCAGGGGCTTAAAGGAACACTAAACCTACAAATGAAAAATAAACAAGCCATATTGTTGCCCTCAATGTTTGTCAGTTTGTAGCATTTTCCGCATGATCCTGAAATCCCTTAGACAACACTGGGTTTACTCTCCTGACTGCTAATCTGTTGCATCATCTTTTATCTGACTAAAGGAGTGGGGCTAAGCCAAACAAGAGAATTGGCTTAAAGTGGTACTACACTTTTAATATTTTAACGTCCTTATAAAACTTAATAAAAATCTTGTTCTTACCTCCCCATACTTCTCCGGTGTCCTCCTGGAGCCTCTCCAGGTCTCCCGCTGATAGTGATGGCCACCATTTAAGAGACTGATACATATGGGTAGTGACAGCCCACTCAGCCAATCATGGGGACCGGGAGGCGCCGCAGGAAGTCATTGGGGGGAGAGTGGGGAGGTAAGATGTTTATTATGTTTTATGTGAGGGCAGCACTATAGAAATGTTTTTACGTGCCAAATTACCCCTTAAAAAACTGTTCTGCAAACAGGGCAAAGGGGGAGGCTCCTCCTTTTGTCAGATAGACACAGAATAGTGAGCAGGAAGAGGAGGGGAATTTTGGCTCAGCTATGTTGTAAGATATACAGTACATACAGATGGAATAAAATGTGTTAGGTTATTATTGTGAGATGTGTATATATATATATATATATATATATATATATATATATATAAGTGTATATAATTGTGTAATTGGAAACAATGGAGAGTCGGGTTGTTTAGATTGCCAAGTCTGAATGCGGTTTCAAGTCAGTTTATCAGGGAAGTAATAAATATCGGGAGGCCTGGATATTTCCTGATAACAAAAGGTTTCACAGCCGCATTGGAAATGCCAACAGTTATAACAACCAGTCGACATATCTCCTGTCAGTTTGGTGTAAACACTTAGGTGTAAAATGCTAATATGGTAAATTTGCTTGATTTCTCCCTCCCCTTTTCTTGTGAGTAGAAATGAGAAGAGTTAACTGCTCAATCTGAGTAAAGGTTGTAAAAAATAAATGAAAAACCTGGATAATACCAGAGGTATGAATGAATATAAGAGGATTACCGATTGGGAGGGGCATTATGGATGTTTTCTCCCAGTTGGTGTCAAGGTATGAGAGACCTATGCACACGTTCAGTTTTTTTTTCTGGTCCTGAAACAACCCGTGAGAAATTGCGGATTGGACATCCGTATTCCATCCGTATTCCATCCTTATTCCATCCGTATTTCCGTAAATCCGTTTTTGCTGCTGACTGCTTTATGCAAGTGATTAAAGTTGAGTAGTTTAAAAAAAAAAAAAAAAAAAGGTTGCCAAACCCCTAAAATAAGTCCCATGATCGCTTGTCAGCCATTTTACTTTGCCATTTCTGGTTTGCTTTGCTGTGAGACAGTTCTGTTATTTACCTCTGCTTGTCTAGCCTTGGTTTTTGACTTTACTTATCACCGTGAAGATGACCGATCAAGTAGCTGATGAAGCACTCCTGACCTGGCTTGTTTCCCGGCGCTTTGGAGAGCAGGATACGCTTAAAGAAGAGCCGAGGAGCAAGCGTCGGAGATACTGGGTACACCCCATTGTCTCTGCGCGCCCGGAAAGGGGACAGTTTCATCAGCTGTACACCGACCTGCGAAGGTATCCTGACAAGTTCCAGAACTATTGCCGGATGACCATTGCGACCTTTGATCGCCTCCTTGCTGACCTGCGTCCAGGACTGCTATACCGGGATACAGTAATGCGAGAGGCAATTTCACCAGAAGAAAGACTCCTTGTGACCCTCAGGTGCTTTATTTTAATGTTGTGTATTAAAATGCTACTATTGTTTCTTGGAAATTTTTAAATAGTAATAATCTTTACTGTCTTTTATTGCAGATTTCTTGCCACTGGTAACTCATTTGCATGCCTGCATTATAAGTTTGCGTTGGGGATTTCCACAATATCCTCTATTGTTGGATTGACCTGCTCAGCCATCTGGGAGCGTCTGAGGGCCCAAGTAATGCCACCCCCCCAGCCTGAAGATTGGATCCGCATCGCTGGGGGCTTTGAAGCAACAGCGCAGTTTCCAAACTGCATCGGTGCCCTGGATGGAAAGCATATTCGTGTGAAGAAGCCATCTAATTCTGGGTCCCTGTATTTCAATTACAAACATTATTTCTCGATGGTCCTGTTGGCATTAGCTGACAGTGACTATCGGTTTGTGGTTGTGGATATAGGGGCCTATGGAAGCGCAGCGGATGCTGGTGTTTTTAGGGCTTCCAGAATTGGAGAGATGCTGAAGTACAACCACCTGGGCATCCCGGAATCAAGGCCTCTACCTGGATCATCTGGACCTCCAGCTCCATTTGTGATTGTGGCTGATGAAGGGTTTGGCTTACAGACCCACCTCTTGCGTCCTTTTCCAAGGCGAGGCTTGGATGACCGGAGGCGCATTTTCAATTATCGTCTCACTCGTGCGAGGCGGTATGTGGAGTGTGCCTTTGGAATTCTGAGCTCCAAGTGGCGGGTAATGCAGTCTGCCCTTCAGTTAACTCCTGACAAAGTTAAAAAGGTGATACAGGCTTGTGTTATCCTTCACAACTACGTCAGGATTCATGATGCCACAGTCATCCCGGAGGAACAGATGTCAGCCATGCAGTCTGCCCCTATCCCGTTGGAAGGGAACCTGCAAGGAAGGCCTGGATCGTCAGGATTGGCTGTCCGGGACTTCTACGCAGACTACTTTCTATCACTAGCAGGAGCAGTACCATGGCAGAGGGATATCTGTTAAGAGACTTTGATTTTGGATTGGTGCTTCAAGTTCTATTAGTTAGTTTAGTTTTGGTTCCTGTGTTAGTTAGTTAGGGACTCGCAGTAGATGAGGCCCCTTGACGTGGGCTGTGAGCTTGCGATATTTGTGTCCACATTCTCATTTTGGATTTCAAAATGAGTAATGTAGGCACAATTATCAACTAAGACCTCATCATCTGAGGACATATGTCAAAGTCCACGGGCCACCCTGAACTTTTTTGGAAAAGGAAAGGCTGATGTAGCACTATTCCATTCAAATAACATATGTTGTATGTGGTGTGAAATAAACGGACAAACTATGATCGCAAACTGTTTCTTTTTAATACTCCAGTAGAAAATCACATATTTTCTTTACATCACAAATGCTTACATCAAACACAAACTCCAATATTTGTGGAAGCTATGTTAAATAAAAACTTCAAAAAAATACTGAGAAAATGGAGGGGTAGATGCCTGCTCCACCTGTCGTGTTGACATTTTCACCAGCATGCCTAATCCAGGCTGGTTGGTGGGGTATCCCACTCGTGGGTGCAATATATAAAGGTGTACTATGGCTTTTGTAGATTCACTACAAAATAAACTTTTCTAAAACTTTGTAATGTGTGTTATATTAGTGATTGGCCCCTTTCCCGGTTCCCCTCAACCCTACGGCAGACCCGAAAGTGTCATGCACTATACTCACGAGAATCGTGTCAAACCCCTGGGCAACATCTGGTGATAATGAGGATGGTGCCCAGGGGTTTGCACGAATCTGGTGAGTGAAGTGCCTCACACTGTCTGGTCTGGCGTGGGGGGGGGGGGGGCATTCACTAACATAACACACATTTTAAAGTTGAAATGTGTTGAGTGAAAAAATTATAAACAACACACTACCCCTTTAAGACACCAGTTGAACAAACTCACAGATTCAACACCAATTATTAACTGAAAATCCAAACTTTAAAAAACTAATGTGAACTAACATTTACACTTCAAACAGATCCTGAGAGTAGGGAGTGGAAGACGCGTGCTCTGCCGGTTGTGGTGTATTTTGAGGGCTTCGGCATGCCCAATCCTGGCTGTTAGGAGGGGTATACCACTCATGGGAGTGTTGGGAATGTGGACGAGGCGGGTATCGCTGTATGGGAGGGTGGTGATTGGGGGAAGGAGTGTATAAGGTTTGGGTAGGGGTGGCGATGGTTGGGGTGTCCCCATACTTAAACATATCTGCAATTTTGGAGAGTTTGTCTGGGTCAAAATGTTTGCTAAAAGTCTCAACCACAGCCAACAGAGTCCCATAGCATCTCTGGCGTTTCTCTTCAGGTACACTGTCCAGTGCAACTGCCAGGCTGTTGCAGAACAGCTGGTTTGGCTTCTGCTCTCCACGTTTCTTCAGTATTTCGAGGACCTATAAAAAGAAAAAATATGAAGTCTCTATGTACATGTCTCTATGACCTGTTGACAGTGCTTAGAAGAGCCTTTAACCTCACCTCACTGTCAATTTGTGATTTGGTTGACACCACATTACGGTTTTCTCTCCTACGACGTTGGCAAATTTGCACTGATTCAGCCGGAGATGTGTCCAGGTTTTCAGCAGCCTCCATGGATTCCTCCTCCCTTGAATCCGGAACTTCTTTCTCCTGATTTCCTTGGGAGCTACCAGAAGCCTCATCTTCTGCTACCAGATGTTCTACAAAGATGTAATAAAAACTTTATAATAAAAAAATGGACATTCTAGCCATGCTGGGGGTTGTAGTTTCACAGGAGGGACACTTTAGGTATGGTGGGGGTTGTAGTTTAACAGGAGGGGCACTTTAGGTATGGTGGGGGTTGTAGTTTCACAGGAGGGGCACTTTAGGTATGGTGGGGGTTGTAGTTTCACAGGAGGGGCACTTTAGTTATGGTGGGGGTTGTAGTTTCACAGGAGGGGCACTTTAGGTATGGTGGGGGTTGTAGTTTAACAGGAGGGGCACTTTAGGTATGGTGGGGGTTGTAGTTTCACAGGAGGGGCACTTTAGGTATGGTGGGGGTTGTAGTTTCACAGGAGGGGCACTTTAGGTATGGTGGGGATTGTAGTTTCACAGGAGGGGCACTTTAGGTATGGTGGGGGTTGTAGTTTAACAGGAGGGGCACTTTAGGTATGGTGGGGGTTGTAGTTTCACAGGAGGGGCACTTTAGGTATGGTGGGGGTTGTAGTTTAACAGGAGGGGCACTTTAGGTATGGTGGGGGTTGTAGTTTCACAGGAGGGGCACTTTAGGTATGGTGGGGGTTGTAGTTTCACAGGAGGGGCACTTTAGGTATGGTGGGGGTTGTAGTTTCACAGGAGGGGCACTTTAGGTATGGTGGGGGTTGTAGTTTAACAGGAGGGGCACTTTAGGTATGGTGGGGGTTGTAGTTTCACAGGAGGGGCACTTTAGGTATGGTGGGGGTTGTAGTTTCACAGGAGGGGCACTTTAGGTATGGTGGGGATTGTAGTTTCACAGGAGGGGCACTTTAGGTATGGTGGGGGTTGTAGTTTCACAGGAGGGGCACTTTAGGTATGGTGGGGGTTGTAGTTTCACAGGAGGGGCACTTTAGGTATGGTGGGGGTTGTAGTTTCACAGGAGGGGCACTTTAGGTATGGTGGGGGTTGTAGTTTCACAGGAGGGACACTTTAGGTATGGTGGGGGTTGTAGTTTAACAGGAGGGGCACTTTAGGTATGGTGGGGATTGTAGTTTCACAGGAGGGGCACTTTAGGTATGGTGGGGGTTGTAGTTTCACAGGAGGGACACTTTAGGTATGGTGGGGGTTGTAGTTTCACAGGAGGGGCATTATAGGCATTATTAATGGTAAAAAAAACTTACGGGCCAACGTCCAGGACTTGTTTCAGGAACATTAATTGTTCTGTGTACACATATGTTCTTTTGGGCATACGTCCATCTCCACTGCGGCTTCTCATCTGCATCTCCCTCTTGAACTGATCCCTGCATGTCTGCCACCTTGATTTCAGTCTTTCCACTTATAAAACACAGTACACTTATGAAGTACCAATAAAATTGTGCACTACATGACTTAAAAAACAAAAAATACATACATACATACATACCCAATTCCTGTTTCTCTTTCTTGGACCCTGATGCCCATTGCTGGCCATAAATTTCATGGGCAATCTCAGACCATCCCTTGTCCCTTCTTGTTCGGTTCACATAAAATGCATCTCTTTTGTTCCACAAGTAGGGGCGTTCTTCTATGAGGTGAATGAGCTTCTCCACATCCATTTTTAATCTTCTCTTTCACTTTCTCTGTCTGTTTCTGGGTCCCACCACATGTGCTTCTGCTTTCACTTTCAATTCCCACCGTCATGTGATTCTGCACTTCCTTCTTCCTGTCAGCGGTTGCTTAGGAGACAGAACCATGTGACCCATGAGTCATCCGTATTTTTTCACGGAAATACGGATGCCAAACATGTTTCAATCCGTAAACAATCCGTACGCAATTGATTTCAATGAGAGGATCCGTAAAAAAATCAGGGTCCGCACATGGTCCGCACTAGGACATGTCCTTTTTTTTTTACGGATTGATTTTCATCCATTTCTGCTACTGATCGTGTGAATAGCCCAATAGACTTCAATGTGCACTAACTCGGATACGGAAATACGGATCCGTAAATTACGGAACGTGTGAAATAACTACTACTTATACCGGTTCTCCTAACCCCTACTCTTTGGGTGGGCAGAGGGAAGAACTGAGGAATGAATGTTGTGAGGGGTAGGGGCACTAAGGGGGATGATTTATTTATTTATTTTTCTCTCCTTCTGGATAGATTTTTTTTCTCTATTTTATTTATATTATTGTTATTATTAATGAGAATGTATGTGTATGTATGGATATATTTGTATGTGTGTGTGTGTGTGTGTGTGTGCATTTATTTATTTTTATTTCTTATGATGGGGTTTAAAAAGGAGGAAAGGGTTTTTTTTGTATTTTTTATATTAATGAAAAGATGTGGCTCTCCAGGTTGGTGTCGGCTAAGGAATTAAAATTAAAGAAAGAAAGAAATATGTATATAAATTAAATTTTTATAATGTATGTTACTCTGTGGTGGATTTAGCATGTAATTTTTGAATAAGAAAAAAAAGAAAAAGAAAAAAGTTGCTTGATTCCTGTGTGTATAGAGAGGGAGGAGAAATCCCGGGGATCAAAGAGACAGATGGACACCAGGAGAGGGGACAAATGAGTATAAAAAACTGTGACTGGGGACATTCAGGAGGGAAGGACATCCTGGAAAAAGATTTATTATTTTAGTTGTTTTCTTATCTTTCACACGGTTCATTTGCATCTGTGTATAATATAATTCCTTTTATTTATATGCACTGTTGTTGTGTACTTTCTTTGCTGACCGTCCCCTAGAACTTAGGTGGGAATATTATTGTTGTTGTTCAGTATTAGTATGCATAAATATGAATATTGTCAATAATCATATTTCTTAAAATGTAAAAGAAAATGTTTAGATATTTCTCAGGTTTACCTATTGAGACAAAATAGAATCAATTAAAAAAGTTGAGATTAGTGGAAGAAGAGCTGGGATACTTTTTTGTATTTTTGTGAGCATGTTCAAAGTAGGTACCAGAGTGTAGTGGCTGAGGTACCTGCTGCAGGTAGATCCCAGTGCAGCCAATATAAAATGTGCCAGAAGGATGTAGGCAGGAGGAAAGAAGCAAGGAGAGCATATGTCAAGCTACAGTATGCAGAATGAGCCAAGTAAAGCCACCATGAAACAAGCTGCTTGGCAAAGAGAACTGGTGCACCTGAGCAGAGCTGCATAGCAAGGCTCATTGGAGATGGACCAATTAACTGATATAGAAACTGTAAAAAAAAACACTGTTGGGGCGCTAGATTGAATTTTAGGTAGAGAACAGTGCAGCCTTGCTCTCACCCTAACCACACCCCCAACCTATTCAGATGATGCACACTAACTTGTGGCCCCCAAATGGATGATGGTCCCTTGCATGATGGTCCCTGCAAGTGCACGGGGCTCTTGGTTTACAAGGGACTGGACAAAATGGATAAGAACTAGATAGACATAATAGGGCAAAATAAAAAAACAGACAATAGTCACGGTACAAACCATAAGTCAGAACCAGAGGCCAGTGCCAGAACCAGAACAGAACCAATTTCAGAAAGCAGGCATGGAACAGTCAAGGAACAAGGCAGGCAGGATACAGGATTCATATGAAGCACTAGGATACTGGCACCGAGCCTGATTGGACAAGCCTCCCTGGACTCTAATTGGGTGATGTGTCCTGCCTCCTGCTCTGGCATCCAGTGTTCATAATATGGAAGCTGGGGTGTACTAGCGAGAAAGATAAGTGAATAATAATTTGCATTAAGATGACTACAGCAACAAGTCACCGCAACCAGGTTCTGAATTTTGCCATCGATCTTTCATAATTGTCCGATTCCGATTGTCACATTATTGTCTCTGAGACTGTGCTCTTGCTGCGCTAGTTCTCTGGAAAGTGCTAAACCTTTTGCTCAACTGCAGTATAAACAGCATAAAGTATAAACAGCATAAATATTCCTAGCCAATAATGTACAAAATGTATGTTTTGTTTTGCAAAATGAGTAAAAATTGTTTATTAGATTCACACAAGGTATAAGTTCACACAAGGTATAATTTCATTAAACAACATCTGTAGTTGCAGGTTTGCGACCACAGCCGTTATTTAATGAAATTGTAGATTGCTTTAATTACTATGGAATCCCGGTCGAAATGTATACACATAGGGGAAGATTTATCATAGGGTGTAAATATACACCTGGTGTAAACTGCCCACTGCAAACAATCACAGCTCCTGTTTTATTCTACAAGAGCTGAAAGCTGAGCTGTGATTGGTTGCTGTGGGCAGTTTACACCAGGTGTATATTTACACCCTTTCATAAATCTCCCCCATAGTATACACCCTGGCCAGGATTCCTTGCGGCCGTACCAAAAACTGAAATGTCAGTTTTGTATTTATTGAATAGCGGCAGCACAAAACTGACAGTACGGACAATGTAAAGTGCGGCTCGGGATGCATTTTTCATTGTCAGCTATGGTGAACTGGATTGGGCATCCGTAGTGCATCCATATGTGACTAATGACTAATATCCAACATGTGACTAATGACTCATCCTTATTCTTTTACAGATTCTTTATACAGATGTCAAAAAAGTTATAATCCATAGAAAGTAGCGGATCTCCTTAATATCTATGACAGAATCCACAAAAAAAAAAAAATGGGACCCCCACAAGAAGGCATTTTGCCTCGACTTGTGATAGCATCAAGTATCAGGGGAAAATGCCTGACCTGGCTGATGGACAGCTCGCGGCATCCCACCCCAGTCATTGACTGGCTGAGCAGGCTATCAATCAAATAGGTCATGATGTCAGCTGAGAAGAAGATCCCAAAGGCCGTCGGGGGTCCTGGAGGGTCAATCCGACACTGGACAAGCACAGGGATGGGTGAGTCGTGGTGGTTATGCCCCCCTCCCCTGCTTTTTCTCAAAAATCATAGCAGCCCCAGAATTCTCTTAAAAGTTTTTACTGGAAGAATTGTCAAGGATTCACAGCAGATCTATGACAGCAAAATTCTCAAATATCTTAATTGTGCCCTTACCTGAGGTTGCTGGGTGATAACAGAAGTGGGCTATTTGTTGGTGCTTTGACTGGGCACTTGTCTCGGTGGCCAGGAGTGGTGATGACCTCCCCCACCCCCACGGTATACTAACACTAGGCTTTAAAAAAGGTAGCACTGGGTGTGTGGGTGCAGATGCGAAGCAGGGTAATGAGCACAGATTCCAGCTCTTAACCAAAATAACACTGTACTTAAGGAATCTTCAGTGTAATATAGTTGTAGTCTTTTAGGCTGCAACACACAGGGCGGATCTGCAGTGGATCCCTGCCCTGTAATGTCTATGGGAAGCCATACTCACAGAGGGATGGATATCCCGCTGCAAGTATGTAAGGAGACCACCCCGTTGCCCCATTAACCCCCGCCTGCCAAAGCATATACATTACCTGCTCTAGGATCCGGCTCGCTTTGGGGGATCATGGATGGACATCCCACTCAGCCAATCAATGTGATGCGGCAGGGCAGCACACTGATTGGCTGAGCGGGACGTCTACCCGCTGCGAGTAAGGCCTTCCGAATTTGCAGCAAGAAATCCGCTGCATATCTGTCCTGAGAATTTGCAGCCGTTTTGTGCCCTGGCTGGGTCACTGAATGGCTGGTCTCTGAACATAGCCTAAAGGTAAAATACGCAAAAGATAATCTTAAAATAGGTGGAAATCAATGTCCTTTCTGATGGACAACTTAGAAAGCTGGACTTAGGTGCTTGTGGTGTAGGTAGTAGGTGTTACTTAACCCTTAGAGGACCGGGCCAATTTAAATTTTTGCATTTTTGTTTTTCCCTCCTGAGCCCTTATTTTTTGCGCCACTAATTGTACTTTGCAATGACAGGCTGAATTTTTTCATAAAGTACACTGCGAAAGCAGAAAAAATTTCAATGTGTGGTGAAATTGAGAAGAAAAACTTCTTTTATTTGGGGGGTTTTCGTTTTCACACCGTTCGCCCTGGGGTAAAACTGACTTGTAATATACAGTATGTTCCTCAAGTTGTTATGATAACAACGATATGTAACATGTATAACTTTCATTGTATCTAATGTCCTGTAAAAAAATTCAAACCATTGTTAACAAATATATGTTCCTTAAAATCGCTCCATTCCTATGCTTACAGCGCTTTTATCCTTTGGTCTATGGGGCTGTGTGAGATGTCATTTTTTGCGTCATTATGTGTTCTTTCTATAGGTACCTTGATTGTGCATATGCAACTTTTTGATCGCTTTTTATTACAATTTTTCTAGATTCAATGTGACTAAAAATGCACAATTTAGCAATTTGGGATTTTTTTGCGCTTACGCCGTTTACTGTGAGAGATCAGGAATGTGATTAATTAATATTTTGGGCAATTACGCACGCAGCAATACCAAACATGTTTATTTTTTTTGAAAAGGGGGGTGATTCTGACTTTTATTAGGGGAGGGGGCTTTTTATTGATAATAACACTTTTTTTTTTCTTTTACACTTATACTAGAAGCCCCCCTGGGGGACTTCTAGTATAAGTACACTGATCTCTCATAGATATGCAGCATAGATCAATGAAATAGGCACATTGATTGTTTCCGGCTGCTGCAGTAAGATATGTGGACAACGTCCTGGAGGAGCGATCCACCCCACTAGACACTAGGGATGGCTGCATTCAAGTAATCGGATGCAGCTGTCAACTTTGACAGCTGCATCCGATTACTTTATTAGCAGGCACGGCGATCGGACCATGCCCGCTAATAGCCGTGGTCCCGGGCTACAAGCGTCCCCTGGGATCGCGGCGGTTCAGAGCGCGGCCTCCACGTGGGCCCGCTCTGAACATATGGAGGCGGCCCTGTCTTGGGTCCTTCCCTCTTAGTACAGAACTCTGCCGGGACAGCTTTTACTGTATGTGACTAAGTGGAAGAAGCTCATACTCATGGTTAGGACTGAGAAGAAGAAAGACCACCTTACGCCAGAAGAGCCCACAGAGTTATGTCATAAGCCCCCGTGGTGCTATGGCAGAGGCACGGCCGGTCACTTGCCAGGTGGTAGAACGTGATGTCACTTGTCTGGTGGTTGGCCGATATGTAGCCGGACTCTAGTGTGTTGTGTCATGATGCTAGTTCCGGTTGGGCACACAGGTATGATGGCACACCTGTTTTTATTTTAGAGGGCCAGATACCCCTTGTTCTCCTGTGGTCAGTGACCTGCCGGGTTGTTACAGGTTCCCTTGGGTTGTTACAATCACGGTGGTCCGGAGTGGAGTAGTGACCCACCCTGTCAATTGGTACTGCCACCCACAGAAAGGGGAAATATCCCAAGGAGTGTGTGTTTGCTGTGTTGGTGCGGGACAAAGAATCACAGAGTTTCTTTACAATAAATAAAAGCTTGTTTACTCTGAAGGTACTTGTGTGCAGCAGAACATACAGTTTTGCCTTGACAGAATATCTCATACTTGATAATACAATTGATAATACACTTGACAATACAGGATCCAGATCTGTGATTGGAGTATAGCAAGGAGTACAGTCGTGCTGACAGGGTTTTGTGTGGATAGGTACTGTTCGTAGAAGAATCAGAGGAGGATGTCGTGAGAGTCCCAACCCAAGTAGTAGTGTGCTCTGCTGGGATGTTGGAGGATGAGGAGGAGATATGAGAATACTTGAGAGAGAATACTTGTGCCTGTGCATCGACTCTTATTGGAATGAACCACCTGTTGCCCTACCAGTGTCAAGGGACCCATCCTAGAGGGTGACACAAGCCCTAGAACTTTTTACCTGGGTTGAGCGGACTGCTGAGGGTTTCCTGCTGACAATCATAGTTCATAGGTTTCTAGCAACTTTGCTCTATCCGGATCAGTTCCTAGCTTTCTGCTTCTGTCCATAATGTCCTGCACTGTGACTCTCCTAGTCCACGGCGTGGCTTGAGATAATCTCTGACTTGTCCTCTCCTGTGAGGGGTTTAACACTTCATTGTGCGGAGTAAGGTTACTTGAAGAGAAACTGTTAGGTGCGTCTTGTCTTGCTTCCTCACCATACAGGAACCTGACTAAGACTACTCTACATTTTCTCTACCCATGTGACTTCCCATCTCCAGCTCCCTGTAAGGTGGACTGTGAATGGGTGAACAGTGCATAAAGAAGAAGTAAAGAAAGAGATGATAGGACAGAAGAAGAAGACACTCCCATAGGTTTGCAGATCCATGTGACATAAAAGTAAACAATAACCCTTTCCATACTTCAGCTGTGCAGCAACTGAGTACACATACCTACAATAGCGACATCTAGTGGCAAAACTTTATTACTACAACAACATCACCACTTACTTACAATAAGTATAGGCTTTTGCGAAGGGTGTGTAATAATAGCAACACCCGTGGTGTAACACCACGGTGTCACATCTGGTAGTACAAGTCCTAGGGAGTACCAACTGCATTTAGCTAACCTCTCAAGGTTTCCTGAGCAGGTAAAGCAGGAATCAATGGATTTTGTTGGTTTAGGCACTTTGCTCCACTGCAGACAAATCCTGGATAGACGGATTGTTTGTAATAACTGTAGAATAGGTTACCCCAGGCGAAGGCAAGGTATTTCCCGGGGGAAAGCTACCCTTCCTCTGGGATTAGCACAGCATAGCTTTTATCACAATAATTCAACCAAATTTTTCTGCTTTCTTTCCCACTCAAACTAACACACTAGAAGGTGACCCCTTCCACCAGGAAATAAATAAGGGTGACCCGGACTAACCTCCTACACCTGGACTAACACAAAACACAGTGGGAACAGTGTTAACCCTTCCCTGTTCAGTATAGTAGGAGAAAGTGAGACACCAAGTGGTGAAAGTGCAAAATGGCAAAAGGTGGAATACAGAAGTAGTGGCACACCTTCACTGGGACACTACAATTAAACCTGAAAGAACCACTCTTGTTCACAAGCTGTGTCTGGTATTGCAGCTAAGCGTCCTTCACTTGAGTTTGCGCTAGCAGACACAGTGCATAGACAAAAGAAACACTGTTGTTGGGAGTTTTTTTTATAAACAGAATGTTGCATCACAGTCTAGTGTGTGTGTGTGTGTGTGTGTGTGTATGTGTGTGTGTGTATGTGTGTGTGTGTTTTTTTTCTTTTTACTATTTATACATATACACATTTATACATATATGTATAAATCATTCTGCCTGGACAACCACTTTAAATATTGGAATGAATGTCTGACAGCAGAACACTATATACCCATCTAAAGACCATCACATACAAACAAGATTTGATACACAAAATAAGATGGTTTCTTCTTTCAGACAAGAGTAAGTAGCAGCTCAGAGTCATCTGGAAAGTTTATTCTTTTGTAGATTTATGCGCCGCTTATCTGTCTATGTTGCATAGGCCAAAGAATGTATTAAGATGAACTAAAAGGTTATAAAGCAAATATTTTTTTGTGAAGAATGAACAATATTTATGCAGGCAGATAATGGATTGAGCTAGTGTTTTCTGTACTGTGTGCACTGCACTGTTTCATCTGGTTCCTTATAGTCCTCTAAGCCTTCTACACCTCATGCAGTACTCTTTCCCTCTCCTTCCATACACTCACAGTGACTTTACTCCCAAGTATGATAATGACTCAATAACAGGTGACCAGATTTTCCCTAATGTAGGCTATGTTTATTTTGTCTGTCCATGTAAACCATTTAACATTACCTTTATTGCCACTAAAACTGGAACAAAGCCATTTCTCTGCATAGGACATGTTAAATAATGAGTTTCAAGCGTAGAATTGACATATTAATGATTACCTAACATGTTAGTAGGAGACGAGTGGTTGTCTCACACATGCAAACATACAAATGTCACGTTGTCAAAGTGGAAAAAAATCAAACACTGTTATATCTGCAACGTCCTTTACCCAAGGAGGCCAAGTGTGACAGAAATGAACCGAAATTTATTCAACATTGGTTTACTACTTTACATTTGAGTACATTAAATTACTTTTATACCTTTTTGTTTCTGAGCTGTGTAGACAATTAACTCAGGGCTCTATTATAAACCAAATAAGCCAATATTGCCCTGTGTAGTAGAGATAGCGATCAGCCAACAAACGCTTATTCTGCTGATCTCTTCATGTAATAGGAGATATACTGATAAATGATGGAAGCAGAAGGCTGCATGACTGATTCAGCAATCGTTTGTGCGGCCTGCCACCTACTTGGGTCAAGCCCTGTATTGAATTCTACATTAATCTGCATGTTTTACCTCTATAACAACCATTAAAGTTACTACACAGACCTACATATACAAAACTGAATGAATGCAGCAATCAGAATAGTCCATGGACTATTTTATTGGTAATAAAGAGACTTTTGGGTAAGTTTTGAAAGAAGTAAAAGCTTAATGGTCTTTTTGGATGGAGTAAAGGCTTAATGGAGTATTATAGGTAAATTGATATACCAGCAAATTACTTAAGGTGATAAATCACACTCAGCTTAAGTCTAAGAAGAGCTGCAGCTGTCCAGTTAATAAAGGGTTCTGGAGCAGAGTCATCTAAAATCATCATCAAGGTATTTATAGTAAATTAAATCCTTTCATCCAGCTAATAATTGTATCATTTTGAAGGGATGGGTCATCAGAAAATGTTGTATTGTTTAAAGTGAGTTTTATTTAATTGCTTCTCAATTCCAGTCCTCGGGCCTCACCAACAGGTCATGTTTTGAGGATTTCCTTAGTATTAGTAGTACAGGTGATGTAATTATGCTCAGTGCATCAGGTGTTATCACAGGAGTTCATTGTATGGGAAATCCTCAAAACATGACCTGTTGGTGAGGCCCGAGGACTGGAATTGAGAAGCACTGATTTAACTAACAGAAGAAGACTAGAAGACTCTAACTGCTGACTTTATCCAATATGCAAATTAGGCAGTGTGGTGCTTTGGGGGTGGGCTTCCTCACTGGGGGTGGGGTGGGCTTCCTCAATGCACTCATCTGCCTTGCTGGCCCACCTCTACTGATTAAATTGTAACTTTTAAGAGGGACAATAGAAAATAACATAATTTTGAGATCTAGAAATATTATAAAAATATAAAATTTAT
Source organism: Dendropsophus ebraccatus (assembly GCF_027789765.1). Taxonomy (NCBI): domain Eukaryota; kingdom Metazoa; phylum Chordata; class Amphibia; order Anura; family Hylidae; genus Dendropsophus; species Dendropsophus ebraccatus. The sequence goes on from NC_091454.1 coordinate 68,440,483, forward strand.
ATATATATATATATTCATTTTATATATATATATATATATATATATATATATATATATAGATTAATAACCGTTGTATTTTTCGCAAAGGTTGGCAGGAAAAACTATGTTTTATCAATATCATTCTCAGGTGCATAAGATCTTTTTTTATCACTTTCTTTTCTGTATTTAGAGAGGTGATTAACACAATTAAACGATTCTCTTTTTTTTTTTTTATTTTGTTCACCATGCGGGATAAATAATATCAAATCATAATGATAAAATCCCTGCTGTAGTGTGTGCAAACCTCTGCAATCCTGGTAAGGTTCTTTTGTAAAAATGTTGTGACCGTACCCAAAGCCTCGTAGTGAACCCCATGAAAACACATATGGGTGGTCACTGAGGGGTTAAAGCTAACCTGTCAGCAGGAAGACAGTTGTAAGTCCCTTATGGCTAGGTGGGGCTTGTCATCAAGATTCAGGGCAAGGCCTTTTTTTAAACCTCCATACTCTTTTTCAGCACTGTGATATAAGCCTTTTTGTTATTAGGTAAATAAAGTACAATAACCCAAGTATGGTACCCAGTATGGTAAAAGCCCTAGAAAATCCAGCCCATGTCCTTTTATTCACCACCTCTGTACCCAATTGCATCCACCCTATTTGACTGGCAGCCACTAAAATTTACATATTGACAAAAAATGCTTATATTTCAGTGCTGGAAAGGACTATTGAGGAAGAAAAAATGTATGTCTGGAATCCTTTTGACTAGCCTCTTGTGGTCTTAGGCTTATTTACACCCCTGGTGGAAGGATAGCTTCACACGTACCGTATCGCTGCGTTTTTAACACTGCGTTTTTATCACTGCGTTTTTATCGCTGTGTTTTTGGTGCCATTTTTACTTGTGAGTTTCCATTTTCACATGAAAATCATGTGAAAATCAAAATGCGCATGTAAAAAAATGCAGCGATAAAAACATAGCGATAAAAACGCAGCATTAAAAACACAGCGTTAAAAACGCAGCGATACGGTACGTGTGAAGGCACCCTAAACAAAAATACCTGGAGGGCACTCACCCTTGCAAACAAGAATTTATTTCTTAACAGGACTCAGCATACCTCTTAGGCTGTAGCATGGATGCTGACAACCTCAATGATTGTGCAAGCTGTTTCACACGCATGTGCACCCTTCCCCAGACCTTATTTACACACATTTTTCTGCTGACAGATCTGCTTTAAGGAAAGTGGAGGAGTGCAGGAAGCTACAGAGGAAGCTGTGGGGCTGTGGCTGGAAAAGAAAGTGCAGTTCCCCCACCCAAAACACCAGAAAGGATGTTTACTACTACAAAATATTCTCTTATTCTCAAGAATTTTTGCCCATATCTTGTTTTATTAAATCTTACCTTTAGCTAATTCTGGTGGGAGAAGGTGCAGACAAAAGCTACAGCTGTTTATTAGCCTCTCATTCTCAAGTTAGCTTGGGCAAACTATTGTTACCCTTATCACTTGGCCGAAGTAAACCACGGCATCTCTATGTATGTGCCAAAGAAACATAAAAGTTTTGCAGTAGTTCCAATCTGTTCCAATCTGCGGCATAGATAACCATCTTAGAAACCTGAAGCTTTTTATTTTGGTAGTACAACTGGAAGTGGTAGGAGTTAAATTTTTCTTTATAATCAAAGGCCTTTTGTTTAATCTTTTTCACACTCTTTAGGGGAGGGCAGCATGTTTCTGTCGTATTTTCTAATTATAATTCTATAATTGTAAATTTCTTGTTTGACTTAACATATTTTATATTACTATGCAAGTCAGTATTTCCTACATTATTTTATAGGATTTTTTTTTTAATTTGCGACATCATAAAAGTGATAATACACATGCTTATTATAGCTTTTTAGTATTTGACATGACTGTATCTGTGCTCCATAGATTAAGCAGCCATGTTTGCATTATCTGTCATGGCAAATGGTGTGTTCTATAGCAGAATATTCCCTCATAATAGCAATGATTCTTGGGAAAATACCTATACACAGTGGTACTTCTGTTCTCGAACTTAATTGGGTCTCGAAGGCAGAACCAAACAATTTGAGAACTGAACACTGTTTTTCCATTGGTAATAATGTACATATGTTTAATTGTTTCAGCACCTGACAATAATTAGCAATAATTATTACTACAACACTCATTTATAGCATTGAAAAGCACTCCCGCAATCTTAACTATTGTAATGTTCTGGAGCTTTGTTTACATTGAGTTTATTTAATTTATCATGGACCATATCTATAGTAAACCAGTTCAGTACATTACATGTGTTAGCAGCACTGGCCCCACCCACCTCAGTACTGGCCCCACCCACCTCAGCTCCATCCTCTTCTTTTGTTTATACCGAACTGGAGAACCCATTAAGTAACTCAACTTTTTCCTGATCCCCAGTTATTAACTCCCCATTACTATTATTTAGGGGTCCTACATCCTCTGACCTTGTTTTTTTTTTTTTTTGCATTAATATATTTGAAGATTTTTTTTTTTTTTTTTGCTATCTATGGCTATCTGCCTTTCATTGTGAATTTTTGCTGTTTTTATTACATTTTTACAGGTTTTGTTGACTTCTTTGTAATGTTTAAAGGCTACAGCTGACTCCTCTGACTTGTATTTTTTGAATGCCTTTTGTCACTTATAGCCCTTCTAACCTTGGTTGTAAGCCATGTGGTATTTGATTTTATCTGTTTATATTTGCTACTCATAGGAATATATTACGCAGTGCAGTTATTTAATGTGGATTTGAAGATTTCCCATTTATTAGCTGCGTCAATATGTGCCAGCAGCTGCTCCCAGTCTATGCCCTGAAGTTCTGCCCTTAACCCAGGAAAAAGAGCCCTTTTAAAATTTAACGTTTTTGCCCTCCCAACATGTCTTTCTTTTCTACACTTTAAGCTAAAAGTCACTATATTGTGGTCACTGTTCCTCAGGTGTTCATGGACAGTGACATCCCAAACCAGCTCAGCATTGTAAGAAATAACCAGATCCAACAAGGCATCACTTCTAGTTGGCTCCTTCACAAACTGTCCCAGAAAATTGTCCTGCAGGAGGTTAAAAAATTCTCTCCTCAATATCTGGATAGTTAAAGCCACCCATTACCACTACTGCCCCCTCCCGGGCAGCCCGCCCTATTTGTCTATGCAACTGTCCATCTATCACCTCAGCAATGTTGGGGGGTCTATAGATTACACCAAGAATACATTTTTCACTGTTTACCTCCCTCTGTAGCTCTACCCACAATGATTCCACATTATCACAATCATCACCCGCTATTGCATCTTTTACAGAAATACTCCTCCTCCCCTTTTGCCCACCCGGGCCCTTCTGAACAATGCAAATCCCTGAATATTGACAGCCCAGTCATGTGAGGATTCCAGCCATGTCTCAGTCACACCAACCACATCAATGGACTCCTCCAGAACCCAGGCCTCTAGCTCCACCATCTTGCTGGCTAGACTTCTGGCATTAGTAACCATAAACTTTATATTACCATCTAGTTTAACCTCTTCACTATAAGAAATTAGTTTTATTGAAGCGCTGTGGCTACAATCATCTCACTGCTGATCCTCAACAAATGGATCTCCCTATCCACTGGTCTTATCCTCCCCCCACAGGACCCTTCTCCTCCCACCTCAATGTTCTAACCCCTTTCTAACCTATCAGCCACTATATTACCCACTTCATTGTCCTCCCTCCACATCCCTAGTTTAAAAACCCCTCCACCTCTTCTAGGATTCTTTCCCCCAGCACAGCGGACCCCCTTCCATTAAGGTGCAAATTATCTGCGGAAAGCAGATTGTACCCCAATAAAAAGTCAGCCCAGTGCTCTAAAAACTCAAACGCTTCTCCTCTACACCATGACTTGAGCCATGCATTTAACTCCCTAAGCTCCCGCTGTCTCTCCTGCGATGCGCATGGCACAGGCAGTATTCCAGAGAATACAACCTTGAAGATCCTTCCCTTTAACTTAGCACCTTGTTTTCTAAAATTATTTGTAATAGACCTCCACCTACCGTGTATCCTGTCATTGGTTCCCACATGGACCACGACAGCTGGGTCATGCCCAGCCCCCTCAAGTAATTTGTCCACCCTTTCCACCACATGTCTAACCCTGGCACCAGTGAGACAGCAAACCATTCAGTGCAGGCGGTCTTGGCGACAAATTATTCTATCCGTCTTCCTGATTATAGAATCCCCTACAACCACTAGCGGTCTAGGCCTACCTACAATACCATCCCGCCCACTACTAGTTGGACTGTTCCCCCGGCTGTTAGGGAGAACAGGATCCACTAGAGCTGCCATTTCTGACACTGATGCCATTGCATCATCACCTAACTTAGCAATTTTGCTTGGGCATACAGTAGGAGAAGTGGCCTTCCTTTTCTTGGATGCCTTTCTGGTCCCTCTAACTACATTAACCCAGCTACTTACTTGTTCCTCCTGATCTATTTCACCATCCTCCTTATCCACCCCACTAACCTCCTGCTCAGCGAGCAGAAGTCCCCACTAAAAGTGGTCAATTTCCCTCGGTGTTGCAATATGCTTCCGAGCAAAGTTTGCATTTTGAACGTAAATTTTGGGTAACTTTTTGTTCCAATACCAGTTTGAACTTATTAGCGTACCACTGTAATATGGTATGTAGTGGAATAGCCTATCATTCTTCATTATTAATCATTCATTAATCATCAAGAATTTGTTATATGGCTATTTACATGAGGCCTGTGTACAATTTAACAAAACAACTTTAAGTTCATAGCTTTGCTTTATTAGTATATTAGTAAAGTAGATATAATCATATTACTGTAATATCAATAAAATTTGAAAGATAGATTCCATATGTATTTCAAATCATGAAGAATATCAATAGCACAGGACTTCATAGAAAATTCCACAAAATTTTGTAGAGCAGACATCCATATAATTTCTCATGGGAAACAGGCACTGGGAATGTTATTGGGATGTTTTATGTAGGTCAAATATATGGACATTTTACTGTTGAATATTTACTAGCATTGGCTTATTTCCTAGGTTTTAGCTTCTTCGTGCAAGTGTCACATTCAAACATAGTTAATAAGGTTAAAAAAAAGACAAGAGTCCATCAAGTTCAACCTACAGAAACCCTACTATGGTGATCCAGAGGAAGGCAAAAATCCTCATGAAGCAGATACCAATTGCCCCATCACAGGGAGAAAAAAATCCTTCCCGACTCATATAGCACTCAGAATAATTCCTGGATCAAATGAGAATTTTACCCGTGACCAAAAAGTGCCTCAATATCTGACAACATAAATTTTTTTATACAAATCTGGTCTGCTTGTAAGATAATCAAATCAGAGAAGTACAGACATTGCAATAGGAGAGACCAGAAAGGGTTAATGACCAAACACAAGAATTTGCTAAAAAAAAAAAATATATTAACTGAAGGTACTTAGGAATATCCTGTATGCAATAGTCCTGAAGTCGCTGCAATATTGAGGGTTGTAGTCCTCTAGACGTCATACTAAAGGTCTTAATCTGATCACAGGTTTTTAAACCTACAGTACTTTTAGTACTGCAGTTCCTAGCTGTAAGGTGGATCTATAAAAAGGCCTGGCCAGAAGCCTTCTTGAATGCTAGTTTGGCTGCTGTGAAGACCTTGTACAACTTAGCCTTACAGGATAAGCTCTCCCCTTTCCCTCCAGCAAAATTACATCTGCTCTGAACATACATCTCCTCCCAAGTTTTACTGAACTTACTGCATCTCTGTAAAAACAGGACAAAACATGTCTCAGCTATTGCTGGATAGTTCGTGCAACCTTTCTGGCCATCAGCTTTTACATCCTCTAATACACAGGGAGACAAGTAGCCTTTGTCGCTACAGAGTTCCCCAGTCTAAACTCTAAATTACACATAAGTGCTGCATGGCATTTAGGGGAAAAAAATCCCTTTTGTCATATTATGTTAACACAAATGCAGACTACTTATGGTGATCTTATTCATGCTCATACTACCATTACCGCTTGTGCTCTATATAAAGGGGTAGTGATCACTTGTAGTGTAGTGATGCGTGAAGCACACAGCAATACCTGCAGAGTGTTTGCACTCCTGACTTCCTTGCATTCTAAATCTGTGTCCAGCTATCATTTGCAGGTCATGAGGTCAATGAATTAAGTGGTGTGTAGCAGACAGTTTACTTTATGACCACTCCATGGAAAATGCCTACAAATCTGTCGCCTGAGCAATATACCTATTTGGCCTCATAGCAGCTTCTGTAAAGCAAATCTGAAACCATTGTTTAAAGCATGTCATGGTTCAGTTCAGATGCTGTGGAAATGTCAAAAGATTATGGGTAAGATGGAGCATGCTATATTATAAAACTTTTACTCTACAATAATGGGGAGAGTTTATCATGTTGCCTCTGGCGCATACCAGGGAAAAAGGAGCAGATTTTTTTAGCCTTAGATTTTTTTCTGTGGTTGTGGCTGTGGATTTCAAATTTTCTTTTCAGCTGTCATACTCATTGCAATTTGATGTGTGCCGATCCCAGGTGTGGATTCTGGACTGAAAGTCTATTACATATTTGTTATGTATGTCTGATTCTGGCGATCTCTACACTACCTTAACTCCCTTTTTTTGCTCCCAATTCACTCGGTTAGTTTCCTTTAAGAGTGCAAAAATGTCTTCAGAGCCTCAATTGCGAGTCTCAAAATGCAGGACTAGCCAGATATGCCTTCAGGGAAGGACTTTTCAAAGGGATAGCTCCTGTAAGGAGACCCCCAAAACCCCCATATTTAGTTACCCTTTCAGTTAATATCTGACTCAATTATGAATCTGATGATAAGACAAGGGAAATACCAAGGCCAGGTATCCACCCAAAGACAGCTGTTTTAGGGTGCTGCCCCTCATCAGTGTGAAGCAGGATTTTGGCTAGGCGGGAACAATGCCTAGTAGAGCTCTTCGGTAAACAGATCACTGATCTCAGGAAGACCAACCAAAGACACTGCCAGCTTCTGATTAAAGCGCTCAATACAGGGAAATCCTGGGTGCATTGCTCCCTGGGAAACACGAGTATGCATTTTCTCAGACTCATAATTGAGTCAGATATTGATTGAAAGGGCTACTTAATATAATGATTTTGGTGGTCTCCTTATAGGAGCCACCCCTTTGCTGTTTCCCAGGGAGCAATGCACCAAAGGTTTCTCTGTATTGAGTGCTTTAACCAGCAGCCGACACTGATCCCCCTAAATCAGTGATCTGTTTACTGTATACTTTTCCTTTGAGAGTCATACATTCTATTTTATCAAAATTTCTATTTGCTTCTATGTTCTGTACAACAGTTACTTTTACTGCAGATTTTAAATAGTGATATCCAGATGTCTAAGTCTATTGCACAAAGCTAGAAATAGCTCACATACATTCTTTTCTCCGTTTTTGATAAAAACTTAGTGGAACAGCTGTGATTTTCCAATTTCTGACATGTTCATTTTACTGAACACCTGGGTCCTCTTTATAGGTATCACATAACCTATATCTTTTTAGTCTACAGCTGTTTTGAGTCAATATACTGAATAATTACCATTAAAAAGATTTGTTAATTTAGCTTGAGCTTGGCATTTACAACTTAGTTATTCATCACTGACATTTTTTTCAACTAAGCACAGTGGAGAAGTGAATGGGAAAGGCATAATCTTACTCCACTTTCACATCTGTTTAATGGGTAGAAAACAAGCAAGTCCTCTATATAATCTAAGTCTAAAAACAGCCTATAAAGTGTACAATATGTACGGTAAACAGACACTTAGCCAAGTAGATAACACTAGAGCTGCGTGATTATCAGACCAGGTTTGGCAAGGCGCTTACTGCATGTGTCAAACTCTTTCCACGGTATGTAAGAGACACTGGGTCCAGTATGTTTGTGTACAGCATTCTGCACAATATCAGATATGGAGGCTTCTTTCTACTCCTAAAATTAAATATAACTTTTCATTTTTGATCTCTTATTATTTATTACATCTGACTCCCATAAATGAAGGCAGTTGTAAAATAAGAGTTATATGAGGTAGCTGGATAAGTGCCAGGTCACTACATTTTCAGGGGTTTTCTAGTTCCATGTAAATAAAGCTTTACCATTCTGTAAAGCTAATGTAGGCAACTTTGTAATGCATTTTTCTTAATTCTTCATCTCAAGACAAAGGGGGAAGGGGATTTCCTACTAAAGTAAACAATTACTTTTTGTTATCTGCTCCTTTGTTCTCCAGGGGACACAGAAGTTCGACCCTCCCTCATCAAAATTTTTGCTTATCCTAGTAATATGTCATAACATTCGAAGAAAGGCACAAACGCTATAGATCAACAAATGTTTAATTCAAGTAATCAAGTAAAATGTACGTGCAGTGTTACTTTTCATTGTCGATGCACCCCTCACAATGAATTTCACAACATGCATTTTTTTTTTTGCATCTAAAAATGTGAAAGGGTACTTAATAATGCTTTACTCTCCCATACACATGCACACTTAGCTTGTGATGGGCATGCAGTGAAATAATTCACTGACAGACAGTGCCAGACTGGGGTACCTTTGGCCCACTAGGGAATTAGATTCTAGGGGCCCACCCAACATATGCCAGATAAAAACAGTGCCAAATCTTTCACATTACGATAGAGACTTTACACGTATCAGTCACTCGGTGAGAACAGCATAGCGTGCTACTCAGGTTTTTTGAAAGGAGAAATCCCATGAATTAAAAAAAGCTCAGGCAGGGGACTGTGGGGACATAATAAAGAAAATATACATATGAGTCCCCGTGCCACCGTTGTGATTCCTTAACAATATACAGTATGACAGCCGCCAGCCTTATGCAACTTCTGCTGCTGTAATGTGAAAGACCAGCTGATGGATCGCCCACTAAGCCAATCAGTGACTGGGGCGGGACACCATTGCAATCACTGACTGGATAAGCGGGCAGTCCATCAGCCGGTCTGTGACATTGTAGCTGGAGGAGCCTGGTCATGACATACATGGAACCTGGCCAAAAATATACTCATATCACCGTTAGGCTATGTTCACACAACGTTCTTTTTTAGTAAAGAACGGACGCTGATTGCAATTGCCTCAGCGTCCATTCTTTACTGCTGGGGCAGCATTGCATTGAAATCAATGCAATGCCGCCCGCTGTGTTCTAACATCGTTATTCTTACACCCGATCTTTAGAACGGGCGTTAGAATAATGTGCCTGTCAATTATTTCTGTGTCCGGAAACATCAGCTGTTCACACAATGCAACGTGCAGCGCGGCCGTACATTACATTAGAGTGAATGGCTAATTGATTTGCTGGCACAGCCGCCAGTGCCTGCAAATCAATTGTGAAAAAAGAACGAGCCTGTAGCCGATACAGAGGTATTGGCTGCACTAACGGGCTGAGTGCTGCCCGTCGGCTGTCTGTTTAACAGCGTCCATTGCTGTGTAAACAAACAATAATACATATTTGCTATTGCTGCATGTGGAATTCTACAAAATATTAAGTTATCACATTCCTGATCCCTCATGGTGAACAGCACTGGTACGAAAATATACCAAATTCAAAAATTGCTATTGGTAACATCACATCCCAGAAAAAAAAGAAGAAAAAAGGGCATTTAAAAGCCTGGATAACAGCACAAAAATGATCCCTCAATAATTTCTATAGACTAGGGCTATTTCACGCACATTTATTTAAAAAAAAAAATTAAGTTTTACTTTTTTAAATCAGTAAAATAAAATAAAACTGGTGATAAATGGTGTAAAAGAATTTTTTTATTTATTTATCCCCACAAATAATTTTAGTTTTATTTTGGTTTCACAGCACATGTTATGGAGATGTCAACAGTGTCATTACAAAGTCATTACAACCCCATCTGGGTCAAGAGAAGAGTTGTGACTTTTAAAAGGTGAGGAGTAACAACAACTGTAACAATTAGGATGATAACAGGGATGTTATATCTGTAAGAATACGTAAAGCAGTATGATATAATGTGTCTGTAGGTACATTTCAAATTGTACCTTTAGCTATAAAAAACATAGGTCACTCGTTTTGTACTTTTTTCATTCTTCTAATTTAGTTAATCTGGCTACTTAACTTTGACATCTGAAATTCGTTCCTAACTCACTTCTGTCCTATTCTAGATCACTTTGATGTAAGAGTTGCCGGCTCCACTGCAGTGAAAAACTTGGCTGATACCCTGGAAAAATTGTCTTGAGCCAGTCCAGAGAGAGGTGGATTGTTAAACAGCACAGCGGCTGCTCAGTGATACATTACAAAGACAGACATTACATGTGGTTTATGGAACTGGACTAGTACCAGCTGCTGCAGCATTCCCAAATAGGAATTTACAAGGCGATCAATTATATTAACCCAGTGGTCAAAGTGACTTTGAGCTGTAATGATAATGTGCGACTTCAACAAACCATAAATCTGTTATATTCTAGGGCAAAGCTCTGCTGATCCCATTTTAGTTCAATGCTCTAGTAACTTCTTTAATCTTGGATGTATTCATGTTTTTACCACTCAGGGATATAGAAGCCGGTATGTTACTTGCAGGTCAGTAAGCTGTATTACTCATGTGCTTGCTCCAGTGATAATGCCAATATTGACTCAATTAAAAATATGTCAAGTGCTGCAATGTGTTTGCATTAAGGCGAACAGAAATGATCTCAGCACTTCAGTAGCTCTCTTGTAAGCAATTCACTTCATAACTTTCCAGCAGAGCATCCCCAAACACTTAGGAGAAGTAGCAGATATATATTTCTGTGCCTCTTTCTAAATTTGGTGGGGTGAATAGAGGTGGGGCTTTTTTTAAGACCGGCATACATGATTAATGTCCCCCCTAGTGTATAGAACCACAGCTGGGACCTTAGCATGGTCAATTTCCTATTCCACAGAAAACAATAACACAGCTAAAAAGAAAAACAATGCTGCAAAAGACTTTATGTAAGAAACCAGCCTAAAGGCAATTTCAGACGGGGGGAATACAGCTGCATGTTGGAGACCTACCAAGGGGCTGGAACTTACAGGGGTCATACAGATGCAAGAATGTGCCCATATTACTAATTTTTTAAGTTGAACAAAGACTGAGGGTCCTATTACACGGAGCAATTTTTAACGATTAACAACTAACGATAAACGATCGCAAACAAGATTGTTTATCGTTAACCTAAAAATCGTTCACCATAATACACAGGTCGATGATTGTTAGTTACGATCGTTGTTGCGATTATTACTATGATCGTTTATTCCTTCTGATCCCATCAAAACAATGAACAATGTGCAACTACACTGAACGATTAGTGAAAAAATGCGGAACTTGAGCGAACGAATGTGGAATTACAGCGAACGATTAGCAAACGATTACTAATAATTTTAGGTTCAGATCTAAACCAACGATCAACGACATACGAACGATTTTTCGATCGTTGCCTGCAATTACACAGTACAATTATCGTTTAAATTTGAACGATATAACGATTTTTCGCACGATAATCGTCCCGTGTAATAGGGCCCTAAGAGCTCCTTCAAGTAGCTGTACAGTTGTCCAGTGCAGTAATATACAAGAGTATAGTCTCTCTGATTATCTGCATTCTCCTCCCCGTCCGTCAATCCGCCCATCCCAAACTGCTGGTTCTGTCTATTTGTCTAAGTTGTTCCCAGGTGCATCTTTTAAAAAGAGCTCGGTGCCTTGGTTAGGGTAAAAAAAAATTATTTTATTCTGCAGCAGCTGAGTCAATGAGAAGTGACCTAGAGCTTCTTTCCCTAGGCCACACCTCTTTGACTCTGCTGCTGCAGATTCTAAGATAATTTTTTACTCTAATCAAGACACCAAGTTCATTTTAAAATTCATAATCAGGAAGGATTTACTCTAGTCAAATGGACGGTACCAGCGGTTTGGGTGATGGGTTGGTGGATACAGCTTATTTTGAATTCCCCATCATAGATGCATGGTATTTTTTTTTCTCCATAGAAACTTAAAAAATTGCCTGTACTATTTTAAAAAGGCTGCTAAAAATACATATAAAAACATCTACCAAACATCGACCAAAACATCAACCCTAGCTTCATATTAATATTACTAGTATGTTGTATTTCTACTATAAACATGATAAACATACAATTATTGGATTAAAGCCTCCACATCTTTTCCCATTTTTATTTCCCTTCACATCAGTTAGCTGTGTTTGCTCACTAAGTAGCACTTACTGAGCCCTTAATACCATACTTAGAGAACCAATTACTGCTTTTCGCGGTAAATCATTTATTTTTGGTTTTCAAGGAAATTGGGCTGGGGTGGCGTAAATAATTTTCAGACCCAGGCTTCATACTGTATCACCCCCTAAGATTGTGGTTACTGTCAAAGAGTGTTTTCTTATATAAATAAATGTGTTCAGGCAGCTTTTCGTATGTATGCCTGCCAAACCGCTCTGACATAATAATACAAGTATGTTAACCCCTCATTGCAGACTAAATCACTTATTTTTCATTTTTGTGAAGTGGATTCTTTTATACTACAACTAGAGATGAACGAATTTCTCATCTAAACAAAGAGAAACGTTTTGTTTGATCAGCGCTCCACTCATCAAGAAGCCAGCCTTTCAGCGTTGCTCCGCTCCTTTTCGCTCCACCCCAGGTGCCAGGGAAAAGCTCAATCCAATCCTCGGAACTGGGAAAAGTCTTCCACGATTGGATCCAGCTTTTCCCGGCATCCTGGGAGGAGTGAAAGGTAGCAGAGCAGCACTGAAAGGCCTGTGGCTTGATGAGCGGATAGCAAACACAGCTCTTTACGTTGTTTAGATGAGTGACTTGCTCATATTTAACTACAAATATAAAATATTGAAATTCTCTAATAATTTGCAATAGTAAATGAAATATAATTACATGTGGGTATGCACATCTACTAAATATATGGATGGTGTTCCTCTAGTAAAATCTACCAGATCCTGTTTTCTCTAAGTGAGGTTGGAAAAAGACACAAGCCTAACAAGTATTGATCCAGAGGAAAGCAAAATAACCCGTAAAATCTATAAATGTAGCCACCATCATGATAATCAAGGTAACATGATATCTTGGTGCCACATGATTGGTGCACTGCAGTCCTCACACCTGCTTGGAGCCATGAGGTGCCAGAAAGTGAGTTGCATTTTTTGCAGTGATGTGTGAGTATACGTGTATGCATTGATCTTTAACTGACCCAACAAATGTTAAAGGGGTACTTTGGCCAAGACCCTTTTTCTGCAATGCCCAGGAGAGAGTGGGTGAAAACAATAACACCCACTTACCTCCCCAGCTCCAGCACTGCCAAGCACATTCCCCTGCTCAGGTCTCCGGTTTCAGGTCGCTTCCTGGTCTGAGACGTGACTTGAGACATGAAATGGCAGGTCTGCTCAGCCATTCAGTGATGGAGGTGAGCTAGTGCTACAGATGCTGAATGGCCCTATAACGTCTCAAGTCCTTCCTCAGACCAGGAAACGTCCAGACACCAGTGGACTGGAATGACAGAATGCAGGCAGCAGCAAAGGAGCCAGGAATTTAAGAGGATTTTTTTGTTTTTACCCACCCCCTCCCTGCCAAAAAAAGGTGTCCCGGATGGAGTACCCCTTTAAAAAAACTGTCAATGCATAATGTGCAATATGCATTGCCCCTCAGTGTACAGGAGCAGGGACTCTGGCACACTCAGCATAATGTGAACACATTTAGTACAGGAGCATAGATTATGTATCACTCTAGGCACTATTCCCTGCTCATGTATACACTTTCTGTGGCATGCTAGGCCAAAAGCATAAAGTTCTTTAGGATGTATGGTACCACCAAACAACCTGCCGATAGTTGCAAATAGTTTTGTTAAATTCATCTTGTTCTGACCCCAAATATGGCAGAATTAATATATGAATAAAGGTTGCCACAAACCTTTAATAACTGATGGCCAAGTGATCATTTGACCATCATTTATCTCTCCCGTCCTCACCCCGTCCTCCCCATAAACAGGAACATTTAGTATGTTTGATTGTTCCTGTGTTCTTATCGGGGAGGGTTAAGCCGCAGCCACAGCTCTCTCTTATCCTTTCTTTGGATGGTCAGGAGAGCCCCATACACCTTATACTAATGGCCGAACCTGCCGTGAGTGACAGGTATGGCCAACAAAAGTATAAGGTGTATGGGGACCATAAATCCCTGGCTGAAAAAAGAATTCCCTACAATATAGAACCTGTGACTTAATATTTCAAGAATATTATCTAGACTTCTTTAAAAAGTGTTGGCACTAGGGAAATATCCTATGAAATGTTGAGATGGTTGACTAATTGAACAAGTACACAAAAAAGTTCTATTTATAAACAAAATTATATTTTTGGAACTTAATTTTAAACATACTCTTAAATACTTTGGTTGGGTTACAGTGCACTCATTCTATGCTAGCTATGCCTTTCTTTTACATAATACCCAAGAACTGAGCACAATATTCAATGTGCATTTGTATGGAGCTTAAATTGTAGGCATTTTTGCTGTGTTTTATAAGTATCATTTGCCAGGGCATTATCTACCAGGCATTACATGCTAAATTAAGTTTACTGTCCATCAATACAATCAAATCATATTCAGTGTCAATTTTACCTAGCATTTTACCTTTTAAAGGGGTACTCCAGAAAAAAAATCTTTCAAATCAACTGATGCCAGAAAGTGCAAGAAATTTGTAATTTACTTCTATTAAAAATCTCAAGTCTTTTGTTAATTATTAGCTGCTGTATGTCCTGCAGGAATTGGTGTGTTCTTTCTAGTCTGGAGAGCAGGAGAAGGTTCCAATGGGATTTTACTACTGCTCTGGACAGTTCCAGTCACAGAGGTAGCAGTCAAGACATTGGGGGAGATTTATCAAAGGGTGTAAAATTTAGACTGGTGCAAACTACCCACAGCAACCAATCACAGCTCAGCTTTAGGCAGTGCTGAAAGGAAAGCTGAGCTGTGATTGGTTGCTGTGGGCAGTTTGCACCAGTCTAAATTTTACACCCTTTGATAAATCTCCCCCAATGTGTCAAACTGGAAAGAATACTGGAGAATCGCTGGAGCATTCCTTTAATATGTAAACGTACAACTTGCTTTCTTATCACAAGTATCTCTGTGTAGTACTGAATGCCTCTAAAAAAACTAAGTATTAAGATTCTGCACATACATATACAGAATATCTAATACATTTTCCCCTTCTGCTCATTCCTCAATACAATATCTGGTCTCCAAAGTAAATAATTAATTAAAGAGGTAGTATATTGGAGAGGTTGGCCAAGGGAGAGAGGGGAGGCTGACCAAATGAGTTTTGACAGCAATAAAAATGTTGAAATATTGCTTAGGATATTCCATACCTTCCTGATTTGTGGTGGTCTCTAACTGCTGAAACCACCTCCTAGTCCTTAAAAGTGACAGATTGAAGCACTGTGGCAACCTACATATTTATGACACCTGCAGAGCATAGCACTATAGAATAACCTGGTTTGGCATTATGCTATGGCTGGGAGACTGGGAGTCTGACTCTGATTCTTCATCCTGTTATAGGATGCAGAAGTTAAAATTCTGCTGTTAGAGGGAGCCAGATCGCCCCACCAACATAGTCCCTGTATCGGTATTGGTAGTGGCTGACCCAACAGAACAGATGATACCACTGCATGGCACCAAAGAATCAGGCAGGTACACATAGCAGGCTGGGTAATAAACTGGAGAATCAGAAAGATAGGGGTTGTAAGGCAGAGGCAAAGTCCAATACAGCAAGCAGGTCGAGGCGAGAAACACAGGTTCTGTTCAGCGACTAGAGCCATCTTCAGAAGAGATAGTACAATGCAGGAAGAGTCAGGCACAATTATAGTTCAGGAAATATAATAGGCTTGGGTCAGGATAACAGGAACAGCTTAGCACACTTTTTCAATGGACAATAGGAAACAACGAAACTCAGGTGCACGATGTTGGACAGATCCCTCTTAAATAGAATATGGATAGGTTGGGAAAGAATTATCAATGTGCACACTGACCCAGGGGCGTAGCTAGGATTCATTGGGCCCCATAGCAAAAAACTGTATGGGGCCCCCCCTTACACACTAATATATATATATATATATATATATATATATATATATATATATATATATATATTGCGGCAAAAAAAAAAAAAATCTCTTGTGGCCAGAGACAGAATCCTGCGTGCAGCCACAACAGTGACTGGCAGAGGAGAAAGCCAATGTCTGCTTGTTCTGTCCATCCACTGTATATAACTATAACAGCCTATTAGGAGCCTCATGGTTATATACATAGGTAGAGAAGCAGACTACCTTTTGCTTAACCCTTTATTTACTGCAGTGTGTAAGTGACCCAGTGTTCTCTTACATGCTGCAACACAAACAAAGGTTTAATAGAGAAGACAATTAGCTCTCTCTTCACTACTCCTGCACTGATAACCCCTGACCTCTGTAGGAGCTCAGAGAACAGAGGTCAGAGGTTATCAGAGTAGTGAGGCAGAGAGCTAATTGTTAACCCTTTTTTGTTTTGCAGCATGTAAGAGAACACTGGGTCACTTACACACAGCAGTACATAAGGGGTTAAGCAAAAGGACACAGGAGGCTCTTATCTTCCCAGGGCCCCCTCCCTCCACGGGCCCCATAGCAACCGCCTTCCCTGCCTCTATGGTAGCTACGCCACTGCACTGACCCTTTGTGAGGAAGGAAGTGTACATCCAGCTCCTAAAGGCCAAATGTGAGAGTGCAGAAACATGGTGATGGATGAGCGGGACACGACGCACAGTGATGGTGGACCAGCTGCCAATGATTGAGAAAGGCATTCAGTAAGAGAGCCTGCAATAAGGCACCTGGGCCAGGAACGGTAAGTCACAGGGTGGCGGTGGGAGGCCCCATTTAGCCTAATAGCAG
The DNA here is from genome assembly GCF_027789765.1 of Dendropsophus ebraccatus. Lineage (NCBI taxonomy): Eukaryota > Metazoa > Chordata > Amphibia > Anura > Hylidae > Dendropsophus > Dendropsophus ebraccatus. The sequence continues at coordinate 68,457,402 of NC_091454.1, forward strand.
TACCCTTTACAGTGGGGCAGTTAGGTGCAAAAAGAGAAGCAGATTCTACCTCTTTGTGCAGGTGATCACATGGGGCCAGAGATCATACCTACACTGATCATAAAGTAAACACCAACACCAATCTTTATTAAAGGGGTTATCCAGCGCTACAAAAACATGGCCACTTTTCCCCCTACTGTTGTCTCCAGTTCAGGTGTGGTTTGCAATTAAGCTCCATTTACTTCAATGGAACTGAGTTTCAAAACCCCACCCAAACAAGAAGACAACAGTAGGGGGAAAGTGGCCATGTTTTTGTAGCGCTGGATAACCCCTTTAACTAGAGAAGAGCCCAGCTCGAGCATGCTCTAGTCCAGTCATTCGGCATTTGAATACTGGTGGCTGAAGAAGTTTGATGCAGTCCTAGAGAGTCCGTTAGAACATGGATTCAGCCAGGGGCGTAGCTAGGGGTGCAGCCTAGGGGGGGAGAGTGAGTCTCAGTGGGCCCCGAACCAATTACAGTATGTTACCCATAGGGAACCTCAGCAGATGACAATGCTTTCCGAATAATATGGGGTATTTTCTACCACATTATTCACAGTGAACAGGGACTGAGAACAGTGGAAAAGACTTTCTACATCTCACATATATAACCATGTAAAAATAAAGGGGTTATCCAGCATTGCTAAAACATAAATCACAGAGGCGTATCACACTTCTAAAACTTCACATTTATTAATTCGGCTAAAATGCTAAAAACGCCACATAAACCACATCTACTTCCAAATTGCACCTAAATCGGTGACTACTAAATAACAGTAGCCTGGATCGTCCGATCCACATATTTCAGGCGACAACCACCCACAAGATAATTATTATTCACACACTGATGTAATGAAAGTAACAGTCATAATACTAACTGATACTAAAATACCAAAATCAATATCGTTACACACAAAAAGTATAGTAAATACCCGACGCGTTTCCCCGTGGTGTGTATCCACGGATCATCAGGGGTTAAGGTGCACGGATCCTAAAACCCACGGTCACATATCATAAGCAGAGAAAGCATAAATATATAAATACAATTCTCACTGAAAGCTGTGACGTTGGTGCACTGGATGCTCTGTTTTACCCTATCAGCAAACAGAGACTGGACTAAATCCCACGGTCATATACCATAAACAAGAGATGCAACGATAAATACCATTCTCATTAGAAATTATGACGTAGGTGCACTAAATACTCTATTTTGCCCAATCAGCAAACAGATGACATCCATTAATGGTTGTAAACTAAGGAGAAAAAAAAAAAATGTGATAATACAAAAGATGGCTCAACTGAGCCTCTTACTCCTTCCCCTTAGGATTGGTGTCCGGCCTCCATTGGGGCTGCAGTGGTCTACCGCGGGGTGTTGAAGATACCTGAAGGTATTTAGTAGTCACCGATTTAGGTGCAATTTGGAAGTAGATGTGGTTTATGTGGCGTTTTTAGCATTTTAGCCGAATTAATAAATGTGAAGTTTTAGAAGTGTGATACGCCTCTGTGATTTAGTTTTTGTTTTATACGTATCCAAGGCCTGTGGTTAGTGGCAATTCACTAACTTTTTCTGTGATAGGGGGATTGCTAAAACATAGCTGCCTTTTTTCCAGAAACAGCGCCACTCTCCTCCAAAGCTTGGATGTGGTAGTGCAGCTAAGTTCCACTAAAAGAGATTACAACCAAGTTATAACACCACAAACAACATAGAGGAAGCTGTGGTGCTGTTTCTGTTTTCTATTTAGCCATCCATCCATTCTTCTATCTCTTTTTTTCATCTCTATCTGTCTAATATCTATTGGGCAGCATGAGGACTACACCATAGCTGATGGTCAATGACCAAATTAGAAACACCCAATGGAGATACCCGCAGTACAAATAGAGTAAATGTATAGTACAAATGCTGGGTAATAACAATATATAGTCCCATGCAGTTCAAGGCAACAATTTTAAATAACCTGTATACAAAAAAGTCAAATTACTGCAACATAACTAAAAGGAATAATTACTTTATAAATCCATAGAAACAATACATCGAAAAATGTAGGAGAAATCAGCCCTGATAATCATGGTGTACAGGGTATATGAGAGCAGCCAATTTATGCCTCCATGTAGTATTTAGACCCAATTTTAGCCCTCATATAGTTTGCAGGGTCCCTCTATGCTCTCATTGTAAAAAGCCCACCATCTATACCCTAACATAGTAGATTATCCCCCTTGTTCCTCCATATAGAAGATAGACCCTCCCTGTTCTTCCCTATATAGTATTGAGGTCCCTCTGTAGTTAGGCCTTCTGTGCCCCAATATAGTTATTATTTTCCTCTGTTTCCACGTAGTAGTAGTTAGGGCCCTCTGTGCCCTCATATAGAAGTTAGCTACCCCTCTGTGCATCTATCTTGTATTTAGAGCTCCATGTAGTATCCTCCATGTAGGCATCCCCTCCAGCACCATCTCATCTAGGTAATCCCCCTGGTATGTATTCCCCATGTGGCCACCCCCTTCCCCAGCAGTAATCTACCTGGTAATTCTCCTGGTGGTTAGACACCACCACCACCACTGTAAGTAGACTGTACTGTACCTCCAAATTAGGTATCCCCTTTTAAGTTAGCCAGGACATCCCATACCCCATACCCCATATATGAAATCCTTCCTAGGAGTTAGCCCCACCCACCCACATAGGTCTCCTCCTCCATAACTGAGGGGACAAAAGCCAAACTTACCTGCTGTGCGGTTGCAGTACTGTAGTCTTCTGATGTCAACTCTCTCCCTGCTCTGTGAGCACACAAGTGACATCATCTATGTCCCACAGCTGTAAGGGAGGGAATGGCCTCTTGTGGCCACAACAGTGATTGGCAGGGGGGAGAGCCAATGCTCTCCTCTCCTTGTCAATCACCCTGTTGCATTCAACTGTATCTTCTCCTCACATACAAGTGCATACAGCTAAATATTCAGACACAACATTCGGTAGCCGTGTGGGCCTCCCAGGAGCACTAAATGATGGCCAGGGGCCACCTACAGCCAATAAACATTTATTAAGTCTGTCTGCAAAAGCAATAGCTTTTGCGGTCAGCATTAACTGGCGAAATCTTCAGTGGGCCCCCTGCCTGTGTGGGCCCGGGAGCATCCGCCCTATTCAGCCTATGACTTAAGATGTGCTCATCTCTAGTATTAACTGAAACAACATGATTCTTAGTTCACTTTACAAAAATGCCTCAGAGTAACGATCTGCACTATCATTGAAAACATATCTCTGCAGTACAATCATGTGGTTACAGTGAATATTTATTGTGAGCAGATTTCATGCATTAACAGATTAACAGTTAATGCATATTTACCTCTATTACATTATAAGCCTTCAGATAAACTCCTAGTGGATTTCTGAAGTATTTATAGCACAGTGCATTATCCAGAAACGTTGCTAATAATTATACCAATAAACTGTGGCTAGGAATGCTGTGTGCAAACAGTTTTGTGCTGGAACTAGTGGACCTGAAAATCCATGTAGATTGTCAGTTCAGCATTACAAAGCATATACATCAGTACAAATTACATCTAAATACAAATTTGCATAGGAATTGTACCTAACTGTTGCTTTTATAAATATTTAATGTACCATATGACTAGATAATAATACCATATGACTACATGAATAATGGCCCACAACTATACATATATCAGACTATACAGTTAATATGATGATGTTGCAAATCAACTATAATTAGAGATGAGTGAGTATAGTCATTCGAGCTCACTATTCGCTTGAGTATCGGGGTGCTGGAACAGGAACAGATGTAGTGTAGGGTTTAGTTTTAAAAGGTAGGCAACAAACTAGCTAACAAGGACTGAAAAGTCCTTTTTAGGATTACTAATCTCACCCAAAAATACACATTAGACACCCCAAAATACTATATTACATACAATATAACAGTATTATAAGGTATAATGATAATGATAGTGGTACAATATACTGGTTTTGGTAAGTGGCTAATATACACAATTGTATACTGTGCTACAGTTTGTGCTATTGGAGTACTCAGTACTAACATTAATCCACAACTACCCAAAAGTACTTTATAGAATTACTGATATAGCTGTGTGACACAGAATAAAAATATGCCAGTATTAGATGGTCTGCTCATTTTGATATTGGTACAGTATACAGCTAGTACAGCAGTCTGGGAGACTTGGATGTATCAGTGCATGCTCCAGGCTTTCCGGCAGACCAGACAGCCTTGGTCATTTTGGTCATTTTGGCTTGATAAAAGTGCAATGTGTCTCCATAGTAATAATGCCCCCCCTTTGTTGTGCCCCCATAGTAATAATACCTCCTGCTGTACCCCCATACAGTAATAATGCCCCCTGCTGTTCCCCCATACTAATAAGGCCCCACTGTTCTGTGCCCCAATAGTAATAATGCTCCCTGTGTTGTGCCCCCATAGTAATAATGCCCCTTGTGCTGTGCCCCTTAGAGTAATAATGTCCCTTGTGCTTAGCCCCCTATAGTAATAATGCCCCTTGTGCTGTGCCGCCTATAGCAATGCCCCCCTCCCCCCCCCCCCCCACATTGCTCCATGACAAACGATTATACTCACCAACTCCAATATTGGAGCTGGTCTTTCTCTCTTCTAGCTGGCTTCTGCAGCTTGTGAGCCAATAGGAGGGAACCTCCAGCAGGCATGATGATGTCAGTTTACTGCGCCTGTTGGAGAGATCCCTTCCCAGCATCTAAGTCACTGCTAAGCATGGGGCTGGGGGTTACTAAGCCCTCAGTGAGGTACTTAGCAAAAAAAGTGCCACAGATTGGTAATTTACTTTTTAAGAAATCTATAGTCTTCCAGGACATATTAGGACATACATGTCCTGCAGAAAGTTGTGTATACCTTCCAGTCTGACACAGCTCTCTGCTGCCACCTCTGTCCATGTCAGGAACTAGAAACAAAATATAAGACAGTGCTTCAGGGTGTAATTCAGACAAGGCTGAAGTGGTGAAAGAAAGCACATAGAACTCTCACCTGAATAGGCTGTGCTGCTATAAGGCACAACTCTTACATGTCAGTAGCAAATACCCATAGGAAACTTCTCCTGCTCTCCTGACTGGAAATAATAATACTTCCTGTAGGACATTTAGCTGCTGAGTAGTAAAAGACTTGAGATTTTTTTTAGTAAATTACAAATATTTTGCACTAGTTGAATTGAAAGATTTTTCTTTTTTCGTGAACTACCCCTTTAATCTTCTCTTTGGGAAAATCAAGTTTAAACAATGAAAGTGTGAACATAGGCACATGTTCTTTTCTTCTTTAGGTTAATATTTGGAATAGTTCATGGACAGTTTGACAAAGTAAAGACAACAAACTGACTTTTAGTTAAGGTAATGTTTCTAAGGGAATCCCAAAATGAAACAATTTTATAGCTTCCTCTGTATTTATGTGTGGATCATATTACTTTCTCTGCTTTAAAGTTTTTCATAAAGCTAGCGTAAAAACTACAGAAATGTTCAAATATTAAACAGTTTGAAGAGACACATTCCATTCCTCTGGACATGTATTCCAGCATGAAATATTTCTTTCCACACAAGGAAGGAAGTAATGTATATGTATCTTTATAGAAGTAACAGTGAAACTATGATTCTAGAGTGTAACTTAGTGTAAGCTTTACAGAAATATTTTAAAGGCATATATTATTCATTATAAGGGCAAAGGTATATTAACACCTGACAATCCCACCTATGTGACCCTATTATATATCCCATTCCAAAACCTTGGGCATTAAAATAGTGCCCCCACACTTTTTAACAGCCTTGATCTATGTATGAGTAGGTTACTATACCTTTATTCTCAGAACAAATGAAATTGTGTTTGCTGCAGTTACTGTTTGTTTTTTGTTTTTTTCATTTTTTTGTCTATTTTTTATATAAATCAAAAAACCTTTTTAACCCCTTCACGTCCACAATACATATATATATATATATATATATATATATATATATATATCATCTACATTCCTACTGCACATGCCTCATGCAGTAGGATGGTATATACACGTTCCTGAACTAAAGGGGCTTTAAGTGTGTGTGGGGCCACGTAGCGATCACTGCATTTAAGGGAGTCAGTAACAGGATAAGCACCTTTCACTGACTGCTCGAGACCCATGCAACATGTCTGCGAGGTCTCGATCACTTGTACAGACAGGCGGGGGTAAGCTGCTTTCCACTGTCCTGGCGGATTGGCAATCTGTGCATAGAGTTTCTACTCCCAGGCAGACTCTATGTACAGATCACAGATAGTACTGATCTATGCTATGCTATGGCATAGCATAGATCAGTATATGCAATGATTGCATATGTAACTGTAAAAAAAAAAAGTAAAAAAAAGTGTAAACAAAAATATATAAGAAAAACACCTTTATGAAATAATCATATTATATATGGTAGTGTACAGTATTGTCCTATATATTAAAATATAACAATATTGTTCCTGCAAAGTGAATGGTGTAAACCAAAGGAGGGGAAAAAATACCAGAATTGGAGATTTTTTAATATTATATATCAGAAAAATAAAATAAAAAGTGGTAAATGTTTCCATTTTACACCAAAATCATACTAATAAAAACTAGAGATTGTAGCATAAAAAATGAGCCCCCAACCAGCCCTTTAGGTGGAAAAATAAAAGCGTTATTATTAGCATCAAGTATGGCAAAGGCAGCCTGATAAGACACAGATAGTGAGCCCTAAGCCGACAGCACCCACTGTCCCTGCCTACTTGCCACAAAACAGTCCTAGGCGACTGCAGATAACCCCAAAGACATTACCTACTCTCGATACGTGGAATACAAAGCACGGACAGACAAAGAAACACAATAAGAGGTGTCAGACAAACCAGGTCAGCAACAGTCAGGCGTGTAGTACAAAACAGTAAGCAGGAGAGTAGTCGAGGTCAGATGCAGAAGGTCAGGAACACAGAGAACAGAGTAAATGAACAGGGAGCTGAGCATACGAATAAACTCTAATAGTCATCATGGAACTGAACAGCCAGCTGCTATTTACCCAGGATAAGAGACTAGGTTCAGCAACTAATTGGACCAGCCCTGATCCCAGCACAAGGTTCAGCTGAGCAGATCTAGTAGTGCAGTAACCCTTGCACTGCTGTAAGTCAGACAGAAAAAGCGGGTGTGGCTGGTAAATTCAAACACAATTCAGACAGACACAGTTGCAAAAAACACAGACAGAAACTCAGTGCTTCCTCGGCCACCCGGCACGGACCGAGGGGCGCAAAGTCATATTCCTAACAGTTATGGCTCTTAAAAGGTGGGGAGTCAACACTGCATTATGACCTGGACATCCCTGCATCAATGACCTCGGTCATATAGGGATTACAGTAATCGTTTACATTTTACCACAATTTGACAGTTATTATAATCTACATATAAAATATTACGCTTGTTCTTGTTTCTATGTAACATATTATCCTAAATAACATGCTGTCTGTGGCTGACCCCTCCTTTTCCCTTAGACAACACATAAATGTTTGGCCACATTGAACATTTATATGTATAGGAAATCCAGGAGAGATGAACACTAATCCCCAGCTGCATAGAGGATCAATACGTTATATTGTTTCTCTCCTAAATTTCTGCAAAACTGTTTCAAGAGCTTTTAGAAAAATCATATTTTCTTTTTTCCTAATTAATTTCAGGATTAGAGTCCTTTAAAAAATGAAGTATTCTGATGCACTGCTGTATCTGATGCTCCTTTGTTAATCCATCGAATGAGTCATACAGATAATTGGGGTAAACAAAATAATGTTTTTGATCAAAAGATGATAATAATCACTGAGCTCAGACACTGTATTTGCTTGCGTTAGTATCCGTCATATAAGCAAACAAGCTACAGAGATACTGCCACATTGCTTAGGTTTACCTACACCAAAGCTGACAGATTTATTGTGTTTTTTGGCCATATGTAGTAGGCGGATTTCTCATGGCATCTTTTCATCAAGCCTATATTAACAGTTATTTCCCCAACACAATAGCATGTACGTCATAAACTATTGATATAGCAGTATTAAGCCAGCCACATAGTTGAAGAATACTTAAGATGAAAAAAACGCTAGCAACACTAGCGTTATGTTAAGATTATTTGACTTCTTACAATTGATTTTAGTAATTTGAACGTGTACTGTATGTTATATGTGGGTCAGAGATAGGCCTAGCAGCAGAAACAACGATACAAAAAAGGATTGCTAGAACAGAAGTGTGAACTTGACTAGTTAGGGCATGAAAGGATGTTCTGGAGAGTAATTGCATAGTCTTCTAACAGCTTATATGGGGAATAGTGTGGGGATACAGTGGCTAGGTTTGTATCAGCTGATTGTCCCTGTCCTCAAGCTGTATATGTGTTAAAATAAAGAACCATGTGAGTAGTGCCTGTGTTTCTTTCTTCTACTATGGTGATTGTATCCTTAATGAATAATGCTGGCCAACATGACAATAAATAGTTGCTGCCCATCGCTACAGCACAAAACGGCAGCTTCTCCACAGCAAGAGGTGAGAGCTATCAGTGCTCACTGCTACTAGAACCACTAACAGAGCGAACAGTAATGCTATTAGTGATGAGCAAGTACTAAAATGCTCGGGTGCTCGTTACTTGAGACAAACATTTTCCAATAATCGGGTGCTTGTTTCGAGTAACGAATTCCATTGTTAAGTTAATGGGAAACTCAAGCATTTTTGCAGGGGACCTAAGCTTGGCCCAGGGAAGGTTGTGTGAAAACCTGTCAACCTCAGAAAATAATGGAAACACCACGAAAATATACAGGAAACAGCAGGAGCAGCATGCATGGATGCCTCTGGGGCTTGCTAATCGCACCATTATGCCAAATTCTGGGCTACAGCATGGCAGTGAGAACACCGGAAACCATTAAAACAGAGGTAGCATATGAACCACCCCAAAATTTAGCCAGACACAGCATGGCAGTGAGAAGACAGGGAACCATTAAAACAGAGGTAGCATTTAAACCACCACAAAATTTAGCCTGACACAGCATGGCAGTGAGAACACAGGGAACCATTAAAACAGAGGTAGCATATGAACCACTCCAAAATTTAGCCTGAAACAGCAAGGCAGTGAAAACACAGTGAACCCTGATGACTGGCTGCAGATGAGAAAAGATACTGGTCACACTAGTTTATGGAGGTTGTCGTATCGTCTGTGTGTAAGTGATGGTATATGGTGTATGCCACCTGTTACACAGGACAATGAGCAGTGAGGTTCTATGCAGCTGTACTACAAATCACAGCAATGCAATGAACAGCAGCATCACCAGCCACAAAAAATATAATAGTACTGAGAGCTTCTTTGGGGTCTGTATGCAACACCTGCTGTCCCCTTTCTGCCAGCAGTTGATCGCCACAGCGTGCTGCTAAAATTGTGGTAGGTGCACTGCAAGTCACAGCCAGCAGTCTGGAGTAATAAAAAAAAAAAAGATTTTAAGCCCTTACAAGGGCTGTTGGGTTATTTCTTTAGTATCCCTGCCTACTGGAATGCTAATTCCCCCCCTAACGCTCTCCCTGACAATCAGCAGCTCTGTCCCTATTCTCTTCCTGCATGCATGTGAGGCGAGCTCCGCCGGCCCAGATTTTTATATGCCAGGGTCATCTGATCTGGCCAACCAATCGCTGCTATCGACATGTATGAGTCATACGTTATCGCAGGATGTACTAAAGAGTCTCCTGCATGTTGATTGGCTGAGAAATTGGGCCGAAACTTACAGGAAAAGGATGATGCCATTTTCTCGAGTATCGCGAGAAACTCATCCGAGTAACGAGTACCAACGAGTACCAAGCTTTGACGAGCATGCTCGCTCATCACTAGATGCTATAGCAATGGGCAACCTTCCCCCAGCGTACTGTAAATTAGAATGTAGAGTGCACGGGGGCACAGAAACCTGCCCTGTATAGCATTTGCACTTAGAGCAAAGGTTTAGGAACCTTGCTGTTCCTGACACACATGTTGGTGTGTTGCCTCTCTGTGCTGCCACTTGCAGCTACTGTATGTAAAAGAGTAAAAGAGTAGGATTTTCCTAGGTTGAACCTGATGGACTCTTGTCTTCTTTCAACCTTATTTACTATGTTACTATGTTACTATGTCAGGAACCGGTGACACCAGACACACAGAGACAGTGCACCCTAAGCTCAGCCCCGCCCACTGTCCTCTACCTACTTGCCCCCCTAGGCTAAACCCCAGGGCAGCAACTGGGCGGCGGTCCCTGTCCTGGCTAGGTGGGACACAAGGACAAGACAGACAGACAAAACACAATAAAGAATGGTAGACAGTCCGGGTCACAACAATCGGGAAGCAAAAGTACAAAATCATAATCCAAAGGCAAGGTCAAAAAACAGGCAGTATGGTCAGGGGCAGGCAGCAAGCAGGAAAGGTCAGAAATACAAAGCAGAGTCAGAATAAACAGAGCAAGAATAGCAAACACAGAACCAGGCAGAGACAAGCTCAATATCCGGCAGTGAGAGGCAGGCTGGCAGACACTATATAGCAGACCAGAGGTCCAGTGCAGGAGCTGATTGGACCAGACCCCTAATCTCCTCAGAACACCTGGGGCAAGAGCAACCTGACTGGCAGGGAGAACAGTCTGTCAGACTAGCTAACCAGCATCATAGTTAACTCCGGAGTGGCCAGGAGTATCTCAGGCAAAGCGGGTGTGGCTGAACAACACAGAAGGAAATAGAGCAGTGTTCAGACAAGGTTCAGGACACTGCACAAACATACAAAAATACTGAATATTAGCGCCATCTCAGCGCGCAGCACGAGCCAAGGGGAGCACGGAATTCGGTACAGGCACATTCATGACAAGTATATATATTTTTAAAATAATATTACAGTGTAATAAAGCTTTTAAAAAGCAGTGTATTAGCGAAAAATTATAAAAAAAATGTCTCTGGAGTACCCCCTTAAATCCACTATAAATCAGTCCTGGTAAATAATAAAATATTAAAAGTCATTTGCTTTGCTTTTAGATTTTTCTTTGAAGTCACTGCTTCTTTAAATGTAGCCCAGTACTGTACAACATCACTGCTCTGCATTCCCGAGTGAGGAAATGGGAAAGGAAGTGTTTATGACCTGATTGTCCTTACCTCAACCTCATTCCAAACAACTCCCACTGGGCATAAATGAACAGCCAAAGGTATGAAAACATTACACTGCTCTGTGTTGTGTTGTGATCTGTATTGAATATGATTTCTAACATAAAACAGAACAAGTGTACTTGATAGAATAATATACACACACATACTAAACATATATAATATAGTTGTAATATATTGTAAATTACATTTTCAAACAAGTTTTTATTAAATTGTATGCACTGAAGGTTTTCCAGTTTGCACTATTTACCTTATGAACGTTTGGTTACCATAGTGGGAAATTGTGGCTGTGTAGATTTTGCAGTCTATGTGCACAGACATGCATTTACAGTAGTCAAGAAGATATAGCAAAAACTTGTCTTGTTTGCCTATAGCCACCAACCAGGGCTCAGGTTTCATTTTACCAGAGCAATCTGAGAAATGAAAACTGGATAATGATTGACTGTTATGGTTAAATAAGTTAATGTCTAAGACAGTATTGACAAACCTGCTCTTATGGGGCAGATTAGGTATTGTAAATGTAATAGAATTCTAGATTCTAGATTCAACTATGTCCAGAGCATCAGGCTTACATTTATTTTTATTTTTTTAGAAATTGAGTACACCTGATCACACAACTCACAAACTTTACAAAAATGTAAAAAAAAAAATTATATTGACTTTTTTTTTTACAATTTTTTGGTAGTGTAAAGTTAAGAGCTGGACAGGAAAACCCTGCAAGACCCATTCTTCTATCTGGAGTCCGGACCAGTCTGGTTTACAAACAGCCTAAGGCACTGTCATATAGGTGTAGAATGGGCCAACTTAGATGCTTTTTCATCTGGCCTGCACTACATACTGCAGCAGAGATGCACCAAGCCCACACACTTACTAAGTAAGCTATGCCAGAGGAGTACATGAACCAGTGGCCACAACACAATAAAAATACTGTGCTATGCCACTATGTCCTATAGCTACAGTGTAGTGTGGCGTGCCATGGAAACAGAATGGCATACAGTCAACATCTATAAACCTGGTGCATATTGTGGATTTTCTAATCCTTAATTCACTAGGCACATGGCCCGCTGATACTATTACAAATACATAACTGGATTCTCTATATTTAGTATTGACTAGGCTTGACCATAGAGTCTAAGAGAATCATGTGTTTTCACCCTTAAAACGAATGCACCATCAGTACATTCATTTTAAGTTTTGCACAGGAATAGAATGGGGCTGGCCAGGTTCCTGTGTACAGCGCTGTTCTATTCCCAGACACTGGGGGTATTCTAATGAAGCTGCATCATAGAGGGGCGGGGGTCTTCTCCCACTTGGGGAGGGCTGGCCCACCTTCAGTTCATCACCCCCGCCCGGTGCGCGGGAATAGAACATTGCCGTACACGGGAAACTGCACAGCACTGTTCCCCCGTGCCGGAGCCCTTCTGTTCGTGTGCAGAACTTAAAGCGAATGTACTGATGGTACATTCCCTTCAACCCATGCAAGGGGTATGGTAATGCAAAGAAGAATCCTCGGAACAGTCAATGATTGGTTGGGTTTGTTACTAGTACAGTGATTAGAATGTAAGGAGGATGAGAACATAGGAAAGGCACCAAGGTCAGAGCCAGCAGTAAAAGACAGGTATTGGGTTAACAATCTTGAGTAAGAGGATAAAATGATATTGAAAAAAACAGGACAGGATATGAACCTCAATCAGGTGGCAAAACATGGAAGAAAAAACTTCTTTAAGCAGGTCGCTACCCCTGGCTTGGCTTGCTAGTGGCAGCGGGCGAGGTGCACCTGGAGACAGGCAGGCTGGAACACAGCAGGACTCACAGCTGGAACCAGGATAGCAGTCACAGGCAGGAAGCACGGATAGCTGGAACCAGGGAGGGCAGGAACCATGGGCAGTAATCACAGGCGATCTGGGACCACACACTTATGGGAAGCCTGCACTGGTGTTTAATTTAAAGGGGAGGTGATTGGTACAACTAACCAATTAGGGACGCACTGTCCCTTTGAATTTAACGTAGCAGGGTGGGGGCACATGCCAGCAGCGGAGGATAAAGCAGGGGCATAGAGCAGGTGAGACGCCCTGGGCTGAAGAGATGGCGGTGCCAGATCCCTGCATGTGGGGTCTTGCACGTGCCAAGAGGGAAGCACAGGCAAGGTGGGTGGGAGAATGGGACACCGCCGCGGCCATGAAAACCCCTCACAATACAACCTACTGTCATCAGCAAATAATCATAAACCCTGATTTTGAATGTGTAATTTTTATCTTTGTGCTCATTTCTGTAAGCCTGCAAACATGGGAGGCTAAGCAGTCCTCACCATTACTGAGTATCCTTGATCTTAGTAGTCCTCTCTATAAATCAGCATGTTCAGTTTTAAGGCTTTCAGCAGAGGAATTAAATAGAGTAAAAAACTAAAATTCACAAATTCAGAATCAGTATTTTTTCATCTGTTTGCTAAATACAGTAGTTTTGGAGGTGACAGAATCTTTTTAGTATGAAAAGAAAGGCAACATGTACAGTACTTGCAGTTTGATACAATGTAACATGTCCAGGCCATTTAGATCCTGAATAATTATGTAGGCTGTGTCTAGGAATAACACCCCCCCCCCACACACACACACACACACACACACCACCACCACCACTACCACTCTAAAACATACACATACATATACATACATATCCAAAGATACTTTAATGGTGCCTTCATACACACTAGATCTGCAGCAGATTTCAGGCTGCGAATTCGATCCAGTGTTAGTGCATCCCTATGAGAATACAAACTCGCAGTAGGATTGACATCCCGCTGTGTGTATGTAAGTTAACCCCCCAGCGGCCAAAGAATAAATCACATGTTCCCTGCTCCGGCTTGTTTCGGGGGTTACCGGCATCTCCTCCTCCCGCTCAGCCAATCAGTGCGCTGCCCCGCTACAGCCACTGATTGGCTGAGTAGGACGTCCTGCCGAGAAACTCCGAAGCATGCCGGAGCAGGGAACAGGTAAAGTATTCTCTAGCCGCTGGGGGGGGGGTTAACTTACATTGTCGCAGTGGGATGTCAATCCTGTTGCGAGTATGTATTCTTATAGGGATGAACTGACATTAGATCTGCAGTGGATTTCGCTGTGAATCCGCAGTGTGAAATCCGCTGTGGATCGAGTGTGTGTCAAGACACCCTTTAGGGTTTTTTCAGAATTTGATAAAACACAGCTACTTTCTGTAACACCCTGTATGTTATCTTCATTTATTTAATTTTATAATTTATTTTCTTTTAAGAACATTTTGCCTATATGACTCCAATGACTTCAATTTCTGTAGCCCCATATAACATGATCAAAAAAATCATCAAAGCTCAGAGCTTAAAGATATTCTTTAAATGCAAATATAATGGAAAAGTCCATATTAGTATGTATATTTTGTGAAATCTGTTTTCAGATAATTGCCAGGACATCCCAAAAGAGTTCCTCCTTTAAATGTGATACATACATTCATATATAATTAGTTTTGAAGTTTTCCAAACAGTTTTAGGAAGAAGTAAACTTACTGTATCTAGTTAGTGAATTCTGCCTGACAATAGTGTTCAATAATCTCAGCTACCCTCAAACTGTTTGGAACAGAAAGCTATTGGACTTGGTATGCAAAGCAAACCACATATTGACTGTCCCTTTTTTTCTTGTTCTTTAGATAAAGAATACCAAGAAACAGATTAGTCAACACTGAGGCAATTTGTTGTGATGTCCTAGACACAAACCTCAAACAAACTGTCTGACTTACAATGTTGGGAAGTGGTTTAATGCTAATCAAGACACAGGAAATAAAAACAGAAGTCAAATGTTTATTTTATAACATAAATCTAAGACTAGAAATTTCATGTTTAACTGCAGTTAAACCCAATGTACCACTTTTACCCATGTCACACCCACAAGGGTACAGGGAGCTAAGATAAGTAGAGATGTATGATGGGCTCTTCACAGTGGAGTATTTATTTAACAGTATTTTTGCCTACCTAACTCTGTAAGGCTAAAATAAAAAAAAATGCTAGGACTACACAATACCTGATATCACAGCTTTGAAGTACCATGAGGAAAGTACGTTGTTGGAGAGATTAAATGGTGTTAAAGATTTATCTACAGGAATAAGTGCACTCATCCACCCTTCCTGCCGCCTCCTATTGAGGTGGAGCTCTGCTGTGACATCACTCTGGTTGATTATCTCTGCAGAATGTCAGATATCTATTCATAAAAAGGGGCAGGCTGGCAGGGCAGAATAGTGCACTAAGGGCTGTAGTCTCATCTCAGATGCACCAAACTGCCTAATTTATATATCAATATAACAGAGGATTTAACAACAGCAGCTCTGAGGATGAAGGTAGGAAAAGTACCTTCTTTCTTAGTGTCCCCAGCGCTATGAGAACTTAACAGCAGGTAAGAGGTCTTCTAATCTGCTGTTAATTTCCAATTAAAGTAGTTAAGCAACACTATAAATGGGTATTGTTGTACTTATTCTGACCCTAAGCATAATGCTAACATGCCATTTTTACCTGGTTTCTGGTTTCACAATACATTATATGGTAATATTAAGCACCCTCACTGGGTAAACTAGACACTGGTTTAACACTGGGTTAAAGAGGTAGTGCGGCGGTAAAGAATTATTTACAGAAAAACACACATTACAAAGTTATACAACTTTGTAATGTATGTTATGTCTGTGAATGGCCCCCTTCCCCGTGTCCCACCACCCCCACCCGTGTACTCGGAAGTGTGGTGCGCTATACTCACCTGTCAAGTGCTGACACCCGTCTTCAATCTTCATTCAGTGACGTCTTCTTCGGCCGGCTGGCGAACAGCTCCGTCTGTTCCGAATGCCGGCCGCCCTCTGCAGCGTCATCCGATTCTCAGCCGCGATTGGCTGAGCATAACTGTGCTCAGCCAATCGCGACTGAGCAGCTGATGACGCGGCCGCGTCATCAGCCGGTCAGCCGTGATTTGCTGGGCATAACTGTGGTCAGCCAATCGCGGCTGAGCACAGTTGTGACGTGGCGGAGGGGGGACGGGGGGCAGCGACTTGGCCGTCCGTCCGAAGATGACGTTTGGCACAAAATGACGGACGGCCCTCGACACGGATCAGGTAATGTATAATGCACCAACACTTCCGGGTACATGGGTGGGGGTGGTCGGACACGGGGAAGGGGGCTATTCACAGACATAACATACTTTACCCCTTTAACTTCACCCACAGCACCCACACTGGGTTAACTGAACACTGGCCTAACATTGGGTTAAATACAACCACAGCAACCACGCTGGGCTAACTGGACACTGGCTTTGCACTGGGTTAACTTCACCCATAGCACCAACACTGGGTTAACTGGATACTGCCTTAACACTGAGTTAAACTCACCCACAACACCTACACAGGATTAACTAGATACTGGATTAACACTGGATTAAAATCACCCACAGGACCCACACACTGTGTTAACAATGGTTTTAACTTCACCCACAGACACCCACCCTCAATACAATTTCCTGTCTGTAACTCTCTGCTATACTGCACTCTCCCTTCTCCCTGCCTTTCACTATGAGTGCCTGCTGCAGTTCCTTTCTTTCCTTCAGACATGGCCGACTGCCTGCCTCGAGGAAGTGATATATTATATATAGAGTGTGAGGGGTGCCTGCTGACATCACAGGGAGACATGCATGTGTTGGGACGGCTGCAAGGGATTATGGGTAATCCCTTGCACCTGCCCAGTGGCTGTACTGTAAAAAAAATATATACATTTAAGGTTGCCATTGTGGCTGTATTCGCTAATTAGTTAATGAATTTTGCTGTATTCGCTTCACAAAACAAAGCAAATTAACAGCTTGATTTGCAGAAAATCCAGGTTTTGTTTTGGTTGGTCGGGTTTTCAACCCTGAAGCCCCAACAATCACAAAATATAGCCTGGGGGAAGGACACAGCTGTGCACTTCAATACCTGGCTTAGCATTTGATCAGCCTCATTGCCAGAATCTGGCTCCATTATAAGTCTGTGTGAGTTGTCAAAAGTTTTTTAAATGACAGTAATGCTTTAAAGTTTGAGATGAAAATATATAAACTATGCACCAGTACTCAATAATGAAAAGCAAAGTGTATTTAAAATGTATCTATTTATTATTTAAAGAATGTACAGAATCACTTCCATTAGTCTGTTTATATACAAAGCATAATAAGAGTTCAGCATTCTGCAGCTATATCATTTACCAATCAATGATGACAGTAAACTGCAGATCCAGCAGGCAGCATGCTCGCTCTTTGTCGCAGTCTCTACATTGCCTAGGAAGGAGTATATTTAACATTGCTGTCTCTTGAGAAAGATCCAGATTTCCAACTTGTGACAAATTCAGCACTGACATGCCACCTAGAGGAAAATTTCCCTTCTAATTCAAGATGGGAATGCACAACGTTCCGTCACGGAAAACAAAGTCATCCTGTGGCTTGCAGGCTTTAGCCCAGAATTATAGAACAACCACGTTAATTCATATCTAAACATGTATGAGAATTTGCCTCTGGGTGGTATTAACAAGAAGAAAAGGAAGACATGTAAGTCACTATGTCCACCTATTTTTGTGATAGCAGGCTAAAAATAGCAATGGAAATGAATGACTATAAAATAGGAGAAATAAGTTATCACATTTTAAAATGTCTGTTTATTTAACACACTTGAATATCAAACAATATCCACTCTTGATATGTTGAAACATGATAAATGTTTTTATTTTCCTTTTTTCATAGATGGATGCTCATTATTTCTCCTAAAGGGGGTTCCCTATCTAGTAAAAACAAGAGCTTCCCAGCCTCCCCCAGTCTGTTTGCAGCTACCAGAGACATTTGGGGAACCAAGTGCAGCCAACAGATAGATGTCCAGTTAAAGACCTAAGATGAGAAAGTATCAGTTTGCTAAGAGTGTTCTTATAATCCTGTTCTTATAATCCATGAGTGCCAATACCCTATATTACAATGGCTATCCTATGGTCTTAGAGATTCCTCTGATTCAACTACAGCAGTTGCTTAACGTATTCTACAGCATTGTTAAAAAAAGGCAGAGATAAAAACTTCTCAAACTATTCTCTAGTGGAACGGATGAGAGTAGCCTCTAATTCCTGCAGTTGAATCATTTGATTTTTGCAGTAAAAAGGTGTGTTGATGGAAGTAGTATTAGAGTTTCGCCACTAGATGTCACTGTGTTGTATATGTGTATTCAGAAGCTGCACAGCTGAAGCGTATAAAGGGTTATTGTTTCTTTATATGCTACATGGATCTGCAGACCAATGGAAATCTGTTCTTTTTCTCTCCTATCCCCTCTTACTTTACTTCTTCTATTGCATTCTTCACCCACTTACAGCACACGTTAGTTACGCTTAGGAAGGAAGTCACATGGGTGTAGGAAGTGTAAGGGTCTTTTGTGTTGGACATTGTGGAGAAAGGATGCAAGCTAAATAGCTCTCTGGCCCTCTGCCAGGCCCCCTACCCAAGATAATGTCCTATCAATATCGCTACACAACACTATGCCGTGCTAAACCCCTTCTAAGAGAGGACAGATCAGAGACAACCTCAACCCACGCTGTGGACTAGGAAAGTCACACAGCAGGACAGTATCCACAAAAGCCAAAGAAGTTAGGAACTGATCCAGATAAAGCAAAGTTGCAATAAGTCTAGGAATTCTATCTCGCAGCACGTTTGTCAGCAGGAAATCATCAGCATCCCGCTCATTCCAGGTAACAAGGTCCCTGTATCACCCTCTGGTATGGTTCGGCCAAAACTAGTGGGCATTCGGTGGTGTGAAGACTAACAAAGAGTCAATACATGGGCACAAGAATTCTTCTTTTTCTTCTACTAAGTATTTATCTACCTCATCCTCCAACATCCTGGCAGAGCACAGTACAACTTGGGTCGAGACTCTCACAACATCCTTCTCTCTGCTACTCTGCTTTTCTGTATTTCTCAGTACACTACTCAGTCAGGAAGACTGTATACTACATCATATTCATACTGCAGATTTGGTTGCTGTATTGTCAAGTATTTGTCTGAAACTATTGTGAAGTGTATTATCAAGTGCTTTATCAAGAGAAACCTCATAATCGTGTAACCTTGCCTCAAACACGTATTTTCTTAGAAAAACAAGCTTATTTAAGTTAAAGAGACTCTGTGATCCTTTGCTTTCCACCGACACAGTATACCACACAACCTTGGGACACTTCCCCTTTCTTCTGATAGTCCAGGAGGGTCACTACACCCCTCTGGCCATCCGTGATCACACATACCCAAAGGACCCAGTAATAACCCAGCAGGACACTGACCATGGGGGAAAAATGTACAGCTGGCCTTGTAAAATAAAAGCAGGCGTGCCATAACACCTGTGTGCCTACCCAGCACTGGCATCACAAAGTAACACCCCAAGGTCCGGCTGTACCTCAACAAACCACCACTGGAGTGGAGTCACACTTCACCACCTAGCAAGTGACCGGCCAATCCTCCGACACAACATCTACCAGGGGCTACACCACAGTAACATATTCAAAATGATTGTATGACTGTATCAACTTTAATTGTATGACTAAACTGCCCCTGCAAATCATTATCCTGGACACATCTAACTGCACCACCCCAAATGTAGACTACATAGTTGTGTGTACCAAATGTCCCACTGGGGCCTCTGTGACGATTGCTACTCTCAGGTCACATCACTGGGGGGATTTACACAAATGATTCTATTAATTTACTAATTTAGATTCACAGACAATCCCTTCTGAGTTATGCCAAATTACTCATATAGGTTTCCCACACCCCAATATCCCATATAACTATTTGCTGCCACCCCCTATCCTTATCAGGCAATAGGAGCCTATTATGGATATCTTACTACATCCCAACACCAAACTAGTTTTGCACAATGGTTAAATTCTCTCCCTTCGGATATATAAGTTTTATTAGTCTCAATAGTACAGTGCAATAAAAAAGCTGGGTTCGTCAGGAATCAGTCCTGGGCCCTCTCCTTTTGTCTCTTTACACTTTACTCATTGGACAAATTATCAGCAAGTTTGGCTTTCAGTTTAGTTCATCTCTATGCTGATGATACCCAGCGCGATACCTTCTCCCACTCTCCTTTAAACTCTTAAAGGGCTGGTACTGAATTTGCTCTTAAAGGGTAGGTTCTGAATTTTCTTTTCAAGGGCTTGTACCAAATTCACTCCTGAAGGCTCAGTATCAATTTTCACTTAAAGGGCTGGCACCAAAGTCGCTTATAAAAGGCTGGTACCGAATTCTCTTTTAAAGGGCCAGTATTGAATTAGCTCTTAAAGGAGAGCTGGCAAGGGGGGAAATTGATTTCAAGTAACAACTTACCTCTCTCCGTGCCTGCTGTAAGCAAACTGAAGTAACTTGACTTCCAGTAAGCAGCTGATGACGTCCCCATGAATGACAGACCTATGAATAAAAGAAAAGACATATGTCATTAAAGGATTAAGGTTTCTCTTAAAGGGGTGCTTTTGAAGTCACTGTTAAAGGGGCACTCTTTGCAAGCACTATGTATTTTCTCCTGGAAATGCATATCTAGTTATTATTATTACAAAAATACATACATGCAGAAAATATAAACTGTTAAAAATGAATGGGATAAAAACAGAATAAAAGCTTACTAATGAACAAAAATATCCTAGCTGTGGGGTACGGCAGAGAAATATGGGCAGTCTTTCTAAGCAAAGCATGGATTTAAAGGGGAAGTCTGGCGAAAATTTTTATTAAAGTATTGTATGGCCCCCCAAAAGTTATATATTACCAATATACACTTATTACAGGAAATGCACATAAAGTGTTTTTACCCTGCACTTACTACTGCATCAAGACTTCACTTCCTGGACCTGACTTCCAGAGCTGTGCGGGCTGTGGCTGCTGGAGAAGATGATGGCAGGGGGTCACTGAGGGACACAGGGCACTGGAGGGACACTGAGCATCCCTCTACCATCATCCTTTCCAGCAGCCACAGCTCATACAGCTCTGGGAGTTGGGTCGTGACATCACCATTTTATCCAGGAAGTGAAGCCTTGATGCAGCAGTAAGTGCTGGAAAAAAGCACTTTATGTGCATTTCCCGTAATAAGTGTATATTGGTGATTTCTATAACTTTTGGGGGGCAATACAATACTCTAATAATTTTTTTTGCCAGACTTCTCCTTTAAACTGCTGTAATATCAAAGCCAATACGTAGGTAAAACAGGTCACAGACTCAGGACAAACTACATTTCACATGCAAGTGGGACAGGAGAGTCTGGGAATACAAACTCATTACAACCTTTGACATAATCAGGTCAGGAGTGACTTTATGAAATGGGAATAACTTTTTAATCAAGTCCATTGATCAAAATGTCATTTTCAATGACAGATATATATATATATATATATATATATATATATATATATATATATATATATATATAATCTGCATTTGCACTCAGTTTACTATCATTCAAAATGCTTCCAGTTCTAACACAACACTTTGCAATGCCATGTATGCCAAGGGACTTCAAGATACTAGTACAGCTACTGACGTCAGTGGAAATTGCCCGGAGAATGCTTAGCAGAGTGAAAGCATATTGGTCTGGAGCACAGTCCCCATGAATGGACATGTTCATCTCTATCCATATGGAAAGTTATTCGGTTGACCTTCTGTGTCAGAGTGATTTACAAAAAGCACATGAGGGTTTCTTTATAATTATTTATAATAAGTAAATGAACATTGTGTAACTGTTGTGTAAATAAAGAAATTATAAAAGTTCACTAATTTGGACATTGAAGTCACAAAACCCTAACAACAGGCAAATGAAAATGACCCTTCTAAGCTAATCGTCATAACCATGCTGGTACAGAAAAAAAAGATTATCCCAGTGTCCATTGGTATGAGGAGACAGCTGTTTTGGCATTTGCCAATAGTTGTAAGGAAGACAGGAGGAATGAGGAATGTTGCACCATCAAAAGCCTCAGTGTTAGTACAAAAGAAGAGTATCTGTCACAGTTAAATGATTTAAAATCCATTTAAGTTCTTGAGTACATTTACACAAAGAATGCCTCTTATTGCTGTTTGGTTGTATAAGGGAATATTAAATAGATGCCAATAAGTGTTGTATTGGTTCTCAGCAGTGATTGTAATCCCATGGTAAGTTTCATAAGCAGTGGTGAATATAAACAGATTTATTTATTATACAATATTTGATTAGGTTCCGAGTATGCAATCCATAATTTTTTATGGTATATGAGCCAACCTGCAGCCAATATAAACATTTATTTAATAAAATTCTAGCAATTTTACAAACAACGGACGTTGTTTGGGCTCATTTGTACATTGTGTGTAGACAACCTTACCCTTTTTCATCCTATACTTTCTCATATTGTAATCAAAACTGTCAGCTATTTCTCACAATCCTGTGTGTGGCTGTGAGATAACTGGCTGCATTGGGAGCCTTCCCCTACTGCTTATCTACATTAGGAGACCTGGAACATTAAACCCACCCCCAATGACCAAGTCTCACTTCTTAGCTGCCCATCTGATAAAAATAAAAGGGATTAGGGGTAAGGTTTTATTGTTAAGAAATGAGTTTTGCAATTATGATACATTTCCATAGATAACTGAAATAAAAGATGAAACTAAACCTTTTTGGTTTGTTTTAGAGATGTGCAAAAATACTTCGCATTGACCAATAGTGGGTGCAGTGTTCCATGAACTGCAGTAGGCATTTTAAACTGTGTTTGGGTAATATATGTTTCTTGTATGTCCTACTATTTTATTTCCATAATAGTGGTAAAAGGAAGAGGTTGGTGGGATTTGTCTGGCCAGACAAATCCCACCAACCTCCTCCTTTTACCACTATTGTGATTGACACAGAGGATCCACTTTGGAGAATCGGAAGGTGGAAGGCAGCATCCCCGGTTGATCCAGAGCGCTTATTAGAGTCGTGTTTAATTGTGTACGACCCACTCAGGTGAGCGTGCATTTGCACACATATGCATGTTTCTCCAAAGTGTGTTTTGACCTGCACATGCAGCGCCGTTTGTGTTATTTCTTTCTTTGCATATACATACTACTATTTTATTTGTCACATTGATAAAGAGCATACAACAGGTATATTGCAGTACAAGAATTAACCTTTCTGTAAGAACGTGGGGTGCTTTGGTGCAATTATTTTCTCTAGTCCCTAGTCAAGCCCCTTCTTAAAGGGGTTATCCAGTGCTACAAAAATTTGGCAACTTTCTTTCAGAGACAACACAACTCTTCTCTCCAGTTCAGGTGCGGTTTGCAATTAACCTCTATTCACTTTAATGGAAGTGAGCAGCAAAACCCTGCCCAAGACGGAGACAAGAGTGGGGCTGTCTCTGGAAGAAAGTGGCCATGTTTTCTTAGCGTTGGATAACCCCTTTAACTTGGAAGCAGTGGACTTAAAACAAGCAGAGCATATATCTGCTAGCCTGGTTCCTGCTAGTCAGAGTAGTTAGATTTTGAATTACATTTTCAGTATCCTGTGTACAGAATCGATAGCGATAGCAAAGAGGGGATACTCAAGAACCAGTATTAAGCCTCTTAATATTGCCTCTAAGCTCCACATGACAGTGAACGTTCTAGTCTGTAAAGGTCATGCCAAAAGAGAAGAGTTTGGCCCCTGAACCTGCTGTCCAAGTCAAATGAAATCAACTTTGTACCCACAATCTGACCCCCCCCCCCCCCCAAACCGCTTGAACTTTTAAACTGGCAGCCCTGTGCCCTTTGGCTGTGGCTTAGTTTGTGTATGCATTAGGCTAGCACAACCTTTCCGTCCCTCCTCCCCACCCTCTTCACCATTTTTCCTATTCCTCTGCAGTGAAAACTACACAGGTGCTTTAACGATCCAGCCCATGTGCCGGGCTCACACAGCTGACGAATAGGAGGCAATCTGCCTGGAGCATTCTTGATGATGAGGAGGAGGGTGGGGAGGAGGGACAGAGAGGTTGTGAAAGCTCTGCCAGTTTAAAAGTTGTTTTTTTATGACATTAACTGCATCACCTGCCGAACGAACCCCAGGACAGATCTTGGATTAAAAGCAGCTATCCGAAGGTACAAGCAGTTTGGGGGGGTCAGATTGTGGGTACAGAGTCACTTTAAGTTTTCCTAAAGTGTGTGTGAGATGGATAAGCTACAAGCAGGAAGACATTGCCATTGAGAGCTCTTGTATCTTTTAGTAGGACAAGCTACAAGCAATAAATACTGCCTCTGAAAGCCTCTGAGATGATGCTAATATTTCTCAAAGCTGCAACAAGCAAGTCACTACCGCCAGTCCACTCTGCAGGGATAGCATTACATTTCTACAACCCACTTCTAGTTCTGGTTAGGATTATTTCTGTTCAAGACCCCTCTGGGAGCTACCATTCTCTTAGTAGGCCTCCAGTTAAAGACTGTGCTAATCACCCTTCATGTTAAAGATTTTACTTCTATATATAATATAATAGTTATGATTAAATCTTATTTAAATGCAATACTGAGCTACACAGGTTATTTCTATTGTGGCTGTGGGAGAAATTGCAGCCCCAGCATTTGTGCAGCTTGAAACCTTATGTCCTCCTCCGGCTTATTTCCATCTGGCACACTATCATCCTACACAGCTCTGTCCATTTGCAAGACTAAAGCAAGTAACCAACCACATTCATCCCTTGTCTTTTTCCTATGAATTACATTTTACTCATGTTTAGGATTTGCCAGATCCCACCACCATCTAAGTCCTGTATACCTTACACACTCACACGTCTGTCTGTCTGTCTGTCTGTCTGTCAAAAGCATGGGAACTATGAGTTCTTGGCTTGTGTTCCCTGCAGGGTTTTCATCTGTCCACTTCCCAATAAGAGCTAAGTGATACTGTATGCTCTTTGATGGGAGGGAGAGCAGATCTCTGGAACCACATTTTTACAACAGTCCAAAGCAGCTGACACAGACAATCCTTCATGTCCTGCAAATTTTTTTCAGCAAAAAGGAATCAGAGATTTTTCCATTTGGTCTGCGCAGACTGAAATAGATAAAACAATTTAACAAACTTTTACAACCAATTTCTGAATTTTCCATATTGTTAAAATTTAGGATGATGTTAAGCAGGCTTGAGCATGATTTGAAAATTACTTTTACTACTACATGAAATAGATAAGTGATTGTTTTTTTCAGTTGTGAAATTTACTTGGCAAGTTTTATTACTGAAGGAATTGCCAATCTCTATTGTCATCCTATGGCTGTGTTCACACTACGTTTAACAGCGTCCGTTGCATAGCCTCTGTATTGGCTACAGGAATGTTCTTTTTTTACTATTGATTTGCGGGCACTGTTGCGTGTGCCCACAAATCAATTTCCCATTAATTTCATTGTATCGTGCGGCCAGACTGGAAACTGCAAGGTCGTAGAATTATGTAGAAATATGGATAATAAAAGGGAATATTAAAAAAAAACACCACCAAGAAAAATATGTTTAACCTAAAATTTTAATTTAAACAATAGGTAATTTTCTGATTACATATTCCCATTCAGAAAAAGACAGCCTTGGATTTCATAGGCTGGGTTCACACTACGTATATTTCAGTCAGTATTGTGGTCCTCATATTGCAACCAAAACCAGGAGTGGATTAAAAACACAGAAAGGCTCTGTTCACACAATGTTGAAATTGAGTGGATGGCCGCCATATAACAGTAAATAACGGCAATTATTTCAATATAACAGCCGTTGTTTTAAAATAACAGCAAATATTTGCCATTAAATGGCGGCCATCCACTCAATTTCAACATTGTGTGAACAGATCCTTTCTGTGTTTTTAATCCACTCCTGGTTTTGGTTGCAATATGAGGACCACAATACTGACTGAAATATACGTAGTGTCAACCCAGCCTTATACTGAATCACCAGAGTGCAACCTCTTCAACTAAATACTCTCTATGTCTTCTGTCTTCTGTCCTTGGGTACCTTTCCTTAGTTTTTTGTAGTTTTAACAAACTGTGATTTTTGGCTCCTACAAGTTTGTGAGATGAGAACTGAAATTTTTAACTTATGTGTGTGTTACTTATTACAGACAGTTATTATTTTATGATTTCATTATAGTTACACATACGTAAAAATATAGCATATAGACTTTTTTAAAACAATTTCTAGTGAAACCTTTGAAACTAGAATACTAACAATCTGCTTAGTAACAATCGCTCATTTCTATAAGGTATGTGCAGGTATTTTCATAAGTTTACAGGGCCCAGGAAGAAATAATTTATCCAATTTTTCAAGCAAACTTAATTATAGAATAATTCAATCATTAAACAACCACACCAATCAAATAATAATAAAACTGTCAAGTTTAAAAGTTTACATACCCTTACTGTAATTCTTAATGGATTTCCTCTGTAATAACTTGGGCACAAGTTAGCTCACAGGATCACTATCTCTGGGATAAGATGGTTGGCACATGAAGAAATTCTCACACCAACACAGTGGATTAGTTTTAAAACTAGCCACAACCAGCTTTATTGTGTTCACACATTGCAAAACAGTTTTACAACACAGTACAAAAATAAACTCTAGGCCATCTATTCTTCAACTAAACACATATAGTGATCCTCTGTATAAGGTCCTTGGTCTACTATCCAATGATACCATACAAAATATTATAACATCTTCATGTTTTAACTCCCATAGATATCAGTACAGTCTGCACTTCTCTGGACTGAGCATTGTCACAGAGATCTACAGTATATCGCATGTAATGGAGATCTCTCACAAGACTCACACAGAGTAGACATAATGGGAGTACACTCCTCTCTTACCCAACTCAGCCAGGCCCATAGATTAAACCCAATACTGACAGAATTTTCTCTTGATTAAGCACCAATCCCTGCTGGTACTCACTGCAATCAGGAAATATAGCCAGGAAGAGAGTGTAACAGCTGTGATCCACTCCCCGGCCGCTCACTAATTCTGACAGTTTAGTCTCAGAGACTATAATGAGGCTTAACTGTCAAACTTAGCAAGCAGCTGGGGAGGGGATGAGCCTGCTTCCACATTCTCTCTCCCCAGTTATCTCTCCTGATCGCAGCAAGTCTTAGCAGTGAGACTGGTTGTGATTTAAAGATGAGCGAATGAGCCGAAAATTTAACCAAACTATAGTAGCTACAGTACTGGGACAATTACAGAAGGACAAATTTATTAACGCATGTTCTTGTTAAAGTGTCAAAAATTGAAAAATCACAGCCAGTCAATCATCCAATCTAATGAAACCCAACTTGTATAACACAGCAGGAGTGGAGTGCAACCATTAATTATGTAAAGAGCATGCTCCATTCACTGATCCCATTTAATTGGTATAACTCAATAGGAATTTACAGTGCCCAGAGCCCAGTGAGTGAACAATATGGATTGTGTATTTACTGATCCCAGTGATTTCCTATAGGCACCCAGTTACTTGGTAAACACTTGGTGGACACTTGGTGGGCAGCTACAACAAAAAAAAAAAAAATCACCCACATTTAGCCTTTCTATCCTATCCTATCCTCTCTGTCCGTAAATCACTCTGCTAGTCTCTCCCTGATCTGTTCTAACTGCCTGCTGCCATCCTGCTTTCTCCACTGCACACAGCCAACTGGCCACCTCTGTTAACAAACTGCCTTATATAGAGAGGGAGGTGCTGACATCACTTAGGGGCCTACAGCTGATTGGACGGATGCTAGGGATTATGGTTAATCCCTTTCTCCCACCCAGTGACGCCCCAGACAGCATGTGCAGTCACCATTTTGTTTTTATGCAAATTTCCTTAACTAATTGGTGGGAATTTGCTTTCCAAAGCGACTTAAAAGCCAGACTCACAATGAATTTTGATTCGCCAGATTTACTTTGCTCATCTCTAGTTGTGATCAATAAGCTTTGACATCTCAAAAGTTATTTTTCATTTCAGGTATCTCTTTAAAACAAACTGAGCCTATAGCAAAAGATCCACATAGGTATAATTATCTAGGAAAAACCTTTAGAAAGTTGTGAACACGTTGCTGTTAAATACTAGTAAACCTTACAGAAGGTTATATTATACCGATATTCTCACATCGTAATTTACACATAGTGAAAACTAATGCAATACACCACACCTTAAAAAGGATATAATAGATTAGACTGTGAATTCAAACCAAAATCACAATGTCAGAACATCTCGCCTGTGTAAAGGATGGGAAAACTAATCTAACAGAAGTAGCAAAACATTTCATTGACCAGCACACTGAGCATTTTGTTACAGACTGGCTTGTTTCTTAAGAATATATTAGAAATGCCTGAAAAAAGTCTCTAAATGTGTTGGGAACCACTGCATTTAATTTATAGCAACCACTGTATGTGTAATTGAAAGGAGTGCTGAATTTACCCATATCTTTAAAACTACTGACCCCAGCATCCAAGCAGATTTTCAGTGCACCCTTGGATTATTGTGTCAAAATTCTCAGGACACCCTTTCTTTTTCAGAAATGAAAAAAGGAAAATTACATACTGTATCTGAATTCCCAAGCAAGTAATGGGTAAGGGGACATATTTTTAGGCTATTCTTGAAACATGGCCATCATCTTTAATGCTGTCATATTGGATCAAGGACAAGTTTTTCCAATGGGAAGAAGGTGATGTAGCATATCAAAGAAGACCAGAATATGTTTTTCTTCTTTTTTAAAAGTTATCAACACAGAAAGTTTCAATAACAACCAGGAACATATGATGTGATGCACAGCTATTTGACATCTTCAGTATGCTGTCCATGGTGCATAACACTGAGCTAAAGACAAAAAGAACAAAAAACATTTTGATAACTTTCCAACTACAGATATATTGTCTCTTCAATCAATTTCTGAAACAATTCTGGTCTTCTCTGACTTTCCCATAGAAAAAACTTTCATTTGATCTAATATGGCAGCCTTCAAGATGCTGGTCTCCTCTTCAGTTACTTGCTGGGTATTCCAAAATGTAATTTTCCCTTTGTTTCTCAAAAAAAAAAAAAGATGGATGTCAGACTTTTGACTCACCTTGTATAATATATACATATATATCTTACTCTAGGGATGGTATGCTTTTCATCAGTAGCGTAGTTGAGTCTTCTCCAAGCTATGAGGGGAATTTATCATCATTTAAACCATCCAACATACAGTAGTTGTCCTCTGTCCCGGATTGCCAGTTGAATAGGAACTAACCCAAAGTCTTGCTGTAGCTTTTGCACTGGGGTTAAGAACTTTTCTGGATCACACTTTGTAAAGTACTAAATTAAAAAGTCTAAGAAGATGTGATGTTTATTGCTTATTGGAGATGTTGAGTATATTGTAAAAAGGATTTATTATATTACAATTTTTACCTTGTTGGTTTGCAAGATTTGATGTTGCAAGTATTGGTTGGACAGTTGGATGCGCAGAAACACCATTAATCTACTAGTGATGAACAGTTTTTCCTGCATTTATGTCAAGGACATCAACAATCTTTGAGCATACGTAGGTACAAAGCAAAACTATTCATTAAATGACTTATGGAGAAACATAAAAAGCAGATACCACAGTAACTATATGTTTTTTTTTCCTTTTGTATATGTTTTGAATGTAGACTGCCCAACCATTTACACCTCCTCCTGCTCATTGTACCCTTGCAGAAGTGTCTTTCAATGTGATCCATACTCCCACTCCTTAGACTGCTCAGATGTGAGGCATCATCATTCCTAACAAGCAGTAACATCAGCGAATAGTAAAATAAAAGGTTTATGTGGTGTACAATAGCACTGAAATACAGATAATCAATGAGAAGTAATGGAGTGGATAGAATACCACGGCACATAGTGCAAGCAGACAAATGGAAGAACAGAGCTGGAAAAAAAAGTATATAACATCCTAGGGATAAATAAGTCACTCAAAATGAAAGAATTCTAAAAGCAGAACAGATACACAGATATTGCAGAATGGTAAATAGAGGAGCTGAAATAAGAGGTGGGGGTGTGGAAAGGGAAGACGAAGAAAAGTGACCTCTAGGTTATTTGCTAATAAACAATACTTCAAACACAGCCTCTGTCTAAGAAGCAAAGTTTCCCTTATGAAAATATTGCTTCTTTCATTCAGACAATGAGTTGCTCATGTTCCACTCAAATCCATTTAGTATATGTGCTATAAATAAGGTTTATCAATGGAACAAAGATGGACTGAATGATAACATCAATGAAGGGTACTAGAAGGCAGCTGCTACTCTTGCTGAAGAAGGTTTTCAAGAAGTCTTCTAGATGGGTCTGACCTTTTCAGTAAATTGCTTTAAAGAACAAAAGAAATAGGAAATACTCCACTCATAAAATAGAAGTATATAATGTATATATCATTACAGCTTCAAATACAGACCCAGAAAATATCACATGCAGGGGAGTTAGTAGTACTTATTTTGGCAGCCTTTCCTATCAGATAGCTAGCTTGGCATCTGTACTTCATTTGCTACTGTACATTCCCATTAAGCTGTAATGTGTGCAGTACATGGATTTGGGAATAAAGATCTATATTGCTCTTTTGTGTTCTAATCCGAACATTATGTTAATAGTATTTCATATATATATATATATATATATATATATATATATATATATATATATATATATATAAACTACAAGAAAAAATGAGCAAGATCAAGCATGCTTAAGTAAGACCCAAGTAGGGCTTTTCCTGTTATTGTATTCTGCTGGCTGGGATGATATGATTAAGAGACTTTAGTATTACTGGTGATGAGCAGAAATCTCTCAGTGCCATGAATCTGCCTATATGGAATACATAGGAAACACTATTGTTACAGGAAACTGCCAATGTTCATTTGTACC
The DNA here is from genome assembly GCF_027789765.1 of Dendropsophus ebraccatus. Lineage (NCBI taxonomy): Eukaryota > Metazoa > Chordata > Amphibia > Anura > Hylidae > Dendropsophus > Dendropsophus ebraccatus. The sequence continues at coordinate 68,488,438 of NC_091454.1, forward strand.
TGGTAAGTTACAGTTAGTACTCATACTATGGCTTCCTATGATACCCAGAAGTTATTGTAAGAAACTTACCTGTCTACTCATTCAGTGTCGTTACTAGGGTTGGTCCTGCATACTGTAAGTGGGAGTCAGCATCACGAGATTACTATGGACACCAACTAAATACTCAGTATGGCTACTCAGCCAATCAGTGGTCCAGGACAGCAAGCCAATCAGGATTGTGGCTTGGTTCCAATCTGAGAGGTGCTATTGAGGTCCTACTATTGTTTTTGGATTATATCCGGATGGACGTGTCCCGTACGGTAAGATGTGCACTTCACTCTGCTTTTTCTAATTATCTACTACTTACAGGTGCTGTCCCATTGGAATAATTGTGCAATCTCGGGTTAAGTCACTGTATTTAAATTGGCCACTTACACAGAGTTTGTGTGCTTCTTCTATGCTTTCTGGTTTTATGCCTTTTGCTGGTGGGGGGAGATAAAAATACAGCTGCATCTCTGGCATTTCTGACGACCGAATAAAGGGCCGATCAAGCTCTAGGCCTCCGGGGTGTGGAAAAAATAGATATGGTAGAGTGGCGATGTGCCCAGAAAAACACACCTCTTTCACTCGTCTGACCCGCCCCTGTATCCTACCACTATTAATGCACCTCCTTCTCTGCCTCTTAGATCTTGCTGCTGTTTGATGTTTTTTATAAATTTTTATTTGGTGTGCATTGGAAGAATGGTAGTCTTAGGCTGGGTTCACACTACGTATATTTCAGTCAGTATTGTGGTCCTCATATTGCAACCAAAACCAGGAGTGGATTAAAGACACAGAAAGGATCTGTTCACACAATGTTGAAATTGAGTGGATGGCCGCCATATAACAGTAAATAACTGCCATTATTTCAGTATAACAGCCGTTGTTTTAAAATAACAGCAAATATTTGCCATTAAATGGCGGCCATCCACTCAATTTCAACATTGTGTGAACAGATCCTTCCTGTGTTTTTAATCCACTCCTGGTTTTGGTTGCAATATGAGGACCACAATACTGACTGAAATATACATAGTGTGAACCCAGCTTATACAGAGAGTATATCCCAAACTCTATATTTTAACTGAAAAAGCTGGAGGTCGACTTATATGCCGTAAAATACAGTAATAATACAGATATAGCGCGTGGAACTATGAACTTTAACGATATTATGTTTCAGCAAATGTACAGTGGCATTGCATTGCCACTTACTGAAATACTTAAATACTGGGTGTCCAGCAGTAGACAGCTGCCCATGCTTCTGTATATGCATTCCATGTTACACTACTCCAATAGTGTAGAGCAGCACAGAAACTGAGTAGTGTGCTACCCAACAAGTTGGCAGCCACTACATCTATATATTTAGACTGGACAAAAACTCTACTATAGAACTTTATTAACATGCATATGGTCACCTCAGGAAACAATATATTTTGAATATATAATTTAAGTAGTCTGTTGGTCTGCCGTTAAAATGCTGAGACTGAAATAAGCTGCTGCTAAACTCTTAGGGCATTTTTTTTTTAATCTTATTTTTATTTTACCTTACAAAATGAATAATACAATTCACAAACAACAATACCCCAAAATACATCCATTAAACCCTCCCCCCCCCCACCCTCCCAGGAGGACTTTCAGAGGAGAGCAAACAAACAGAAATAACAATAGACCATCATAACCAACATAAACCAAAACCTTTAACACATGTCATCTTCTACTAACTTTCCCCTATTTTTTCTCCAATTTCATAACACAACTTTCCCACTCTTCAATAGCCGTTCCCTTACGAGAAAACCATCTTCTGGAAACAACATAGCGTCGGCAACGTCCATTTCACGTATAAAACGCTTCTTCTCGGCCGAGAGCCGAGAAGAAGCGTTTTATACGTGAAACGGCCGTCGCTCTGTTTATTTGTGGATAGTACCTACTATTGATGCCTTCTATGTCCAAATAAAGCATCTTTTAACCAATTTTGGTGAGCTGCCGCACTTCATATTATCCTTTTGTCCAAATTCTTTTTTAGCTTTTCCATGGACTTCAACTACTAATGAGAACCAGGGATCAACATGTTCTGCCTGGTGGAGCACAAGAAAAAAGTCTAATCTACCTTAAAATGAATCACTATCTATTCAATGCACATCTTTTGAGTGAGAACTGATCAATATGTTCTGCCTGGTGAGGCCTGCCTTTAAATTAATCAATATCTATTTTATAAACTTCTTGCACTATGGTTCATAGAAGAAAGTCACCCTTTAATCAGACAGTTTCCTTTAAGGCCTAAAAAGTAAAGTACATTATTGCTCATCCAATGTGTCTGATAGATACTAATGTCTGACGGATACTAATGCAATGGATGTCATACATCCAACATGTTTGCTATACATCTTAGATGGCTGTTTACGGAAAATTCTCCTTATCCTCCACACACATATTTTGTGGATGGGGAGAGGGCAGCTGCTTATCTCCCTGAAAGCAAAAGGATACTGATCTCTTCCCCATCATCTGCTGTGTGTAAAGTAGAGTTGTTCTTATAAACATTAGATGATCGGCCATTACTGCCCAAATCACTGGTTTTGGCCAACTTTAATCTTAAGTGTATAGCCAGCTCTAAGCCCTTATTGTAGCATGTTATTACTCATTTGATTGAGCATAGTAACATAGTACGGTTTAAAAAAAAAAAAAAAAAAACACATGTCCATCAAGTTGAACCAAGGAGGGGACGTATGAAGGGAAGGAGAATTGATGATGGGTAGGTTCTATACATATGCATTTATGTTATTTTGGTCTAAGAACTTTTCTAAGCCTGTTTTAAAGCCTTCCACTGTTTTTGCTGTGACCGGATTCTGGGGTAGACTGTTCCACTGATTCACTGCTCTCACTGTTCTCCAGGCGGAGGGAGTGCCCAGTTCATCTGATGTATCCCAATACACTGGTTAGCGGTCATAATGGCAAGACACGTCCTATTGCAATTAATAGCAAATTTCTTATCAATTAAAGGCTGAAATGTACACTGTACATCCATACAGAATACTATCATCTTCATTCAGTCGACAGTTTTAAAAACAAAAACAATTATTCTTGGCATCTTGAGAGACTTTAGTGTTGGGTCTGCAAATAACAAAGCATTGTTTTCATCTGTTTGCATGTCTTCTCAGCGAGTCCTGATAAGTTTATCGAGGCTGATGCTCTGTGTATCCAAGCTTCTCTCTATAAATATCAGGAATCCCTCTAAGGAAAGAAACTATTTGTGCCAGGAAAAAATGTAAAACAAAAGAGAAATAATAAAAGAATAGTCATTTTCATGCACTTGCGAGAGATATGAACGATAACTAAAGACCAGTCTAATCCTTAGAATTAGCCAGTGAATAGAAAGAGCTCACAAACGAAGGACTCTGTGCTTTACAACAGACAGACATATTAATCTTTCCATTAATCTGCAGAACATTGCATAATCAAAGCACGACAGCCACACAGCGCCATTAGTAGGCTCAAAATAGCACTTTTCTATTATCTGCTCTAGTGCTTATCAACGTCTTCATGCAGCATTATAACTTCACCCTCAAAATAAATGCATTGCTGTATCCTTTTACACAGCGCTTCCTCAAAAAGCAATTATTTTATTAATTTGGTTTCCATTTCAATCAGGCTTATTCTTTCCTGTTTTTAATTTTTTTCCTATCAAGTTTTCTGGAGCTATTTTAATAACTGCTGAGAAAAAAAATATAGACAGAATCATTACAGGCTGGGTTAGTCTAAGTCTGGATTGGAAACAATTATAGATATTTCCCATAACAACACCAAAAGATGTCCTGACCTGGCAAATCAGACAAAGATACATGGGAGACAATTATGTTATCGAGATTAGAAAGTTGTATTTAGAACTTTGTTTGGGAAATGACTTCTTATGACTTATATTTAACGTTGTTCTCTCTGACATTGGATCCCATTGTGCTGTTGTGTTTATTAGGACACTGTCATAGTATTTTACTGTTACTTTTATATAGCCAAGATATCTAATAAAGACTTCATGTTATTGTCACTGTGTCAGTTGGTGAAAGGAAGGTCATACTTCCTAAATTTTCTTTCTCACCTCCCTATAAGGAGTGGACATAGAGCTCAGGTAATTGTCATTGATATTGTTTCAATGTATGTTTTGTAGTACTGCCATGTTTAGGAGAAATAGTTTGAGTTAACAATCGGTTAGCGCACGGTAGAAAGACCTGAATTGCAATTGCCAATAGAGGTAGCTAGGGCAGCCGGAAGGTTTAAGAAATATATTATTACAATGTTATGTTTGTATATGCTATGTCTACAGTGACCAGGTTAAGTTAATGGATGACTTGTTGTTAAAGTGAACGTGCCATATTAAAATGCCGCCCAATCTTTAGTCAGCTTGTTATAGGGCAGGAGATGCTGATAAGCCTTAAACAGTTTTTAGGGGAAAAAATCTGTATAACTTTTAATTTATTGACTTAAATTTATTTCAGGTCTAGAAGTCCAGTAGGTATTGTCATTTTATAATTGGCACTAGTCAATGTATAAGTATTAGAGATGAGCGAACCTCGAGCATGCTCGAGTCGATCCGAACCCGAACTTTCGGCATTTGAATAGCGGTGGCTGCTGAAGTTGGATAAAGCCCTAAGGCTAGGTGGAAAACATGGATATAGTAATTGGCTGTATCCATGTTTTCCAGATAACCTTAGAGCTTTATCCAAGTTTGGTAGCCCCAGCTAACCTGAACCTGAACCTGAACTCGGTTCGCTCATCTCTAATAAGTATATATAGAGATAGCTGTCAATAAGAGATTAGGACTCTCCCCTGGAATCCTAAGGTTAAAAATAAGCAGAGATTTAGATCAATAAATTGCAACTTTAAACATTTTCCCACAAAACAATATATCATTCTGCTCAGCTTCTCCTGCTGTAAAACAAGCTGCTGGCAGATTGGACAGTATAATGTGACAGGTTCCCTTCAATGTTGTGCAACACAAAGGCTAGATTGGTTGCTGTGACACCAAGAAAGCTGAACTCTGAGTGAGATGGAATCTGACCTTTATGAAGGGAAACTCTGTAGTCAGTGATATGAGTTTCTGCACCATTCTCAGGGGCAAGGATCTACAGTAGATATAGAAAGGGGCCTAAGCACATGATGAGCAGTACTGGCTCAGATGAAGAAAAGATGGGCAAGAAGCAGACAGCAGTGCCAGGTGTTCATGTGGAAAAAGATCTTCTGAGGGGGGCTTCCTGGAGATTCCTGCTGGTGCAGCAGGTAACAAAGCCTTAAAAGTGCTATAAAGGTCTTCTCTTTGACAGTCACGAAAGGGCAGAGATAGTGTGCAGGATTTCAAATTGACTGCAAATCTGAAAATAATCTGAAATAAATTCAGGCCTCGCTAATATCTAAGTATTAGTGATGTGAGAATACTGTTTTAGTGAATAGATATTCGATCGAATAGTAAGGTATTCGATCTATTGAATATTATCGAATAGTTCGCAGAATATTCGATAAATATTCAATAAGCGTTTAAATCCCCCAGCTTCCGTTTTTTACCTCCAAGTGGTCGAATAGATGTTTTTCAATAATCAAATACTTGTTCCCATAGACTTTAATGGGAACGAATATTCGAATATTCGGGAGATATTCGTACGAATATCGAATATTCGAATATTTCACTATTCGCTCATCACTACTAAGTATATATACTTACTGGAAAAGAGAAAATCAAAGACATTCTTAATCTTGAGCAGTGTAGACTAGACACTCTAAGCATGCACCAGATTTATCACAGAGGCCCAGGCATCGGATGCATCTTTGCTATGTTTAGTCTAAGGGCCCTATTCCACAGTAACGATAATCGGCCGGATCGGCCCCATTTGGCCCGATTTGGCCAATTATCGTTCGGTGAAATAAAGAGAATGATCAGCTGATGATCGTGTCATCGGCTGATCGTTCATTTAGGGCCAGACCTAAAATCATCGTTCCCCCACCGCGCATCGCTACGGTTGAATAGCAGTGCGCGGCAGGCGACCGACGATTTGAGAAGCACAGCATCATACATTACCTGCAGGTCTTCTTCTCCGCGCTGTCTTCATCCCCGGGTCCCGCACGCTCTATCTTCCGACTGAAGAGCGCGCAGGACCCAGGGATGAAGACAGAGCGGAGAAGAAGCCTGGACAGGTAATGTATGATGCTGCAAGGGCTGCAAGGATATCGGTAACAATGTCCTTGCAGCCCTCGCTCAACGATCATCGGGCCGTGGAATAGGCCACTCGTTTACATCGTTGATCAAGCCCTCCTTGGCCCGTGGGAATAGGACCCTAAGGCCTTATTCGACCATGGGCAATTTTAGGGTCTATTTCTACTGGGCTATTCACTTGATCCAAGTCTTCACAGATCCACAATCCGTTCAGTGAAATAAGAGGACATGTCCTAGTGTGGAGCATGAGTACGGCAAGGATTCCCTAACAGAAGTCTATGGGATGAGAACATAGTTTTACCTTTTTATAGATCACTGGTAAAATCACATATGGACTATTGTGTACAGTTTTGGGCACCGGTATATAAGAAGGACACAGCTGAGCTGGAGTGGGTGCAGAGGAGGACAACAAAGGTCATTAAGGGAATGGGTGGGTTACAGTACCAAGACAGGTTATCAAGCTTGGAACTATTTAGTTTAGAAAAAAGACGTCTTAGGGGCGATCTGATCACAATGTACAACTACATGAATAGACAGTACAGAGATCTTTGTATTGATCTTTTTACTCCTAGGTCTATAACCATGACAAGGGGGCATCCTCTATGTCTAGAGGAAAGAAGATTGCACCATCAGCATCGACGCAGGTTTTTTACTGTATGAGTGGTAAGACTGTGGAACTCTCTGCCATATGATGTTGTCATGGCTGATTCATTAAGTAAGTTCAAGGCAGCTTTTCTTGAAAAATATAATATTACAAGTTATAGGCATTAGATTTCAAGTGATAGGAAGTTGATCCAGGGATTATTCTGATTGCCATTGAAGTCGGGAAGGCGTTTTTCTCCCTGTGATGGGACAATTGGCATCTGCCTCATAGGGGTTTTTGCCTTCAGCATGGTAGGGCTTCTGTAGGTTGAACATGATGGACTTTTTACTTCAACCTCATTATCTAACTGTAACAAACTTGCCTTCGCCCGTGGTAGCGCCACCGTCTCCTGACATATCAGCCAGCTTCCCCGGGCTGCGAGGCTAGCAGGCATAGGGAAACGCCGGTCTATTTATCCACATGCTGTGCAGCGTGTGAATGCTGTCAGGAGACTGAGGCGCCGGGTCAGTCAAATCCGTTCCCATTCTTCCAAGATCTCCTTGATCTGTTCTCCCTGAGAAGCTCTATATAAGGCTTCAGCTGCTTATGGGAGTTGCCTGTGAATTGGTTTCAAAGCCTCACTAGCATTTATCTACCTGCTGATACCTGTTGTTCTACTGACCTCTGCCTGTACCTTGGATTTCCCTTTGTCTCTGTGATTTGGTTTTTGACGTGCTTCTCCTGGACTCTCTGACCTCGGCTTGGTTTCTGACTTTGTCTCTGTTTTGTTATTTTGTTCCTGGCGTGTTCTCCTGGTTTGACCTGGCTAGTCTGACTTTGTTATTTCTGTCCTTTTTCCTATCCCTCACAATATCTTAGGAAGGGACTGCCGCCCAGTTGGGGGCCACTGTTTAGGGTGGTCGTCAAGTAGGCAGGGACAGCTGGAGGTTTAGTTTCAGGGCTGCACTCACCCTCTACCCCTCCGGACATTACAGCAACTATGTAACCATGGATGACATTTTTTATGTATTCCACGTTTTGACGTCCATGATGTGATGTCAGGCAGTGTGTCACAGGCCCACTCCTGGCAGATTTGCGGGAAAAAACTGACATGGATTGAAATAAAAGATGCAATCACTGAAATTTTTTCACTAATCGTAGAGGTAGTGGACTTTAATCCACCGAACATGTTTAATCCGGACTGTATCTCTGCGGAGTGTGATGCGCCCCTTGGCTCGTGCTGTACGGCCGAGAAGGCGCTGATTTCTTGTATTGTTCTGTTTCTGTGGTTTGTTTTTCATTGTCTGAACACTGGTTTATCTGCTCACTTTGTTTGGTGGACACACCTGACTTCACCTGCGGATTTCTGTCTGGCCATGTCATGGTTAAAGGACAACTCCCACGAATTTTTTTTTTAGCTTATTTAACACACATTAGAAAGTTATATAACTTTGTAATGTGGTTAAATACCCGGTCTGGCCCCCTTCCCCCACTTTCGGACCCCCGACCCCCCCCGCCCGGAAGTTAAAGAATATATACATTACCTATTACGATCGTCACGGTCCTCTTCTCCCGGGCGGCATCTGGTGACGACGACGTCAGAGCCGGGGGGCGGTCCGGGTTTTCTTCCTCCTCGGCGTCTTCATAGAGAGTGAATGGGATGGAAAAGGCTGCTGGTGCACATGCGCACCAGCAGCCTTTTCATTGGCTGGAGCGCATCACATAGCTTCCAGCTTCGTCAGCCCTGATTGGCTGAGGTTGCTGGAAGCCATGTGATGTGCTCCAGCCAATGAAAAGGCTGCCGGTGCGCAAGCGCACTGGCAGCCTTTTCCATCCCCAGGACCCGGAAATCAGAGACATCGCTGGACGGCGGACGGCGGTGACGGTGAGGTGGACGGCGGGCGAATGGAGTGGCGATCGTCACCGGAGGGATGGTGAGTATGGTGTCTGTGTGTGTCTGTGTTTTTTTGGGGGGGGTCCCGCGGGAGTTGTCCTTTAATCTGTGTTTTGGTTCTGCTGTGACTGACAGGTCTTCCAGTGGATCTGTTTGTTCTCAGGTGTATGTGCTTGGAGATCAGGGGGATGGTCCAATTATGTCCTGGACCAGAACCCTGGCCTCCTATATAACTAACCCCAGTCTGTGCACTCATTGCTGGTTATTGACTTAGTCTCTGCCTGCTTGTGTGTTCTGTTTCTTTGCTTCTCCTGATCTTTGCCTTTTATCTTTTGACCTCTACTGCTTGCCGCCTGCCCCTGACCATATTGCTTGTACTTAGACTATGCCTTTTGGATTCTGATTTTGTACTTTTGCTTTGTCTTTGTGGTTGTCCGCGGCTGCCTAGGGCTGTTTGAGGCAAGTAGGTAGGGACAGTTAATGGGTTCAGCGTCAGGGCTCACTGTCTTGTCTTGTCCGTGCCGTCTGCTTCCTGACACAGTGAACATGTGAACAAGGCCTAAGCTTGCACCATCTAATAGTTGGCTTTCCAAAAATGTAAGCCCAAAACTGGTGCATTATTATTGCATTTGCACTACGCCCCTTTACCCCTAGATGCACCAGGACGTTACTGTACGTCCTGGCGTCGGTAAGGGGGTTCAGAGGGGGGTCGCGCGGCTATATGCAGTCCGGGAGCGCGGCTATTAGGTCCAATAATTAGGCATTTAGATGCAGCAGTCAAAGTTGAAAGCTGCATCTAAATGCTTGCTGTCCCCATCATTGGTGGTTTAATGAGGGAATTGTCCCCCCCCCCCCACCGCGCGCAACGTGATCGCGGAGGAGAGATTCCGGCATCTTTACCGGGTCGGGGTCTGCGCTATTGGCTCTGATCCCAGCTAGGCATTCTATTGCACTCATTCATAGAACACTGATCTCATGGATCTATGCAGTATATCTATACTGCATAGATCTCAATGAGAGATCAATGTGGCTATACTAGAAGTCCCCCAGGGACTAGTATGTGTGTAGTGAAAAAAAAAATATTAATAAAAAAACTGCCTCCCCTAATAAAAGTTTGAATCACCCTCCTTTTCCCGTTTTATAAATAAAAATAAATAAATAAACATGTTTGTTCATCACCTGAACTATTAAATTATCATATTCCTGATCTTGTATGGTAAACGGCGTAAGCGCAAAAAATTGTAATAAAAAACAATAAAGTTGCATCTATGCAAGCAAGCAGCCGATAGAAAGAACACATCATGGCGCAATTAAACCTCACATAGCCCCATAGACTAAAGGATAAAAGTGTCATAAGCATGGAAATAGAGCAATTTTAAGGAACATATATATATATATATATATATATATATATATATATATATATATATATACCAAAAAATCGATGCAGGTCCGCGGAAACCACGCCAATCGGATGCACAGTCCTCTAGGGGTTCGGCTCCCAACCCCAGTTTTACACAAACGTACAGAAGGTGGAGGACAGCATCATCTTCAATCAAGTGTTAGATATTTATTGTGCCAATTCGCATAGTACAGTGCAACGTTTCAGCTCATATAACCTGAGCCTTTTTCAAGCATAAAAAAGGGTTGTACATAGCACCATTTTATATAACAAAAGACCAATCACAAATCATTAAAAGCGGCCAATCATAGCATAGAAAAGGCGGTACCTGTCATAATTTATACATATATCGCACAAGATCATATAATAAATACTTCATAATGTTCATGCCTTATCTGAGGTCCATCCGGACTCTTCATAATTGTCCATACTACTCTCCGATTGCACCGGCAACACGATACCATGCCATCGTCTCCGCCAAGCCGGCCGCGGTGTTCGGCTTGTAAACAAGTTCACAGAGGTTGTGCACTAGACGCTTTGTGATAGGACATCCGACAGCATCATCATTACGTCATCCTTGCTTCAGCCAATCATCTGTAAGATCACCATGTATCAGGCTGTTGTCATGGGGATTCCGAATACCTTTGACGGGTAAAGATATTAGCCAACCACTCGTTTTACGTCCGCCAACCAATCATGGCAGTCCTTCTGCTGCACGTGACGGATCATCATCGTTGTCATGGATATCAAGACGCTTCCACGCTTCAATCACCTGCTCATCACCGCGGACGCTTCCATCGTCACTGAGAACAAGACGCACGGTGATTGGTGTTTTGTTATATAAAATGGCGCTATGTACAACCCTTTTTTATGCTTGAAAAAGGCTCAGGTTATATGAGCTGAAACTTTGCACTGTACTATGCGAATTGGCACAATAAATATCTAACACTTGATTGAAGATGATGCTGTCCTCCACCTTCTGTTCGTTTATATATATATATATATATATATATATATATATATATATATACAATTTTTTTTGAAGATTTAAATTTTTTTAAAAGCCAGCAAATAAAATAAAAGTTACACAAATTACATATCGTAGTAATCGTACTTAATTGAGGAACATATATAAGACATTTATTTTACCCTAGGGTGAACGGCATAAAAAAAATATAAAAAAAATAGTGTTTTTTTCAATTTTACCACACATATAATTTTTTTCTGGTTTCACTGCATTTTTAGGCAAAAAATTATGTGTACAATTAGTGACACAAAAAATAAGGGCTCATCGGGGTCTCTAGGTGGAGAAATGCACACACTATGGCCTTATATACACGAGGAGGAAAAAAGGAAAGCACAAAAATTAAAACTGGTGTGTCTCCTGAGGGTTAAACTATGACATACCCACTTTCCCAATAGGCCACGCCTCAGGTCAAAGGAGGTGCAAAAGTGTCTAAAAAGAGTCTAACACACTTAGAAAGTGTAGTGAATGTCATGTACACCTGATTTAGGCACACAATGGGGGAGATTTATCAAAAATATATGCCTTTTTTTGGAGTGGAAAAGTCGCAAAATTTTGAGCAACCGCATAGCTGCGAAAAATTATGCGACTTTTCTGGCACATACACTGATCATGCCTACTTCAGCTTAGGCTTAAAGTAGGCATAATTTATCATGTGCAACTAACTAAAATAGTCGCACATGGGTCGCAGACTAAATCCACACTAGAGGTGGTGTATTTCACCACCTAATGTGGAGCCGGTATGCTCCGTGTGTCAGGTGTAATGCACCCGGTCCACGGAGTGTAAGAGGTTAAGTAGTGATGCAGCAGCATCACTACAAACCCTCTGGGGCTGTACAGTAAGGAGGGGTATATAGTGCACCCCTCCTTACTGTACAGGAGCAGGGAATCCCCTCATTAAGCCGGGATTCCCTGCCCTACAAGGTTTCCCACCGAGAAGCAGAAAGCAGTCTGCTTCTGAGCAGGATATTTAAATTCCCTGGTATGGGAGTTAGTCTGGCTCCAGGGACCTAACTCCCTGAGAGCCATACTGTAACTCTCATGCCCATGCTGGAGGTCACCCAGCTTCCCCAGCATCCTGTAAGGTTAACCCTTACAGAATCCTGGGAAAGCTAGGTGACCTTCAGCATGGGCATGGGAGTTACAGTATGGCTCCCAGGGACTTGACCCCCTGTGAGTAGAGATGAGCGAACTGGCCAAGGTTCGGGTTCGTATGAACCTGAACTCTCGGCTTCTGATTCCCGCTGTGTGCCCGCTCTGTGGAGAGGGTGGATACAACCTTGAGGACTGCCTGGAAAACTGGGATACAGCCATAGCCATCTCTACCTGTGAGTCAGACTGTTGTGGCACGGCACCTGCACCAGCAAGGAAGGGTGTTAAGTGCCCCTTTCCTTGCTGGGGCAGATTCAGTGCGCTCTCCATTGGGGGGGGGGGGGGTTGATGGTAGGGGCTGGGAGTTACCTGCTGCTTCCTCCAGAGTCCAGAGTTGCTAGCAGACCTGGTATGTCCCGGTAAGCCTCCCCGGTTAAAAAACCTGCATAGGATTCCACCACCACCCCTTTCCATAACCAGCTAGATTTAATACTTTATGTAAGTAAAGTATTAATCAATCATATCCGTGTTGCAAATCGGCAACAGTGGGCGTGATTAATACTTTACTTACGTTGTGTGAACATAGCCTTGGGCTATATATACAAATAAGACCCCTACCAATAATATTATGATGAAAATATGTGTAGAATAATACTTTTTGTAAATCCCATACTGTTTTTTTTTTTCTTTTTTTTTTTAAAGGATGTTACTATTTTAAATTGATGTTACCATAATTCTTTTGTTAAACCTTGTGGGCATGTAGAAATGATGTAATTCAAGGTCAGACAGAGTTGATGCTCAACTCTTATCTGAAAGATGACAGTTCTATGGCAGAAGGTGCTATCCCCGTTTCCACCAGCTCAGAATACAACACATTTCTTCTCATTGCTCCTATGAACTTTATATAAGTCAATGGCATCTGTGTATTCTTATCAGACGCACATTTTCTAAGTGTTATGTAATGAACTGTACCAATGTCCCTGTGTCTAACAATAGCAATTCTCTTTAGATATTTGGTACTCTATATATTTATATATAATCTATGTAATTTATTAATCTAATTTTATTATATATTTAAATGTCCACAAAGTAGTAATATATTTTGATAACCACTTTGAGTTTCCACATTGATAATAAATCTGTTTCTTAGCCTGTTATTTATTTTTTAGTTCTTTAGGAAAATCACTTTTACAAAGCTTCTTTTACATAGTTTTTATTTACTAATCAATATTTTGTGGGGTATTCCTATGTGTGTGTGGTGAGAAAAATGATGTCTGTAGTTTCCCTTTCTTTCTCCTAGAGATTTTTCTTGTGTATGGTTAGGTGGATGAGGTGGGGGTTAAATCAAGAGGAAAACAGCTCATAGCTGTTAGGACTGCGGCAGCATCCCATGCTCCAGGCCACCACTGTGCCCACTCTCCCTGTCCCTTGTTGGCTGCAGACACTGGAGCCCATTTCCCCAGGCTTGGTGCCACCCCATCTTTCGTCTCCCAAGGCAACTCACTGCGCCATGGTCCAGCTTCCTCTCCTCCCGGTTGGCTTGCACTTCCATACCTCCTAGGGTGCACAGGAGCCAACTGTCACAGATTTAAAGTGACATTCCTGATTAGTCTAGTGCACTAAACACCTCCCTATAACTCTCTGCCCTTACTTTAGTGTTGGAGCCTCTGCGTGCTTCCCATAGTGTGTGGTCCCAGTTTACCCAAGATTCCTGCCTGTGGTTCTTGGCATTGCTGGTTCCTGTTGTTCCTGGTTCCTGCCTATGACTGTTATCCTGGTTTCTGCTGTGAGTCCTGCTATGTTCCAGCCTGCCTGCCTTTCTCCAGCTGCATCTTGCCTGCTATCACTAGCAAGCCAAGCCAGGCATAGTAACCTGGGGTGGGCACTGGAGAAGACCAGCGGCCCCTTAGACTCCGCTTTCCGCTCCCTGGTGCAGCTTACATCATGGCTAGAGGTGGTACAGTGGATCCACGACTCCATTTGTTACAATAGTGGTGACATTGGGCAGTCAACCTTTGGTGTGCACTCCTAAAGGAGGTGCTAGACTGGAATCTTACTGGTTGAGCCCTCAGAAGAAGGGATTCCAAAACAGCAGGCCCACACTTAGTATAGCTTTGAACAGTGAGAAGCAAGTCAGTCTAGCCAATGACCAAGAGAATCTCTACTTCTGGTCTTGCTTGCAAAAAAGAAAAAGAGAATGTGAGAGGAGGCAAGAAGAGCAAGGGTATCAGAATACCAACCATAGCGGAGAATAAGAGTCATCACAACCGATTCATGCAAACCTTTCTATATTGAAAAGACTAGTACCAATGTATTTTATGCAAGTATAACTGCCACATTATTTGTGCAAAAGAAATGTTTGACATTTTTGTCTCCTAGGACTTACAAATGGGCATACCATGCATAACATCCTTATCCTGGAAAGCAATACAGTTGGATATCCCAAATTTGCATTCCACAATTAGAACAAAAGACGTGGCACTCACCCCTTCTTGAAGTCTTCAGTGCAGTACTTTATTTATGTGTAGAGAAATACAATAAAGGCAGACAGGTTAAACGAAAGGATGCCTAGCGAAGCAGCTACAGCTGTTTCTTGCCTATTCGGCACTTCATCACGGCTGCATAATGGCGTCATACAACGTCTATGCATATATAGTGCAACCTCCTAAATTAGCATAAACATGACATGTGATTAAAAATACAATTAAAAACAGATCATAAGAAGGCATTAAACTCATTTTTCTCATTAAAGCCTAGAGGACCTGTGGCTTCAAAATGCGCTATGAGAAATGCTTCTCTTTTGAGTAGCGCTGAATGCCTATCTCCACCTCCTTCGGGCACATCTATCTTTTCCAATCCTGCAAACATATGTGATTTTTTGTTTCCACCATGATGGTTTTTTACATGTTCAATGAGTTTAGTAGCTCCCTTGCCTGTTGTTATGGAGTAAAGATGTTCTCTTATTCTGTGAAAAAGTTTTCGTTTCGTCTTTCCAATGTAGTAATATTTACAAGAACACATGATGACATAGACTACATATGTACTTCTGCAGGTTATGAGCTGTCTAATATCCCAGTTTTTTCCTCCCAATGTTAACATGTTAGTTGCTAGATTTTGGGGGCAGAAGGAGCATTGGTGGCATTTTTTATTACCTTTAGGGAGACTCCTTTCTAGCCAGGTGTTTTGCAACGTGGCTTTACCGCTATTCACACTATCGCCTATGGTGCGGTTACGTCTATGAGTAATCAGAGGTTTGCGGTTTGCTACTTCGGTTAGAAGAGGATCACTCTCCAATATGTACCAGTTTTTTTGTATGGACCTTTTTATATGAAAATTTAGGGGGGTATTTTTAAAGGAAAAACTAAATCTTTTTTCATTTCTCTCTTAGATTTACTCTTTAATAGAGCATCACGATCTGTGTCACTTGCTTTGCTAAGTGCTTTATTTAAAGTCTCATTAGGGTAACCCCGTTCTTTCAATCTTTCTACTAGATCTTTAGCCTGCTGTGTATAAGTTATCTGATCACTATATATTCTCTTAAGGCGTAGCAGTTGCCCATACGGTATTGCTTCCTTAACTGCTATTGGGTGCGAGCTTTCAAAGTGCAACAGGACATTACGTGATGTTGTCTTTCTGTAACCTTCTGTATGTATTTCTCTATTAATAATCTTTACAGTGACATCAAGAAAATCTAATGTATCACCACCATATTGGCCTGTGAAAAACATATTCATGTTGTTACATACATTTAAGAATTCTATAAAAGCGAGAAAATCATCATTAGTCCCTTCCCATATAATACATATGTCATCCATAAATCTTGCAAAATACTTGATTCTATGTATAAATGGGTTGTTAGCAGTAAAGATATAGCGCTGCTCAAAAATAGCCAGGAATATATTTGCATAAACGCATGCTGCTGGCGTCCCCATAGTCATCCCCGCTTGCTGTCTGAACCATTCTTTATAATACCTGAAATTATTATTGGTAAGTATGAACATTAAAGATACACATACAAATTTTCTAAAATCCTCAGATTTATCTGTGCTATTTAGGAACTCGTCGATCGCCTGCACACCCGCATCATGAGGGATGCACAGGCTATCCCAAATTTACTGTGTAAGGTAAGAGTGGAAGACCATGCCCTTCATAATAGAATTGTACAACCCAATGGAGTGAGCTCTATCTATTATTTATTCCTACCTAGTCCTCATTACCATAAAATTACTCTTTACATACATGCCCAGCCTGAGTGAGCCTCAGTGAACAGAAAGTTATATCCTGAGAACACAATTATTTATAGTGTCCATGAAATTTCACATTGTAGTGGCTTAATTTGATTCTACCAGGATTGCTATATGGGTGGACCTTTCACGTTATGCCCAATGGGGCATCACGTTATGCCCAATGGGGCCCAATAGCACTGGCTAAACTGGGGCCTGGAATATATGATGACTTTTTTAACTTGCCCTATAAGTTAGTAAAATTTTTGTAGTGGAATTCCCATTTTCAGTCAATCAGTATGGCAACCAAGAAATCTTGGCTAAGGGCTAGAGATGAGCGAAGCAAATCTGGCAAATTACCATTTGCCCCAAATGTTACTGTCAACTCCCTTTTTTTTGTGAAGCGAATTCACGCGGATTCATTAAGAAAATTTGCAGAAATAAATGGTGGTCGCACATGCTTCCTGGTGAGTCATTGGGCTTGAGAAAGGGATTAACGTTTCAGTCAGCTGCAGGCCCCCGATATAAGGTGGTTCGTTTATGGAGGTGGCCAGTTGGCTGTGTGTGGAGGGGAGAAAGCAGGATGGCAGCAGGTAGTTACAGCAGAGCAGGGAGAGACTAACAGAGTGATTTAGGGACAGAGTGCATAGGATGGGATAGGAGGAGTGATGGTGGGTGATTTTTATGTTGTAGCTGTCAGCCAAGTGTCCAGTTTGCCAAGTAACTGGGTGCCTATAGGAATTCACCAATGAAGTCCATATTATTCACTCACTGGGCACTGTAAACTGTAAACTCCTATTGAGCTACACCAATTTACTGTCAGTTTGCACTCCACTCCTACTGTGTTATACAAGTTGGGTTTCATTACTGAACTGAATGTTCGCCTTACATAATCAGTGATTGCACTCCACTCCTGTCCTGGGAAAAAAAATTATATTATAATGCTGATCCACCAAGGTCCACTGCTGTCCATGGCAGAAATTGGATGATTGACTGGCTGATGATTGAAATTTTTTGTATTGTGATTAAATTGTGATCTTCCGATTTTTGACACTTTTACAACATGCTTTAACAAATTTGCTCTTCTGTAATAGTCCAAGTATTGTAGCAGCAACGGTTTTTGCTGTTTTAATGAAATTCGTTAAGATTTGATTTGCAAATCCTAACAAGTTTCACCCAAAATTTACAAAGCTCGCTAAATGATATTGTGGCTGTTCCTCTCATCTCTACTAAGGGACCTTTTAAATGGGCTGATAGGTTCCAGATAATAAGTGCCCATCCCTGAGCTTAACTTGTTTACAGAGCCTTTAAATGGCTTAACTAGTAACTATTCAAGCAGCCGGGCCTTAGAACGCTGATCTAAAGCACTAAATTGTAGACAGATAGGATATGGAGGATACAAGTGTGGTTTTCAGAAAAGAGTTTGTCAGTAAGACTCCCTGTCATAATGCCAGTCTATGGGAAACTCACGCAGCTCCTCTCTCTGCGCTGAAGAATAAACATGTTCATTCTTCAGCGCTGAGAGATGCGGCCTGCGAGTCTCCCATAGAGTGTCATTATGACAAGGGAAGCTGGCGGAATTCCGCCGCTTTTGCTCTGTGTGCACGGGGCCTAAGACGGGGAGAAAATGTAAGAAGGAAGATAGCAACTAAACATTTCCAGCTGCATAATATCTAATACACAGCTGCAGCTGTGTTTTTTGTTGTTGTTTTTTATACCAGTAGGTAAACTTTAAATGTGCACTTGTCCATTTACTATAATTTCCTGACTACAGCATTTTTTCATTAGATTAAACTTTTCAAAAGATTTTAATATTTTGTGCTTTAGCAAGAAAATTGTGATTCTGTTTTAAAAGCTAAATGAGCTGGTTTTCTTTTCTATATTTCAAATGCAAATACTGATAATTCTGACATACTACACAAACAAATCTAGTTCAATGGCCAAATAACTTATTATATACTGTGTCCCTGACACAGGATTGCTAGATAATCAAGATGGATTCCTAAAATACCAGACACTGTGAGATATGCATGTTGAATAATTGAAAAAGGCAAGGAGTGTGTGTGAAAGAAATTTAGGTATTTCAGTAACTACAACTGAAAGCCCCTATTACACGGGGCAATGTAGAGAGAAAGCGAGCGCAGACAGGTCAGCGCTCCCTTGTTCCTTGTTTCCCTGCCTGCTGCCAGTGCTACTACTGGTGCCTACAGCGAACGAGGAGGAGCGGGTAAGAGCTCAGGGGGTCGCAAGGAGCTGCAGGGGGCAGCGCATAGGAGACAGCGGAGGTCTGCTGCTGTAACTTCTATTGCGTGAAGCGACGGCACAAATCATTGCCAGGCTGATAGTTGGTATTTCAGCCTGTTAAAAGACAATGATCAGCTGACATCGAACATGTCGGCTGATTGTTGTCATCTATTAGACAAAATGATTATCGGCTGCAACAGCTAGAAACAGACGAATACAGACGATAATGGCTTTGTGTAATAGGACGTTAACCAAAGAATGGAAGAAATCTGATTTCAGGTTGTAAAATAAATTACACACTGTAATTTTAATTTTAAAAACCATCTGGTTACACTAATAGGGGAGTCAGAAAACAAGAAAATGCTGAGCATTACATTGATGCATGCTCGAACTGGTCAATTGAGGAACAGGTGAATCCTCTGGTGGGCGCTTGAGCTAGAATGGGCTTGTGTTTAGTTTTTACAGAGATACAGTCACTTACATCTTGACATAATAGTACTTCAAGGACCTTAAGTAAACCATGACTTACCACTACAACATGGTGATCACATGATTATTGCCATTGTGCCTCTTCATGCCACTGTGCCCTCAGTGATGGTAAGAGCGTGCATGTATGAGCATGAGACCTAAAGGTGATTAGGTAATATTTCCATGTACAGTAACAGTGGAGTGGGTACTTGGCACCCCATTCCCACACTACATTGATGAGACTTTACAGAGGTGATCTTATAATCTGCATTGCTACCAGGGATGCAGGGGATATAACAGTGCTGTATAGTTATGTGTCCCGTTTTGCCACAGCTGCCTTTCCCGGGCCTCCGGCTGTCTGCCAGTATCATCATTTCACAACATGGAAATAGAAATAGTGCTGCCTATGCTGAGTGGCGATTTCCAGATCAGCGGATGTTGTGAAAACAATGACTGGTGGACAGCGGGAGGTCCAGGAACCAGCATAGTTGCAGCACAGCTGAGTTTAACCCCTCTTCATAAATACCCCCATAGTATATGCTCCGTCCGGGATTCCATCCGGCCACAGAAAAATGACATGTCAGTTTTGTGCGGCTGCTATTCGTTGAATAGAGGCTGCAGAAACCCCTGACAGTGCACACTATGGAGAAAGCAGCTCCAGCCGCACGCTCCATAGTGTGCAGTGGGGAGTTCTGATGCGGGCGCGCATGGATGCGCCCGCATTAGAACTCTGCGGCTGCAAAGATCATCCAGCCGGGATGATATTTTCAGAGACCAGCGACACAGTGTCGCTGGCATTATTCTTTTAATAAATTTTATGATATTTTATATCTCTATTACCTCTTGGACCTGCGCCTGTTTTACCCGCCTTGGAGTGGAGGAGGATACTGACTGTCTTTAATCCCTGTGGGGATTAGTCGGGAGTGGCTGCGGTTCATTCACATGCTGCCAGTAAGAGTTGTGCCTTACATCAGCACAACCTACTCAGGTGAGAGTTCTATGTGCTTACTTTCAAAACTTCAGCCCTGTCTGAGTTGCGCTATGGAGCGCTGTCTTATATGTTATTTTCAGAGACCGTCCATTCCGTGACCCGTCTGAATCACAGAATGGCCGCTCTCTTACATATTGTGAAAAGGACTAAAACTGGATAATGCTAGCTGAATAAACACTCCTGAGAGTACTATGATCAGTAAACCACATGGTTCTTTGACCAAATCAAGCCGGATCTTCTAGGCATTAAATAGAAGAGTAAAGATATAATTTTATTAAGATGATATTAGAATCCTAAAAAGACAAGAAAAAAACATAGTCTATATATAAAGTTGCACATAGAATGTCATTTTACTGTGTTACCGCCTTGCTAGTTATTTTAAGATGAGCAAACTTACAGTAAATGTTACCAAACCAGAACCTTACGGTTTGGCCGTTAATTAATTTAGTCTTACCGTTGCTTAGTCTTACCTCTGTGTTGTACTCTGGATACTGTAATTTGCTTTTAAAGAACTGAAGATGGACTACACACATTGTAGAATGAATGTAGAATCTCAACAGTGCTCATCAAGTGCATCATTACGTCTATTTTATTCCAGTTACTTGATGTGTTTTAAAAAGACTACTCAAAGTGCTGTATGACCAGACTATAATGCATGCACAAACAATGCTCTGTAATGATACTGTGTTAGGGGTCATTTGGATGGACCCCCACCAGAGACCTGTAGTAAAAGTCTTATGTTCTTCTATTTGGGTGTTATCTATTGCTTTGTTTCTTTACACACTTGTCTGGTCTTCTGCCCTTAGAAATTACAATCTCTTACACTTTAATACAATAGAGATCATGTTGCATTTACAAAAGATAAAGCTGTTATCAATATTAAAGATAACAGTAACAGATTTCTTAACACTATGACCTTTAGACTAGTGATAAGTGAAACATGCAGATAACACAGTAATGAAGCGTAGTCAACTCTATAGCCTTCCAGCGATGTAATCTATCCACTACAGGCATTCTCTTCTTGTTTTTATAGCAATAAGTGAAATGGATAGTAGTTTTATTTCCCCATTTTATTTGTCCAAAGAGATGAGTTCCTGGCTTCCATTTGATGTTCTGGTTTCTTCATATGAAAGAAAAGCTTCAGCGCTTGAACGCAACTGCAACCTCTTTACTTCCTATACTGTAGTTACATTCATCTGCTAAAGGGAATGTATTGCTGTATTAGATCTATTAGTTAGATCTTAGTTGTACATCTAGGGCCAGACTTAAAAGTAGTATGATAGTAAAATGGAAAATAAAAATTATTTAAAAAAAGCATTTAACACTAAAAAGTTAAAAAACAAACAAAAAAAAAAAAAAACAAGAAGATATTTTCTGATGACTTATTCCATTTAATAATCTGCTAAAGCCCTGTGCATAAACAAAGACCTCTTGCTGGGTTCAGAATGTTTTTCTGAGAAAAACCTGTAATTGTACAGAACATATTTCATAATTAATTACTATAGAAACATCCATAATGATAAACATATTATTTTACTCCACAGAGATCCTATGCGTCAATCTGTTTCTATTTTCCGATCATATTGTTATTTATTTAAAAATTGACTATAGGTAACAATATACAAATAAGGGGTCCATTGAGCCTCAGTTGCCCCTTTTGCACGTATTGCGCCATGACAAGGGTTTACCAAAGCCAGGCATCCATCCACAGACAGCTGTTTTTGAGGTATTTTCCCCTCATCAGTGTGAAGCAAGATTCTGGCTAACAGGCAATGAAGAGTAGACCAACAAAACACAACAATCACTGAGATCAGTAAAAAAAAAATCCAGTGAAGTAAATAAAATTTAAATATATAAAAAAGGGGTCTGTGGAGCCTCATATGTGAGTCTCAAAAGACGGAAATAGACAGTTATCCGTCCAGGGAAGGAAAACCTGTTGCCAAGGGGTGCCTTCCAGTGGCGAGATCACGAAACCACCCTAAAATGTAGTCCTTTATATTTAAAAGAGGCAATATATCAATGAAGACTCTTGAGTGAGTACTTCATTGGATTTTGTTCACTGATTGCCTGAGCTCAGTGACTGCTGTATTTTGTTGGTCTACTTTTCATTGTCTCCATTAGCCATAATCCTGCTCCACCCTGACTAGGGGCAAATACCCTGAAACTGCTGTCTGTGGATGGATGCCTGGCTTTGGTATACCCTTGTCATGGCGCAATACTTGCAACAGAGTTAGACCTTGACGCAAAAAGGTCAACCCTGTTATTTCCTTATTTATGTTTCAATACTCACAACCTAGTGGGACTTAAAGAGGATGTAACACCAGGTACATCCTCTTTAATCTGACACAGGGATAGAACGTAGCCGTCACAGGCAATCCGGTGCTGCGGTCCGTTTTTCGTTCCGCGGCCCTGTTCCCGTGTACGGCGCCGTTCTATCCATGGCGGCTCGGGCCCCCATAAATAGAGAGAATTCCCTTCCTGTATGACACAGCTCCGTTAGAATCAATGGCGTCATACAGGGGAGGGAATTCCTTCCCACTGGGGATGGGCCAGCCCGGGACCCATGGATAGAATGGCGCCGTACACAGGAACCGGGTCGCGGATGGAAAAACCGAGCGCGGCATCGGCCTGCTCGTGATGGCGCCGTTTTATCCCTGTGTCAGATTAAAGAGGATGTACCTAGTGGTACATCCTCTTTAAGGGGCTACGTATCAGGGTGGTTTGGTGATCTCCCCACTGGGAGGCACCTCTTAGCAACAGATTTTCCTTCCCTGGAGGAATTTTTGGCTATTCCTGCGTTTTGAGACTCACAATTGACCCCTTTTTTGGATATTTAAATTTATAGGGGGCAATGTATTAATGGAGACTCTTGACTGAGTACTTCATTGGATTTTTTTCACTGATCTCCCCGAGATCAGTGATTGCTGTGTTTTGTAGGCAACAATAGACAGGAAACATAGGAATGGCTTCTGGGAATGCTCTGTAACCTGTCTAGAAGTAATCCCATGAGGAGGGGGAGGCCAAGCTGCAGATATCACCAGTCACTTATTGCCTATTCATTGGTATCACCTTTCACTGTTCTCCTGTCTGTAATGATGAGGAGGACACTGCTGACAAATGATCCATACAGAAGTCTTAGTTTTAGTTGTAGTGGCTATAGACTTAAAAAGAAAACTTTTCAGGAATATTTTATAGAACTGATAGTACAATGGGGAAAAAAATAGCAAACATATTTTAAAACATGCATTTAATATAAGAACTTAAAGGGGTTGTCCAGAGATTTTTTTTTTCCTTTCAAATTAACTGATGTCAGAAAGCTATATAGATTTGAAATGTAATTATATTTAGAAAATCACAAGTCTTCCTATACTTATAAACTACTATATATCCTGCAGGAAGTGTTGTTTTTTATTTACACTCAGACACAGTGCTCCCTGCTGACATCTCTGGCTGAGACAGGAATTGTCCTGAGCAGGAGAGGTTTTCTATGATGATTTGCTACTGCTCATGGACAGAGGTGTCAGCAGAGAACACTATTAAATGTAAATAAAACAACACTTATAAGTATGGGAAGAGTTGAGATTTTTAAAAATAGAAGTAAATTACAAATCTATATAAGTTTCTGACTCCAGTTGTTATGAACGAAAAAAAATATTCGCTGGACAATCCCTTTAACTTAAACAAGAAGACATTTTCTGATGACATATTCCCTTTAATTATCAGAAACACTGTCAAAGCACTGTGCATAAACAAAGACCTCTTGCTGGGTTCACAATGTTTTTCTGGGAAAAACCTGTAATTGTACAGAACATATTCCATAATTAATTACTATACAAATGTCCATAATGATAAACACATTATTTTACTCCACAGAGGTCATATGCTTCAACCTTTAAGGGTTAAACGTTGCCTCTTATAATTATTCTGGGAGATGTTTATGTAGTATATTAGTTTTCTGTTGACGTACACCAATGCATTAAAATGGTTAACTTGGAAACTGTGTTACATCTGAAGCTGTTGTCATAGTGAACAGCATAAAAACCATTGTTAATAGACCCACAAAACTACAGTACAGTAAATCACAATGGAACTTACAGTCAATTTGACACTGAATATGGGAACAGAAACATTATTCTCTTTTTCAGCTATTTCCACTTTTTAGGCTATGTTTACACACCATCAAAAAGACAGCCTTTATTGGACCTTTTATTGGACATTTGTCATTTAATGGAAAATTACAAACATTATTTGATAACAGCAGTGTTTCAGAATGACTTTGCCTCAGTGCTTAATGCAAGTTCCATAAAGGCATGGTTGAATGAGTTTGGTGTGGAAGAGTGTGGTGACCCAGTGGGTTCTAGTTAGTACTTGCAAGGGCAGTTGTTGTGGTACTTGTTTTAGAGTGGTATGTGCCCTTCCTGGATCCCAACACACAGCCGTTAGAGTCAAGCAATAACTTAAACAAGTTTCATATTTTTCTAAAGTTGTACTTAAAGGCACAGTATACTTGAATACCAGTTCCCTTTGTAATCAAGGTGCAATAGAGTTAGCCTAAGAGTTGGCTAAGATCCCCGCTTCCTAACAGGTACACTGAAGATACTTTAGATAAATCAATGTATGGAGATGTATTGTTGCTATTGGCAACCTTAGACAGTCTGCATTAGGGCCTATGTATTTGCTGCTCTTCCTTAGCACTCTTGTAGTGGTATTGTTTTCTGCTACATATTTATTTAATATGTTGTTATGTATTAATTGCTAACAATACAAGTGTTGAGCTTGATCAGTGCTCCTCCCCTGCAACCTACCACACTCTAGTGATTGGCCAGGGGAAAGCTAGCTCCGCCCACCTTTTACCCAGAAGGGCTTTGCGGTCTTGTCAGTGACAGTTGGTAGTTTAGCTTTGCCCGAGTCACATCTAACCTCCCTACGTCACCTCAGTAATCCTGTCGGACTCCATCTTCAACCTCCTAACCTGTTTCCAGTCAGCCATAAGGACTAATATGTGCCTTCAAAGTCTTAGCAGGACATCCTCTGTATTTATTAGTGCCTGCTGTCGGATTGGTGAAGTGATAGAGGGTCTCCCATTCACCGTCCACATCTTCCTGGCTTCCAAGTCAGTGTGTCCATGCGTCTTCCTCCTACATGATAGTGAGCGTCGACAGCGTCAAGTCTCTTCAGTAACTTCAAGTACCTATTCACACGTACATTATAAAGGCGAAAAGCTATAAAGTCTCAGGAACAGGTCTGTCTCTTTAAAAATCCTATTTATCCACCAAGTCTAAGCTATAGTAACCAAGGTAACCATACCCATGAAGCTAAGGACTCTGATCAAGCCAACAGTTTGCCATCATCAGATGCCCCTGTATTGGATTGTATATAGTTATCCTTCAAGTAAAGTCTTGATATACTTTCACCGCTATTGTGTGAAGACTTTTAATAAAAATTATATGTCCCTGCGTGTATGCTGAAGAAGTCAAGGGCCCCAGCACCTTCGGACTTCACCGTGACAGGAAAGTTTCAGAAGGTGAGCCCTAAGGTTGCACTACACCGCCCAGCAACACAATACCCTCAGCATATTACAATAATACCACCAAAGGGACATTATAATTTTTCTTGGCGTCACGCATTGGACACTATAAATGCCTTTCTGATCAGGTAGACTTAAGATAGATAAATCTCTGTATAATGACTGCTGCGAGCAAGTATACTGAGTTTAGTGATTCTTAAGCAAAGTCTCTTGTTACTTGGATAGATTTGGTACTTTAGGCTTTACTTGAGACTAAGTGACAGTGGGCTATCTTAAGGGGGACCTATCCAGACAATGAGCTGTAGAAGGGTTTAAACCACGTCTTAGGTGGTAATATACTTGAGAGAAAAACCTGGGTCCACTCATGGCTATGAAGGTCCGTCTATTGCTGATAAAAGTGTAGTCCCCAAGCATGGACACGTCTTGGTCCCTGTCGATAGTAGCCTAACCGCAAGTTTACTAACAAAGCATGGCTAGCACAGAAACACTTGATTTAAATAAACTAATTAGAAACAGCATTCATTATCCCACTCACTGACTGAAATTGGACACATGGCCTACTCAACAATTATATATGAACTGCAAGAAGCTTTCTGAGAAGACATAGGGAGACTGTGAATCTGACTTGTGATAGGTTGTTAGGTAGAGAATAAAACCTGTGAGGTAAACTCACATAAACAGTTAACCCTTAATGTCAATACATTCAGCTGTGCCAGGCAATAGTGGAATATACTGTAAGACATCTAGTGGTGGGAGTGCAGTACTACACCTTTAGCCCAGAATAGACATAATTACTTACTTTTTAGTGTCAACCTACATAAGAAAACAGAACAGCTATTACAAATTTGTTCTGGGACATTGCAAGAACTAAACTGACCCACAGAGATCCATGACCTTAACCCCATTAAACACATTTCTATGAAGTAGGAAGAGATTGCAAGCCAGACCCTCTCATGCAACATCAGTGACTGATATCACAAATGTTTTTCTGAATAAATGTGCAAAAATTCTAAGAGCCATTCCAAAATCTTATGGAAAAATCCAGAAGAGTGGGAGCTGTTATAACTGCAAAAGGGGAAAATCTCCATAGTAGTGCCCATGGATTTGGAAGGAGATGTCCTTAAACCTCCTATAGATGTAACATTTAGGTGTCTCAATCTTTTTTTTTTTTTTTACATATAGAGTGTATATTGTTAATAGTTGTATATAGAGCTAGTAAATGCCATGGACAACAGATCGTGCCAAGAACATGTCAAAAGTTGGGTCACATTGAGACCCTCTGAGATCCAGCTGGGAGTAATTTCGCAGTTGAGTGCTCCACACCCATGTCAGCAGAAAATTTTACTCTTTTACTTCATAGATTGTAATGGAGGTAACAAGTCAGATTTGGCACATACTCCCTCAGGCTGTACCTTGTGATCATAGTCTCAGCAGTATTTTTGTTAAAACATCCCAGAAATGCTCATAAGTTAAATAAAAGTACAGTAAAAGGTGTCATTTTTAAGACATCTGACTACAGACAACAGGAATAATAAAAAAAAAAACTACTCTAGTTGACACTTCTTATATCAAAGCAGCCATCTAACTGCTCTCTCTTTTAAATTTAACAGAGATAGTTAAAATATGTGAAAAGTTCACAATTTATGTGTCAAAAATACCCCTAGTGGGGATTCACATACAGCTTTTTGTGGCTGTTTATTTGAGCCAAAGCCGTAAGTGTATTAGAAAGGCATGGGAAATATAAAGAAAGGACTTACACTTCTTCTAGCTGGATCTATTCATGACTTTGACTGAAAAAATTTGTTATTGTTGTCTGTTTGTTTTAACCTATTTTCAGCGATTTGTTAGGCATTGCTGAAACGCTACAGACAGGGGTGTAACTAG
Source organism: Dendropsophus ebraccatus (assembly GCF_027789765.1). Classification (NCBI taxonomy): domain Eukaryota; kingdom Metazoa; phylum Chordata; class Amphibia; order Anura; family Hylidae; genus Dendropsophus; species Dendropsophus ebraccatus. The sequence continues at coordinate 68,515,981 of NC_091454.1, forward strand.
GATTCATGGGTCCTCATAGCAAAAAACAGTATGGGCTTCATTAATCCTAGTGTCTAGGGGGTAGTGTATATGAGAGGCGCCTTAAGCGCTGGGGGGGGGGGGGGGTTGTGTGGTTGCGCTGTTAGAGCCACTGTAAACGATGTCCGGGGGAACCTTTACAGTGAGAATTGCAAATTCTGTTTTTTTTTTTTTTTTTTTTTTATGATGAAATAAAATAAGAGGTGGTCACAGAGGTCCAGTACAGATCGCTAGCAATTAGGCATACATTCTACTTGGCAGGCGCTCTAAAAGTTTTTACTTGACTTGCACAGGCATTTTTACCTGCTACTGTCTGGTTGTGAGGGAGAAACAATCTTTTTGTCTTGTACCACTTTCACATGAGAGGGGGTAACATGCAATAATGAAGCATTTTTAGAGCAGTAAGAAGACACAGAAATGTGTTATATATGTATATATTAAATGTGCAGCATCTAAGCTTGTGGATTGTGCAGAGAACCACACACATAGAGTAAGTGACAGTATTCCTTTAAAGACAAACACTTGTTGCTCTTTCTATGGGTGTGAGTCTGAATTGGTTAATTCTTTCTCCAGAACACCTTCTGCATTGGTTTCCCTTTATTGTTGTCTTTAGAACACACTTCTTGATTGCTAAGTATAAACTAATCTATAAGACAGCAGGGAACATAAAAACATATTCATGCCTCATCCACTAAGTATATGAGCTGTGAAGACTGAGCAAACAAACATCTTAAAATAAAGCTGGAACCCTCCCTTCTAGCGGCTCATCATAGTCCGCAGAGGCTGCAAGCATTATCTGTCAACCATCAGGAATGTATAAGTGCAGGCATTTTATCCTATTGTCTTTTATTATTACCCAGTAGTTTATTCACTGCTTAAGGCAGCATCATGTTAATCTGTACTGTATTTTCCCTGCTATTCAAAATAATATGACTTTTGCCTTTATATCTCATGATACTTATCTGTAGAATAAAAGTCTATAAAACTATTATTTTTATCAAAAACATAGTAATTTTTATCAAAAACACTAAGGGCCACATGTATCATCCGGCCAACGGATGATTTTCGGCGGAAAGTGCCGATTTGCATATTTTTTTATACGCAAATGGCCGATCTGCGAATAAAATATTTGCAAATCGGCACTTTCCGCCTAGTACGCCAGGGGGGCGGAAAGGGGGCGTGTAGTGGGCGGAACGGAGGGCGCGGACTCAGAGTTCGCGCAATTTACCATCCGTTCCGCCCACATGTACGCCGAAAACCTACTCCAGTCCTCAGCTGGCGTAGGTTTTCGGCGGTGCGCACCGGCGCGCACGGGATTTATATAGAGGCAGTCCGCCTCTACATAAATCCCCGTAGCGCCGGAGCTGCGGGGGCATTTATAAGTCCGGCGTAAAAACCGCCGGACTTAATAAATGCCCCCCTAAGTAATTTTATAATAAACCCTTAACAATGGTAAGAGTTCAGTAACACTGCTTTCTACCAGCAACCTACATTATAGGGAATGTGAGAACTTACTGAAGAGATTCAGTGGGAGCTGAGTATATGTATTTCCTCTAAGCTCCCCCTACTGGTGGCTGCAGGCTCACAAAATTGTATGATTTCAACTGTGTAAAGGAAGCAGACGGTTGTAGCTCAGAAACACAATGCTCAACTACTAAGTTGCTAAAAATGTGCTCAGAACTTTGGACCTGTTTACCATATTGTTTGAGCTATAAGACCCCAGCAAGGCCCCTTGTACACTTACACATACTGATGCTGCCACGGAATCCACCATCAGCAGTGTTTTTGGTCAACAGCAGTAACATTTACACCCTGGCAGCCGCTGCAGAGTCCAAGTCCAGGACCCTGTAGAGAAACTAAAGGGAAAAAACAAGGGACCACTTATACATGGCCAACAGGGGAGGCCCAAAGCGATACCAGTTAGTTGATACAGTGGTCTATTTAAAAAGCTTTCTAGTTCCAGAATCATGGCAGCATCACACTGCCAATTGGTAACTACTCTGAAAATTACAACCTGGTAAGTTTAGGACACATGGGAGGATTTGATTTTCTTTCTCCACCTCACTTTAGTCACTGCCAGACCAAATGTGTCCAAAATGTTGAATTTATGTATATTGATCTGGAAGGTCCCATTTTACCTTCCAGATCAATATACTCCAAGAATAGTGATGAGCAAATTTACAGTAGGAAACAAAGTGAATCGCTTCGTTCCTATCTGTATTCCGCTCATCAGGCTGTGGGCTTTGAAGTTTGCTCCGCTTCCTGCCGCTCCTCCCTGGGTTGAAGAAAGATGGATTCAGTCCTGGGAAACTGGGAAAAGTTTTCCACCACTGGATTCATCTTTTCCCAGCACATGGGGAGGAGCGGCAAGAAGTGGAGCACGCTTCAAAGCTAGCAGCCCAATGAGTGGAATGCAGATATGAACGAAGCGATTCGCTTTGTTCCTACTGTAAATTTGCTCATCACTAACCAAGACTAAGACTTACCAGGCCGGATCAACTGGCTTACTACTATCTACCATTGAAGTTTTATTTACTCCAGTACTTTGTACTATGGAGGAATGAAAATAACTTTTTTTTACATTTAAAGGATATCAAAGAGATAATTTTAACCCCTTAAGGACCGGACCTAAAATGGCCTTAAGGACAGAGGCAAATTTTATGAATATGACCTGTGTCACTTTTCATTAATAACTTCGGGATGCTTTTACCTATCCGGCTGATTCTGAGTTTGTTTTCTCGTGACATATTGTACTTCACATTTCTGGTAAAATGGGTCGATACTTATAACGAATCTTTATGAAAAAATCCAAAATAACGTAAAAAATTACATTTTTCCAAATGTGAAACTATTCTGCTTATACAGAAAATGGTTATGCCACATGAATTATATATTAAATAGCATTAGCAACATGTCATCTTTATGTTAGCGGCATTTATTAAACTATCTTTCATTTTTTTTAGACAATAGGAAGCATAAAACATTAGCAGCAAACTTCCAAATTTTCAGTAAAATTTCAAAATCTGATTTTTTTAGGGACCTGTTCAGCCTCTATGTTAGAAAGCCCCACAAAGCACCCCATTTCAGAAACTGCCCCCCCCCCCCCCCAAAAAAAAAAAACTCTGCAAAAGCACATCCAGAAAGTTTTTTAACCCTTTAGGGGAGTCACAGAAATAAACGCTAAGTGTGTAAGAAATTTTTAAATCTTAATTTTCTGTGCAGAGATTTTATTGTAATCCAATATTTTTCATAATTATAAACCTATTACCAGAGAAATGCAACCCAATATTGATTGCCCCATTTCTGCAGTTTATAGAAATACCCCATATGTGGCCCTATTACGCTATTTGTCGCAACCACAAGCCTCAGATATAAGGGAGCGCCTAGTGAATTTCAACGCCTCCGTTATATTTGGTCATTTTTGACTGTACCACTTCAGGTTGGCAGAGGCTCTGGGGTGCCAAAACATAAAAATCACCCCTAAAGGGACACCATTTAGAAAACTACACCCCTCAAGGAATGTAACAAGGGGTGCGGTGAGCATTTGGACCCCACAGGTGCTTCACAGATTTTCAGAACAATGTGGTGTAAAAAAGGAAAAATTCACTTTTTTACACTAAAACATTGTTCTAGCCTTAATTTTTCATTTTCACAATGGGATAAAAGAAAAAAAAAAACACAAAACGTGTAGTGCAGTTTCTTCCAAGTACGGAAATACCCCACATGTGGACATAAAGTGCCAAGCGGGCGCAGGACGAGCCTCCAAAGGGAAGGAGCGCCAATTGGCATTTGGAAGCTGGATTTCACTGGAATGGATTTCAAGGGCCATGTCGCATTTACAGAGCCCTCGTGCTGCCAAAACACCGGTAACTCCCCACAAGTTACCCCATTCTGGAAACTACACCCCTCAAGGAATCTAACAAGGGGAGCAGTGAGCAAATGGACCCCACTGATGACAGGCACAAATGTGGAACAATGTGAAGGAAAAATTTTCATTTTTTCACTTTCACTTTACAAATGTGCCCGTCATCAAGGGGTCCATATCCTCATTGCACCCCTTGTTAGATTCCTTGAGGGGTGTAGTTACCAGAATGGGGTCACATGTGGGTGGTTTCCAGTGTTTTGGCAGCACGAGGGCTCTGTAAATGCGACATGGCGTTCATAATCCATTCTGGCAAAATCCAGCCTCCAAAATCCAAATGACGCTCCTTCCCTTCGGAGGCTTGCCCTGCGCCCACATGGCACTTTATGTTCACATGTGGGGTATTTACGGACTCGGAGGAAATTGCTCTACACATTTTGTGCGTTTTTTTTCTCTTTTAACTCCTTGTGAAAATGAAAAATTTAAGGCTAAACCAACATTATAGTGTAAAAAATGTAATATTTCATTTTAGCGCCACATTGTTCCACATTTGTGCCCGTCATCAGTGGGGTCCATATGCTCACTACACCCCTTGTTTTTATTTCCTGACGGGTGCAGTTTCCATAATGGGGTCACTTGTGGGGGGTTCAACTGTCTTGGCAACACAGAGGCCTTTCAAGTGCAACATGGCCCTCGAAATCCATTCCCTTCCAAATCCAGCCTCCAAAAGCCAAATGGCGCTCCTTCCCTTTGGAGGCTTAACCTGCACCCGCATGGCGCTTTATGTCCTCATGTGGGGTATTTCCGTACTCAGGGGAAATTGCTCTACACATTTTGTGTTTTTTGTATCTTTTAACCCCTTGTGAAAATGAAAAAATGAAGACAAGATCAATGATTTAGTGTAAAAATTAAACATTTTTTACACTAAATGTTGGTCTAGCCTTGATTTTTTCTATTTCACAAGGGGTTAAAAAAGAAAATGAACGCAAATCATGTAGGGTAATTTCCCCTGAGTACGAAAATACCCCACATGTGGACATAATGTGCCATATGGGCACAGGGCAAGCCACCAAAGGGGCAGAGCAACATTTAGAGGCTGGAATGGAGGATGGAGGCCATGTCGCATTTACAAAGCTCCTGTGCTGCCAGGACAGTAGAAACCCCCCACAAGTGACCCCAGTCTGAAAACTACACCCGATAAGGAATCTAACAAGAGGTGCATTGCGCATATGGACCCCACTTGTAACGGGCACATATGTAGAACATGTGCCATGAAAATAAAAAAATACCATTTTTTTTATTTTTATGGCACAAATGTGCACGTCACCAGGGGGCCATATCCCCGCTGCCCCCCTTGTTAGATTTCTTATGGGGTGTAGTTTCCAGAATGGGGTCACTTGTGGGGGGTTTCCACTGTCCTGGACGCATAGAGGCTTTGTATGCACCGGCGGACTGATGCAGGCGCGCGTCTCCACCTGTGTCACACTCTATTCTATGAACGTGTTCATTCTTTGGACAGACGATGGAATCCGAACGTGCATAGAATGGAGTCTATGACACGGGCGGAGACGCGCGCCTGCATCAGTCCGCCGGTGGGTGCCAGCTGCGGTGCCAGTGTATTATATACACTTATCAGCCACTAGGGGGCAGTAGAAGACAAAAAGCCGAAGACATACGATGGGAGCCGGAAAAACCCGAAGTTGAAGCGCCGACGCCGGAAAAAGCCGAACACAGCCGCCCTGAAGAAGACGCCGTGGGACCCGGAAGACACCGATCCGGGTGTCGGGATCAGGTGAGTATGGGCCAATACCTGCTCTGAACACCTCAGCTACATAGCTGAGACGATCAGAGCAGGTATTTATACACTTTTTAGACTAATATCGCCGTGATCGGCCGGCCGGTCTCGGACAGCACCGACCGCCATTGCTTACCGGGTCATCGGGTTACTGTTATTACTGATCAGCCAATAGCAGTGATCGTCGGCACGGGGGGGGGGGGGTTAACCACCCCCCGTGCCGACAGGGAGAGATGGCCTGCTATGTATTATAGCAGGCTATCTTCCCCGATCGGGACCCAGCCGGCCGAAGCGCCCCGTTAAAGGGCCAGCGTACCAGTACGTCATGGGTCCTTAAGTGACAGGGATCCATGACGTACCGATACGTCATGGGTCCTTAAGAGGTTAATGAAAGAAAGAGATTAAAGCAAATGTGCCACAAGTTTTTCACATGGATAGAACGGCACTGGCAAGGGAAAGCTGGTGCCGCAGTCCTTTTTTGAACTGCAGCTCGTTTCCTGTTTAAAATGCCATTTTATTCCTGGGCACCGGCCAGGGGTGAAGCACTGGAGGCAGGCCACCCTGCCCCCAGTGGGAGGAAAACCCCACCCCTCTATGACATGGCTCCTTTAGAATCAATTTAAACAACAGCAGACAGGCAAAGAAAAGATAGAGACAGGCAAGAAGAGACTAAAAGCTTCTCTATACAAATTAAGACTTTTCTAGCAAAAAGAACATTACATCTCCAAGTAGATCTAAATCTAATTGTTAGATCATGACCCTCACAAAATGTGGCTACAATAAACATATACATTTATGTAAGTCATTGTTGCTTTTAGCACAATCCAAGACTCATAAACACTACTGGTAATGTTCAATTTTTTTGGGACTATAGAGTAACAGTTCAGATGACCTCATTAAGAGGAGACACCACAATACATTACTTATTGACTATGGCCTCCATTCTCTGCAGTTCAATTATAATTACAATAAAGCTGATTGCTAGGCATATGTTAAAATATTTCACTTCCTTTGTAGACCAGATTGCCAGAAGATCAAAGGCCTCTGATTACAAACATGAAAATGTGATACTGGCTGCATTGATATATTTACTTGTTTACATTCCTCTGCTCTCTACAATCTAATTTTCCCTTTATAAAGCCAGTAACTAAACAAATAAAAGCTGATAGTGTGTTGGCAAATATGATGCCTCTAATCTATCATCTATTTTTAAATCTATAAGCTAACCAAAAAAGTATTCATGTTTTTTTTTTTTTTTTGTGTGTGTACCATTTGCCAGACCATTTTGTGTATATTTGTGAGACCACCTTGAGCTCTTTGTCATGCTCCTCTAACCATTCCTGAACATTTTTTTTCAATATGGCAGAGAGCATTATCCTTGCTGATTGAGGCCACTGCCTTTAGAGAATATAATTGTCATGTAAGGGTGTAAATGCTCGGCAATAATGCTTAGGTAGGTGGTGTGTGCCCAAGTGCAGAACATTGCACAAGGCAAGACACTGCCTCCAGTGGCTTACATCTTACAATAGTGCACTCTGCTGCCATAGCATGCCCAGGTAAGCAATCCACATTGGAACCACTTGCATCAGTGGACAGGGGTTAGCTTGTGCACTTTCACTGGTAAACAATCCCACAAACAGCAAGTTGTGATGTACTCCGTGATCTGTCTTCTTACTATTATAGCCAGTATTTTAACTTTTTGCTACTGTACCTCTTCTGTATGGTTAGACCAGATAAACTAGCTTACTATTCTCACTTGCATCATTGACCCTTACATGCCCATGACCCTATTGCCACTTCACCAGTTGTTCTTTCTTGAACCTTTTCTGGAAAACCCCACAAGACTTACAGTTTTATTTTGACCTACTCGTCTAGCCATACTTATTTGACACTTGCCATACAGTAGACCCTCAGATTCTTATGCTTGTTCATGTTTTGGCTTGTTATTTACTTTACCTATCAGTAGTGTTAATTCTATGGCTAATTGGTATATATGACAAAAATAATATACATAGACATATAACGTCACAGGGCAGGTTATTTAAAAAAAAAAAAAAAAAACTGTGAAAAAGGTGAACTATGATGGTTGTCACTGGGGTTCATGGTTACTACCAGAAATAATCGTCTCTTCAAATCAAGTTTTTATCTTATTCTTCGGAGCTACTATATAAAATGGGACTCAGGGATACTGAAACCTGTCCTAGGTGCGGAACTGAAGGTGCCGATTTAATGTGTTTATTTTGGCTGTGTGCTCGTATACAAGAATATTGGAGACAAGTTTTTTGACGAAATTGATACTAAAATTAGTTATGTGGTTCCGCGCAATCCGTTGGTTGTTATCCTGGGAGACTCAACGGGTTAAGAGGAGAATAAATTATTGATAATAAAGGTTCTTTTCTATGCACGGTTGAGGGGTTTTGAACCATTGGTTCTCCCAGGATGTACCAACCAAAGTAGAAGGTAGAATGGTAAAAATGGTAAAGGGGTATGAATTGGCTTGGTTTCAAGCGAAAAAAGAAGGTCTGAATAAATATCAACGAAGGTGGGGCATATGGAGATAAAAGTTTTTGAATGTTCAATGTTTTGAATGTTTCTCTCCCCCCCTTCTCTCCCTCCTAGTATTGTCAGGGTTTGGGGTGGGAGTGGGTTAAGGGTTATTATTGGATGGTTTTAGGTATTGATATACAATAAGAGTCAAGATGATAGGCGATATGTCTGATTTTTGGCATGTGATTAATCTTGATTTATTACTTCGCCTATACCGTATCGTTCTTTTTATAAATTGCTTTGATTGTTGTTGTTTAAGGAAAAAGAAAACAAAATAAATAGGGGAATTAAAAAAAAAAAAAAAGTTTTTATCTCAAATATAGACTGGATAAATATATCCAGTCAAAATGTAGTGTGGATATATAACATAGACTGGATGAAAACATACTTTGTTGGAATCACTGTGACTAGTTTATGCTGCCCTCTGATAGGTCTGTATAGATCTAATAAAATATTCATTTTAATTGCCTGCTTAGAGATTGTATGCATACCTTATGTCCTATTGTGAATCATTATATTTGTCACAACTGAGGACAAGTCCAAATTTCACCAAATTGAATTTTTTTATTATTATTATGGGTATTACTGCGTGTCAGCTATTTCTCTTTCTTTGAAAGACTTTTTAGTTCATGTATTAAATTTGAGACATGTCGCAAGCTATTTATTTGTAGTTTTGGCATTGTTTCACGACATGGTTACTCTCCCAAGGTCAAAAGGAACTTATGAATTTCCCTCTCATTTCACACCCGCAGTTCAACAAAAGGTTAGTCCATGCTGTCTTTCAGTTACACTAGTCATATATGACTTATCCTTGCCCAGCTAATAGTCAGCAAATACTGTTATATTTCATGCAAAATAGACTTAACAGAAAATATTACACACTACAATTAATAATTGTGTATATGGAAGTTTGCAAACTGTTGGTAAATGCCTAAATTACTTGAGATATGTCTCCTGAACTGTGATATTATTGAAGAATGTATACTAATGTACTAGTTTATTTGTCTTACTTTTGGATTTTTTACCTTCCCTGGTTTATAAAAGATTTTTTTTTTTTAAATTGGTTTACTACTTCTATAAAAGATGTACAGTATGTTGAACTTTATTATGAATCAGTCAATAAAAGTTTAGATGATCCCACAAAAAGCAACATTGCAGCTCACAATGCTTAAATATTAGTTTAGTGTTAGACGAAAAAATCCATGTAGTGGTAAATACTTTTGATCAAAGTATTTTAGGAGTTTGTAAACTTGTCTGATGAAGGGATCTTTAAAATTCTGAAAGCTCACAATTATAACAATTTTTATGTTGGCCAATAAAGGTATCACTCCTAAAATACTTTGATCAAAAGTATTTACCACCATAAGAATTTCTAAATACTTTGGCTCTGAAATGAGCTTAGTATCTATACTACCTATTATAATTTCTGTGTTCATGAATCTAAACAATGAAGACTAATGGTACCACTTTGGCATATACACTACCATTCAAAACTTTGGGGTGACATTGAAATGTCCTTATTTTTGAAGGAAAAGCACTGTACTTTTCAATGAAGATAACTTTAAACTAGTCCTAACTTTAAACAAATACCTATGTACCTATGCAAATGTCTAATTTTTGGTGCAATATCTACATAGGTGTATAGAGGCCCATTTCCAGCAACTATCACTCCAGTGGTCTAATGGTACAATGTGTTTGCTCATTGGCTCAGAAGGCTAATTGATGATTAGAAAACCCTTGTGCAATCATGTTCACACATCTGAAAACAGTCTAGCTCGTTACTGAAGCTACAAAACTGACCTTCCTTTGAGCAGATGTCCAGTGTTTCTGGAGCATCACATTTGTGGGGTCAATTAAACACTCAAAATGGCCAGAAAAAGAGAACTTTCATCTGAAACTTGACAGTCTATTCTTCTTCTTAGAAATGAAGGCTATTCCATGCGAGAAATTGCTAAGAAATTGAAGATTTCCTACAACGGTGTGTACTACTCCCTTCAGAGGACAGCACAAACAGGCTCTAACCAGAGTAGAAAAAGAAGTGGGAGGCCACGTTGCAAAACTAAGCAAGAAGATAAGCACATTAGAGTCTCTAGTTTGAGAAACAGACGACTCACAGGTCCCCAACTGGCATCTTCATTAAATAGTACCCGCAAAACACCAGTGTCAACATCTACAGTGAAGCGGCGGCTGCGGGATTTTGGGCTTCAGGGCAGAGTGGCAAAAAAAAAGCCATATCTGAGACTGGCCAATAAAAGAAAAAGATTAAGATGGGCAAAAGAACACAGACATTGGACAGAGGAAGACTGGAAAAAAGTGTTGTGGATGGATGAATCCAAGTTTGAGGTGTTTGGATCACAAAGAAGAAAGTTTGTGAGACGCAGAACAAATGAAAAGATGCTGGAAGAATGCCTGATGCCATCTGTTAAGCATGGTGGAGGTAATGTGATGGTCTGGGGTTGCTTTGGTGCTGGTAAGGTGGCAGATTTGTACAGGATAAAAGGGATTCTGAATAAGGAAGGCTATCACCATGCCATACCAAGTGGACAGCGCTTGATTGGAGCCAATTTCATCCTTCAACAGGACAATGACCCTAAACACACCTCCAAATTGTGCAAGAACTATTTACAGCAGAAGCAGGCAGCTGGTATTCTATCGGTAATGGAGTGGCCAGCGCAGTCACCAGATCTGAACCCCCATTGAGCTGTTGTGGCAGCAGCTTGACCGTATGGTACGCCAGAAGTGCCCATCCAACCAATCAAACTTGTGGGAGCTGCTTCTAGAAGCGTGGGGTGCAATTTCTCCAGCTTACCTCAACAGATTAATAGCTAGAATGCCAAAGGTGTGCAATGCTGTAATTGCTGCAAAAGGTGCATTCTTTGACGAAAGCAAAGTTTGATGTAAAAACAATGTTATTTCAAATACGAATCATTATTTCTAACCTTGTCAATGTCTTGACTCTGTTTTCTATTCATTTCACAACGTATGGTGGTGAATAAGTGTGACTTTTCATGGAAAACACAAAATTGTTTGGGTGGCCCCAAACTTTTGAACGGTAGTGTACATTTGTGCTCAAAAGTTTACATACCCTGGCAGAATATTTGCTTTCTTGTCTTTTTTTTTTGAGAATATGAATAACACAAAAACTTTTTCCACTCATGGTTAGTGGTTTGGTGAAGCCATTTTTTTTTTTTCAAATTACTTTTTTCTCTTTTTAAAATCATAATGACAAGCAAAAAAAAAAAAAAAAATCCAAAAGACACTGATCAAAAGTTCACATACCCTGGTGAGTTTGGCCTGATAACATGCACAGAAGTTGACACAAAATGACAAAAATTTCAGCCACAGCTGCCAGGAAAATTGCTAGGGATGCAATGAAAAACCCACAAATAACATCAGCTGACATACCGGACTCTCTGAAAACTAGCGGTGTGGCTGTTTCAGGATGCACAATAAGGAGGCACTTGAAAACAAAATAGGCTGCATGGTCACGTCACCAGAAGAAAGCCATTACTGCGCAAACGCCACTAAGTATCTCGCCTACAATTCGCCAAACAGCACAGAGACAAGCCTGGACACTTCTGGAACAAGTTAATTTGGAGTGATGAGACCAAACTCAAACTTTTTGGCCATAACCATAAACATTACATTTGAATAGGTGTCAACAAGGCCTATGATGAAAGAAACAACATTCTTACTGTAAAGCACAGGGATGGATCGCTGATGTTTTGGGGATGTGTGAGCTACAAAGGCACAGAAAACTTAGCCAAAGTTGAAGAAAATATGCAAATCAGCAAATACTGGAGGCAAATTTGAACTCATCAGCCCGGAAGCTGTGCATGGAAAATACTTGAACGTTCCAGCATGACAATGATTCAAAACACAAGGCCAAGTCGACCTGTCATTGGCTACAGCAAAATAAAGTGAAGGTTCTGGAGTGACCATCTGAATCTCCTGACCTTTTGCCCTCACAATTAAAGAGTAATTTTCATGAAAATAACTTTGGCATGTCATTAGGCATATCAAAATTACAGAGATTACAATGGGTCTCACTTCTAAGAACTCATGTGATCAGGAGATATAGCTAAGGAGACAGCGCAGCAGCAGAGTGATCCACTCCCCTCCTGTATGTAGATAATTATACGAATGTAATTGTACACAATTATGACAATGTCTACGAGACTACATTGTTTGAATTAGCGGCCAGCCAGGGAGTGGATGGCGCTACTGCCATGCTCTACCTGGTTATATTTCCTGATCCCAGGGGGTCTCGGCAGTGAAACTAGCTGTGATCAATAACTTTGACATGCCTGATGACATAACAAAGGATTGAGGTCAAACAGCACAGGTCCAGGAAATGTTAATTAGTGATGGGGATGTAAACTGGAGTGTGAGCTATCCCAATGCTGACTTGTATCATATAGAAAGTGAGTCCAGCAGCATCAAGAATTCAGAGGTTTTTTTTTTTTATTTATTTATTGCAAAGAGCAAAAGAGTGACATTTTCTATATGTCTTATCTTTTATACTTGATAAAAAAAACCCTCTGGGGTCAAAACGTCGCTGTTAAGCTTTTGATTTTGCAATAAATTTAAGAACTTGATTTATTGATTTGATTCTGGATACTTTAGGACTCCTTCACATTCTATGACCAATGACATGTCAGAAGTACATTAAACATTTGACATTAACATAAATTATTATAACTTAGTTATAAGAGCTTTGTTTTTCATATATCTTTTCAAGATTATAAGGACTTTTGAGTGGCTGCTTAGACTACAAACTGTAATGGGCAAGAGTCTACTGTGCCATCCAAGAGGGTTGGTTTTGGGAGTTTTCTAAGTGACCTGTTTTTCACATGGCTATCAGGTTACTACCTCAGAGAGTGATACTAGAGTCAGTGATGAAACCCAGAACTTTTGGAGGCTAGTTAGAGACCTTATAGCTAACACGTTACGGCATGTTAAGTTAGAAATGGGCCCGCTAGGTCTCATATTTCACTACATCCCATACCCCTCTGATAATGGCTCACTGGATAAGCTGGTAGCAAATAAGGGGGTCCACCTAACCCTTCTGCTGGCTCTTCGTTGTATTTTACGCCACTGGTTGCAGGACGCAATGCCCCCGATAAGCGCCCTCACCAAGGCGCTCAAAGACACACTGCATTGGGAACTACTACATGTCCTAAAAACGAAAGAAACCTCCACAAAAAATTTATTTGGGAAGTGGAGAAGTTTTGTAGAACATACCCTGTCCTAAACCGAACGGACACAAATCATGCAACACTTCAGGCTCACCGGCTGGTATTGTAATGAGGACATAAGAGGCAGTGCTGAAACTCTGATACTTATCTTACAAATAGGTGGTTGAAGAAGGTTGGTTGGTCTCACTTTACACTTACCTTGATCTCATTATTGACCTCAGGCTTGATGTAAGACTCACTGGTTTCCCCATTTTCACCTCGGTTGGAAAAGAGGTTAAGGTGAAACCGTTTCACCCTTAGTAGGGCAGGACTACGAGACTACAAGGTACAAGGCACATCCACCCGCTCATATTTTCATACTGTTTATTATTACGATGATATAGCAAAGCGTCCTGTTTTTTTTTCCTTTTTGTTAGTATAGTTTGTTTTCTTGGGTTGTCGTTAGGTTCGAGCTTCCCTTTCACAGTATTATTTTCCTCCTGCCCAAATCTCCCTCTGATCCCGGAGGGCGATGGAGAGACTGTGGGACTTGTCATCTCATTGTCAGCTTTATAGATGTCTCATCATTTCATCACTGAAACCACAGAGTGCTCAGTTCCTATGGACTCCGGATAACGCAGGTCTGCACTGTGTAGACTCTCGTGACTCATTTGGGGGATTGGGCAGATGAGTTGTATCTCCTGGCTATACTTAAGTTAAGAAAATGCAATGGATGTAAAATTTCTTTGAAAATTTTGTTTCACTTTTGTCAAATGCAGACATCATACTGCAATAAATTGTTTATTAAAAAAGAAAAAATCTAGTGTCAGTGATGGCTAGCCCAAAAGACTGAAAAACAGGAATAGGCAGCACAGGTATACAGTTCATTCTGTGTCATAGACAATATAGCACAGAGGATTAAGCAGGAAAGTGTTCAGGAAACAGGCTAAGGTCATACACTGAAACAAATACACACACAGCAAAACACTTTAACTAGAAGCCAAAGCAAGATTCATTTAGTAAACTTGCCACCCTTTCCCTCCCATTGTTGACAGCTTGTTTTCTAAGTTATTAAGCAGCACCCTGCTCTAAAAGCAGTGGTCTGACTGCTATATTTAGATATAGAGTAGATATAGAGGGCATTTTCAAAAGTGGATCATCTGTATTCCTATGCTAAAAAGATAATAATTAGTGATGAGCGAGCATGCTCGCGATACTCGAGAAAATCTTATCATCCGTTTCCTGTAAGTTTGGGTGCTATTTCTCAGCCAATAAACATGCAGGAGACTCTTTGGTACATCCTGCGATCACGTGTGACCCATACATGTTGATAGCAGCGATTGGTTGGCCAGATCAGATGACCCTGCCATATAAAAAGCGCAGCTGGCAGTGCTCGGCTCACATGTATGCTGAAAGAGATTGGGGACAGAGCTGCTGCTGCTCAGGGAGAGCGTCAGTGTAGGATTTAGCATTCCAGTAGGCAGGGAATACTAGCAATACAAACAAACAGCCCCTTTAAGGGCTTCAAATACTTTTTTTAGTAGTATTACTACAGACTGCTGGCTGGGACTTGCAGTGTTGCTACCACGATTTCACCAGCACACTGTGGTGATTGGCTGCTGGCAGAAATGGGACATTAGGTGTTGCATACAGACCCCTAAGAAGGGCTCAGTACTATTTTTTGATTTTGTGGCGGGTGGTGCTGCTGTACTACATTGTATTGTTGGGATTTGTAGTACACCTGTATAGAACTTCACTGCTCATTGTAAGGGGGTGTCAGAGTTTGTACAGGTGCAGCCACTACTGGATTGTATCCCACAGACCCCCAAAACTAATGGGACCAGAAGTATTTTTCCTGATTTCTGTATTTCATACGCAAGGCCTATCTAAGTTTACAACTGCTTGCACAGAGTAAAGGGGGTGTTACAGAGTGTGTATAGGTGCAGCCACTACCGGATTGCATCCCACAGCTACCAAGATTTTAGCAGCACACTGTGGTGATCGGCGGCTGGCAGAAAGAGGACAGCAGGTGTTGCATACAGACCCCTAAGAAGTCCTCAGTACTTTTATATTATTATTACTATTATATAGTATATACCACCATCTTTCACAGGGCAATTAGCAGTGAGCTTTGATGTGACTGCAGTCATAAATGAAGAAATAAGAAAATATACAGGACAGGTCACACTAGTTTCTGGAGGTTGTCGTATACAATCTGTGGGCAACTGCAGCTATATTGTATATAGTATATGCCACCATCTTTCACAGGGCAATTAGCAGTGAGCTTGGATGTGACTCACCACTTCTCCCAAAAGCTGATTGGATTTTGAGTTTGAGTTTGACTTTGAGGTGCTGGGCTGCCCTGCCCCTAGCGTGTTGTCAGAGCGGGTTTTCAGTGCAGCTGGTGGCATTATCAGTCACTAATAAGCGCACCCACCTGTCAACTGACAGGCTGACATTTATAAATTTTATTTTTTCTTTATTTCTTATTGAAGCCATATCAAAGCTCACTGCTAATTACCCTGTGTAATTAGCAGTGAGCTTGGTTACATGTGACAAGGGGCTGAACCTGGTGGCGGCTCTGCAACTCGTTAGCCTCACACATGTACCATGCCATGTTACAGGTGTTCTCTGCCGCCCTTTCACCAGTATCTTCTACCTTCCTTGGATATTGTAGCCGTTTTGAAGGCAGGATTGACCATGACCAGGTCTTTTTAATAAAATTCCGAGGCCTCTTAAAAAGACTGTATTGTATTATCCTGTGTAATTAGCAATGAGCTTGGTTGCGTGTGACAAGGGGCTGAACCTGGTGGAGGCTCTGCAACTCGGCAGCCTCACGCATGTACTATGCCTGGCCCATGTCTTCAACCTAGTGTTGCTGCTGTTCCTTAAAACCTACCCCAATTTGGCTGACTTGCTCACCAAGGTGCACCGCATCTGTGCGCATTTCCGCAAGTCAACCAGGAAAAGTTACCCCCAACTGCTACAGTCAAATTGAAAGTCAAAACAGTGGTGGGGGGAGAAGTGGGGAGTCACATGATGCAGGGAATGTTACCCCAATTGCTACAGTCAAATTCAAAGTCAAATTCAATTTAGCATCCTTGTCTTGTCCATTTCAAACCATATTATGTGTGGATGTCATCTTACGGGTGTCCTCTGCCGTCCTTTCACCAGTACCTTCTACCTTTCTTGGATGTTGTTGTAGCCTTTTTGAAGGCAGGATTGACCATGCCTTTCACCAGTACTGTCTACCTTCCTTGGATGTTGTAGCCTTTTTGAAGGCAGGATTGACCAGGTCTTTTTAATAGACAGGCTACCACACTTGCCCTCTTTTAGAGACTCTTTAAAGGATTTAAAGTGTATTTGTTCAAATTTCAGGGCCTCTTAAGAAGACTGTATTGTTATTCTTTGTCCCTACCTCCAAAGAGATGCCTCTTACGCAGAACTGCATGAGGGTGTGAGGCTAAATCTAGCCATAATCCGGCTATTTTAGTTTTAGGCGCAGCCCAACAGGCGGTGCTCAAACTGCTGAACAGCACCTCCTACCTTCCTTGGATGTTTTAGCCGTTTTGAAGGCAGGATTGACCAGGCCTTTTACGTGTAGCTTCTTTCCTTCCTTGGATGTTGTAGTAGCCTTTTTGAAGGCAGGATTGACCAGGCCTTTCACCAGTACCATCTACCTTCCTTGGATGATGTCTGCGGAGGAGCGGGACTGGTTGCCGTGGGGCCCACCGATCGTGCCCCCGACAACCTGCCAGCTGTTTTATTTATTTATTTTTATGTCTAGCCATGGCCGGGGCCTCATCACCCCCGGTCGAGAGGCATCAGGTGTACCTTTGATGGTGACTGACAGCTGGCCTAGCCAGTTAGCTGTCAGCACCCGGGTTCGTGTCCACTATAAATCCCAGCCCCTGGACTCACTCCAATTTTTGGGTGGGCTCACTTGCTTCCTCACTCACTTTTAATGGTTCTCTGTGTGGTCAATGCCATGCTGTGTCTGGCCTAATTTTTGGGAGGCTCACTTGCTTCCTCACTCACTTTTAATGGTTCTCTGTGTGCTCAATGCCATGCTGTGTCTGCCCTAATTTTTGGGAGGCTCACTTGCTTCCTCACTCACATAAATAATTCTCTCTGTGCTCAATACCATGCTGTGTCTGCCCTAATTTTTGGGAGGCTCACTTGCTTCCTCACTCACTTTTAATGGTTCTCTGTGTGCTCAATGCCATGCTGTGTCTGCCCTAATTTTTGGGAGGCTCACTTGCTTCCTCACTCACTTTTAATGGTTCTCTGTGTGCTCAATGCCATGCTGTGTCTGCCCTAATTTTTGGGAGGCTCACTTGCTTCCTCACTCACTTTTAATGGTTCTCTGTGTGCTCAATGCCATGCTGTGTCTGGTATAATTTTTGGAAGGCTCACTGGCTACCGCTTCTACCTTGTTCACTCTGTCCTCACCGCCATGCTGTGTCAGGCTAAATTTTGGAGTGGTTCATCATATGCTACCTCTCTTTTAATGGTTCCCTGTGTTCTCACTATGCTGTGTCAGTTTTTGGGTGGTTCCTACGCCTACCTCTGTTTTAACCAGGCTGTTGCACAGAATTAGACATAATGGTGCCATTAGGCAGCCTCAGAGGCATGCCTACATGCTGCCCCTGCTGTTTCCTGTCCATTTCCATTGTGTTTCCATCAATTTCTGAGGTTGACAGGTTTTCACACGACCTTCCCTCTACCGAACTTGAGTCTCCTGCAAAAATGCTCAAGTCTCCCATTGACTTCAATGGGGTTCGTTACTCGAAACGAGCACTTGAGTATCGGGAAATACTCGTCTCGAGTAACGAGCACCCAAGCATTTTAGTACTCGCTCATCACTAATAATAATTTATTTCCATTTCATTCACTCAGCTTAACTCAGTGTACAGTAGAACAGAAAACCAAGTTACATAGCACCACTTATCTGTAAGCTTGACAGAATGCCCTATCACACATACACTGGATGAAGTATTCACTCAAAGCGTGCAGGTCCTGTGACCCCTGCAGTCTGCCATCCTTAGCTGTGAGTGAGTAGAAAGTCAAGCCAGATGATAGGTTATAAGAGCGTAATTTCTTAGATAATCTTGTGTAGCAAAAAGTACCATACTGACCTAATTTACTCCTGGCAATTAACATTTTGTTCGGTCATACACACACTTATAGCTCAGTAAAAAAGACAATCTGCTTACAACTGACTGGAACAGATATAAGCTACATTATATGTCACACTGGCAACATCTACAAAGACTTTTATACAATGTCACAGGGAAATATCTCTCACATAATCAAAGATAACAGAAGGGTGAATGAAGTTTACAAATACAAGAACAAGTCTTGATATAGATTAAGGAAGCCCATTGATGGGCACCAGCTTTTTTGGTCGCACTGTAGGGGGTTCTATTATATTGGCAGTCTGCTCAAAATTAAAAGTTAAAAGTATTATCTCATACATGGAAGGCTAGGTTCACACTGCGTTTTTTTCATCCGTTTTTTTGCAAACAACGGATGAAAAACAGATGATTAAACGGATGCATTTGTGTGCATCCGTTTTGATCCGTTTTTCCATTGACTTCCATTGTAAAAAAACAAAAACAAATCTGTTTGATCCGTTTATTTTACAATTTACATTTTTTTCATCCATTTTTTGCAAAAAACAGATGAAAACGGACGGATCACAAAAACACAGTGTAAACCTAGCAGCAGATCATTGCTATGTTATTCATTTGTCTTACAACATGTTGAAAGACGAATCGGCTGATTGTTGTGTTCTATTACACAGGACGATTATTGGCTGTTCCGTATAATAGGGCTTTTACACCTTGCACGATGGTGATGTGAAAAATTAGAAATTTGCTGGGTTATTGCAGCCATTTTTTTTGTTATCATTGCATTATTTAGAGTCTATTAGCTTTCATCATGAAAGCACAGTGATTTTAAATGTGTGTTTTCCCTCCGTTTAAGCCAGTAGAAGTGTAGTACCGGACCTGTTACTTTTTTCTGGTAAGATCCAAAATAATGCTTACTAATGCCCCATGTGCCTGCTACCTGTATCCATAGGTCATTACATCAAGTAATGTGGTCACACGTGCTTAGTTTAACTTAGTTAGTCTATCCTGGAAGCATTGGCAGTTAGGCCCTGTTTACACTGAGCAAGAACGTTGGAATTCCGTGGTGGAGCGCTCCACCGTGGAATCCCGCCCTGCTCAGTCTGCTGCTTTGAGTGAAGGAGAGGGCGTGCGCTCCTCTGCTGCCCACTCTCTCAGCTCAAACAAATGACATGTCCTCTCCACTCATAGTGAGACACTGAGCAAGACGGGATTCCGCCGCAGAATTCTGACGCTCTTGCTCAGTGTGAACGGGCCATAGTCTGCATTGTGCATGCAAGCAAGGGTATTTATGGGAAAGTGTTATTGTTGCTTGTTGCATGGCGACAATATGGCCGAGGTTCAGAAAGAAAAATAAGTAATGATCAGATTCATTGGGGAGCAGAACAGTACCGTTATATAAATTACTTCACTAAAAAAAAAAAACAGTACATTCAGACTCCTTTACATATACAGTATGTATTTTGCACACTTCTGATTTTACCAACTTTTACTCAGGCTACCAAAATCAGGCATATACTGGATAATAAACTGCACCATCATGTATAGTATATCAGGGAAAGGGACTCTTTTCTACATCCTGATGTACGTGTATGTAACCTGCAGGCAGTAGTGGATTACAATTGGGGCGTTTTGGGCGGCAGCCCGGGGCCCTGAGCTCCTGGGGGGCCCATGACCACCCAAAAAGACAAACTTTCAGTGGTGTACTGTCTCCTGACTACACTTCCACCATGATTTGCAAAAATCAGTTTTTTTATGGCAATTTCGCACAAATCAGGACATCATGACATTATCTGTCCTGTACTATGAACTATGTCCTGTCCTGTACTATGAACGCCAGGCTAGTACTGCCATAGTTACAGCCCGGGGCCTATGGTAAAGTTAATCCGCCCCTGCCTGCAGGCCTTTACAGTGGTCCCTCAAGTTACAATATTAATTGGTTCCAGGACAACCATTGTTCAGTACGTTGAAAATGTTGCATCTCGTGACTAAAACTCTATGGGAAACTGGTAATTAGTTTCAGGATGACCATCATCTGAAAAGAAAAAAAAAAAAAAAAGATTTAAAGAAAAATAACCGGATAACTAATATAGATAAGACAAGTTCTTACATCCAGCAGTCAGAAAGGGATACTGGAGACTGCAAATTACTGTATTTTTTGCTTTATAGGACGCACCTTTTGATAAAACGCATCCCTGATTTTAGGGGAGAAAAATAGAAAAAAATATTTTGAACCCCCTCCGCTCGCCCAGCCTGCCCCCTCCAGCCCAAAATAGTATCCAATTGCCGATTATAGTGCCCCACATAGTAGCCAATGCCCCCATATAGTGCCCCACATAGTAGCCAATGCCCCCATATAGTGCCCCACATAGTAGCCAGTGCCCCCATATAGTGCCCCACATAGTAGCCAATGCCCCATATAGTGTGGCCTGACCAGAAAAACAACAAAGCCGTAACTCACCTGTCCGCCGGTCCCAGCAGCTCCTCTCCTGGCAGAGCACATACTCCCATCATCCTCTGGCGCGGGCATCAGGGTACAGAGACACTGTGCCGGAAGTGTCCTGCAGCCTCTATCATGAACACATCCGGCACAGTCTGCGTCTCTGTACCCCGCTGCCCGCGCCGGAGGATGATGGGAGTGCGCGCTCTGCCAGGAGAGGAGCTGCTGGGACCGGCGGACAGGTGAGACCGGGACAGTTGGGAGCGGACAGGGAGCTATACATAGTGGGTGACCCTGAGTGACCCCCTCCGCCCGCCCCCTCCATCGCCCCGCCCGCCCCTTTCATC
This sequence comes from Dendropsophus ebraccatus, assembly GCF_027789765.1. Taxonomy (NCBI): domain Eukaryota; kingdom Metazoa; phylum Chordata; class Amphibia; order Anura; family Hylidae; genus Dendropsophus; species Dendropsophus ebraccatus. The sequence continues at coordinate 68,537,299 of NC_091454.1, forward strand.
GCCCCCTCCATCGCCGCTTAGCTGACAGCTGATCAGGAGCCCAGGAAAGTGCTGCTCATTGCACTTTCCTGGGCTTCTGATCGGCTGTCAGCTGAGTGGCGATAGAGGGGGCGAGCTGGGCGGGCGGATGGGGTCGCTCAGGGCCGCTTACTATGCATATGCATAGTGAGCGGCAATGGAGGGGGCGGGTTGGGCAGGTGGGACAGCTTCCTTGCTTCCCTGCACTGCATAGTGGGCAGGACGCAGGGGTGCTCGGCACTGCTTGGAGCCATCTTCGCTTTATAGGACGCACTTAGTTTTTCCTCCCACTTTGGGAGGAAAAAAAGTGCGTCTTATAAAGCAAAAAATACAGTATATTCTATGTAGAAGACTGGAAAATTTTCAGAGTCCAGTACAGAGCACACAGCATCCCAGAAAAATAAAATGAAGCCGCCCTCACCTGGTGCCCAAAGGAACAACTCATCCTGTCACAGGTAAAGGGGAGTGCAGAACATGTAGCATCACACTGTACTGTAGAGAGGAGGTAATATAAAGACAATCAGTGCATACACTTCCGAACTTCTCGTGACTGTCTGTAGCATTGTATGTTGAGCCTGGTCTTAATTTACGATGGTCTAAAAAGAACCATGTATGTTAAAAATATTGTAACCTGAGGCTATAGAAAATTGAGGGACCAATGTATGCTGTGAGGATAATAAGCGCCCTTGATTCCAGAGCAATAAACAAGTGATAGAGGTTAACAAACAGGAACATTATAAGATCGAAAACATATTACATGAATAGGCTAAATGGCAGACTGATACATGGGAAAAGAGGACTGTGCCTGCAAGGGCTTAGGGTCCTATTCCACGGGCCGAGCAGGGCCAGATCAACGATGTAAACAAGCGTGACAATCATTAGTGAGGGCTGCAGGGACATCCTTACCGATGTCCTTGCAGCCCTTGCAGCACACATTACCTAGCAGGGCTTTTCCTCCGCTCCGTATTCCTCCCCGAGTCCCGCGGCGCAGCATCAACTCCGGAGCCGCCTGACTGAGCTGTCAGACCGCTCAGCCAATCACTGGCCGGGACTGCTGCGGCCAGTGATTGGCTGAGCGGTTTGACAGCTCAGTCAGGCTGCACCCAAGCTGATGCTGCGCCGCGGGACCTGGGGAGAAAGACGTTTTTAATGAGAGGTAACCCCTCTCATTAAAAACACTCCATCCTTCATATTGGACACAGGCCATTTTTTGCAGAACCTCAGGACTTTGAAACAAGTCCCACCTTCTAGTCTCCTAGTGAGACTTGATGTTAACAGCCTGTATACATCTATACAACACGATAAAGGCATACTGGCGGTCAGATCCCTTCTCACGGAAACTGACCTATCTAATCAATCCATAGAAATCTGCATTGAGCTACTGCACGTAGTACTAAATGAAAATTTCTTTTTATTTGGGGACACATACTATGCACAGCGATGCGGGACAGCCATGGGATCAAATGTAGCGCCCCCGTACGCCAATAGCTGCATGGCGCAATTTGAGAGAGAACACTTTTATACACACCAGCTATTCCAAAGCCACGCCCTCTGCTGGTATAGATTTATAGACGACATATTCTGCATTTGTAATGGATCCAAAGACACACTTGAAGAATTTTTCAAAGCCCTTAACGATGTCCGCCCCGAACTCCAGTTCACACTACACCAGGATTTATGTCAGATCTGGTTTCTAGACACATTAGTCATCAAGGATCCCGAAGGCCAACTGAACACCGATATTTACTCCAAACCTAGTGAACGCAATAGTTTATTACACTACAAGAGTTGCCACCCCAAAGCTACTAAACTGTCACTTCCTCGATCCCAGTTTAAACGTGTTTCCAGAATCGTCTCCAGTGATACACTTAGACCACAACGCCTGGACAAAATGGCCAATAAGTTTCGAGAAAGAGGATACCCCTTGACACTGCTAGAAAAAGAGAAATCTCTTACTCTTATGGATCAACCCACCACCAATAGACGAGATAATACCACACGTATTTCATTTGCCCACACCAACCAGCCTATCATTCCTAAAATCAAAGAATTCTCTAATTCTCTCCGTAATACCCTCATTAGGGCAAACATCGGCAGTTTCAGGAAAAACCTGAGACAAACATTCCTAAATCCCAAAAATAACGGCACATTTCCGTGTTTGAGCTGCATGAGCTGTTCAAATGTCATTAAAGGCGATTGCTTCACACACCCACAAACGGGGAAATCATTCAACATCAAGGGACATTTTACCTGCAATAGCCGTAATGTTGTATACCTGATCAAGTGCCCTTGTGGACTCGCCTATGTTGGCGAGACCTCCCAGCGGGTCAAGGACAGGATGAGCAGCCACAAATCTACTATTCGCTGCAAAAAACCTGGACATACTATTAGGACATATAAAGGACATACTATTGCGCAATTGAGATTCCAGATACTTGAACAAGTGACCCACCCCCGCAGGGGTGGCAACATTAACTTACTACTCAGGAAAAGAGAATCGGATTGGATTCATACCCTTCAGACTCTAACCCCAAACGGCTTGAACCGTGAATATGATATTCTAACTTGACTATATGTTGCATTATGACTATATACTGTTGTGTTATTCATTGTATTGTATCTGTTGCTTTGCCTCCTAGGTCCCATAGCACCTCCACCTCAGATCCTGTGAGGTAGTATAACCCCCAACTTCCCCAAACACCCCCCCTTCCCCCGACTCCCCTGCCTTTCTTCCTTTCCCTCCCCCCCCCCCCCCGTCCTCCCCAACCTTCCTTTTCCCTCCCCATCCTTTCTTCTCCTCCTCCCCTTTCTTCTCCCACTGTCTTCTCCTTTTTCTTCCTTTTTTTTCTTTTCTTTCCTCTTTTTTCATCTTCACCCTTTCTCTACCATACATATGCAGTACATTCCACACTATACATAGATACATTATATTCTATTTAATTCATTTTCCTTTTCCACACTAAACGTACATCACACACATCACAGCAGTACAAAATTCATTCTCCCCCTTCTCCCCCCTCTCCTGACAACCTTCTACACCCCTTACAATCTAAAAGGTAAGGAGAGAGAAACAGAGGGTAAATGTGCTGCTAATCAAAGTGGGGTGCAGAATTATAGGTTATAGCCTAGTTTAAAGAGATGGGTTTTCAGGTTACTTTTGAAGGTCTTGATGATGGATAAGAGCCGGGGTAGTGAGTTCCAGAGTATGGGGAGGCTTAGGCAAAATCTTGGAGGCGGTTGTGTGAAGTACGCACAACGGGAAAGCACAAAAGGAGGTCATTGGAAGATCAAAGGTTAGGTGAGGGACGATAGCAGGATATCAGGTTAGAGATATACGGAGGACACAGCTTGTGGATGGCCTTGTATGTCATGGTCAACAATTTGAAATAAATACATTGGGCAAGAAAAGATTAGATGGAGGGTTGGAGTGAGATTAGGGAAAGATAATTATTTCCATTTTGTCCATGTTGAGTTTTAGATAGCAGGAAGAGAAGAAGGAAGATATAGCTGATAGATACTCTACAATCCTGGATTGCAGGGAGTTGACATTCGGAGAGGTAAATCTGAGTATTATCGGCATAGAGGTGGTACTCGGGACATGGGATTCGATGATGTGCCCCAGGCCAAAAGTATAGATAGAGAAGAGAAGAAGCCAGAACACTGAGCCTTGGGTGAAACCATCAGTCAGGGGATGAGGGGAGGAGGTGGTGTGAGAGTGGAAGACACTAAAAGTTCAGTTGGAGAGGTAAGAGGAGATTCAGGAGAGGGACGAGCTAGTGACACCAAGGGATTAAAGAGTTTGTAGGAAAAGGGCATGGTCAACTGTATCGAAGGCAGAAGATAGGTCAAGGAGAAGGAGTACAGAGTATTGGCGCAAGGCTTTGGCAGATAGCAGGTCATTGGTCACTTTAGAGAGGGCAGTTTTTGTGGAGTGGTGAGGGCAGAAGCCAGATTGCAGGGGGAAATAGAAGGGACTAAAGGTGTTAAACAGTTGCCTATGTTTGTGAGACAAAGAACATATTGCATGAGGGAAGTAAAGTAATCCTGTTCAGTAGAGGGAAGAGCAGGTTTGAAGGAGTGCTTGCCTATATGTCTGGAAGTTTTTTTCTTGAAGTGGATTTTCTTCCAGCACCTCTGGTCACTGGCCTTAGTTGTTTGGTTAGGTTGGTGTGCCAGGGCTGTCTGTTGATGCGCCATTTTCTGTTGTGCGTGAGAGGGGTGACAGAGTCAAGAGCTGAAGTAATTGTGGAGTTGTAAAAGGTTTTGCCATGTGCCATGCGCCATGTCATTGAGAGAAGATATGATGGAGAGTGGCAGAATGGAGTCAGAGAGTCTTTTAATGTTAAGGTGTCTAAGGTTTCTGCAAGGGTAAGCAATGTTCTGGACTTGGGGGAAGTTAAGGAAAAGAGAAAGAATGTTTGGAGGTTGTGGTGAGAGATGTGTAAAGGTGTGCTAGTAACTTCAGATAAGGTACAGAGGCGAGTAAAACTAAGGTCCAGTGTATGCACCTTTTCTGTAGGTGGGCATAGAAGACCACTGTATGAGGCCAAAGAAGGAGGTTAGTGATGGGATGGGATGTATCAATGGGGATGTTGAAGTTGTCCATGATGATGGTGGGAATATTTGCAGAGTTGAACTGCAATAGCCCTGTGGTGAATTGGTCAAGGAAAGTGGCTGTAGAGCCTAGTGGTCAGTAAATGATGGCCACTTGGAGGTTGGAGGGGGGTAGATATGGATGGAGTATACTTCAAAGGAGGTGAGGATAAGGGTAGGGAGAGGAGGAGTTAGGGTAAAAGAGCAATTGTCCATTATCAGGAGGCCAACACTGCCACCCTGTTTGTTGCCAGGATGAGTGGTGTAAGACACCTGGAGCGCACTGTAGGACATTGTGTCATTACATTGACTTATAGGGCCACTTAATATGGTGGTTTTGGTGGTTTCCTAACAGGAGCTGCCCCTTGGCTGGGTCCTTCCCGGAGGGATATCTGGCTAGTCCTGTGTTTTGAGACTCTTCAATGAGGCTCCACGGGCTCCTCTTTTGCATACTCATGTTTCCCAGGGGGCAATGCACCTAGGACTTCACTGCATTGAGCGCTTTTACTAGCAGCCAGCAGTGTTGTCGTTTGGCTGTTCTCCCTGAGTTCAGCAATCTGTTTCTCTTATGGCTTTACTAGGCATTGCTCCCACCTAGCCAGAATCCTGCTCCACACTGATGAGGGGCAACACCCCGAAACAGCTGTATGTGGATGGTTACCTAGCCTTGGTTTATCCCTTGTCATTACATTGACTTATAGGGCCACTTAATATGGTGGTTTTGGTGGTTTCCTAACAGGAGCTGCCCCTTGGCCGGGTCCTTCCCGGAGGGATATCTGGCTAATCCTGTGTTTTGAGACTCCTCAATGAGGCTCCACGGACTCCTCTTTTGCATATGTAGGACAGTGCAGCAGAGGAAACTGTGTCAGTAGGGGTGAGCCATGTTTCAGTTAGGCCTAAGAAGAATAAGTTGTGGTAAAGAAAGAGTTGGTGGATGAGATAAATGAAAGTTTATTGCAGACAGAGAGTGCATTCCAGTGTGCAACAAAGAAAGGGACTGAGTGGGGGGGCGTGGCTAGCAGCTCATGGCAGCGGTCGCACAGTGAGAAGCTCCGCTCCGTATCCAGGCCCGTAGCGGCACAAACAGGCAGTTCCCCCACAACAACTACTCACGAGTGGGTTTTCTGGTCACCAGAGACCACAGACATCACTCATGATGGCCAGAAAGAAAGCCAAGAAAAGCCCTGTGAAGCTGACACAGTTTTTCCCGGCTGCAGAGGGGTCCCAAAATGGCGCCGCCGGATCGCATGCTACCAGATCCCGCCAGCAGGAACTATCCCTCCCGGCATCCCCAATGTCCGCAGCGGAATCACCCACCTCGGCCTTTTCCTCAGCGGACAGCCCGAGATCGTCACCGCAGACGAACCATGCGACAGGTGAGACAGTCGGTGTACAAGCTTGGGGCAATGGCGCACACAGCAGCCCATCTAAAATGGCGCCTTCCTCCCAGGCCGGAACAACATCTAATACTGCAGCCTCTTTGGGCGCACAGCCGGCCCCGCTCACCGAACCCCTACTAAGAAGCCTCATGGCGGAACTGCGTGCCTCATTACAAGCAGACATAAAGGCAGCAGTAACCTCACTGCACCAAGAAGTCACTTCATTAGGCTCTCGCACATCACATATTGAGGGGAAAATGGCGGAGCTAACAGCTTCCCACAATATTGTCGTGGACTCCACTAACGCCGCTGAAGACGAGATACAAGCTCTCAAAATGAAAATTGCTGATATGGAGGATCGCTCCAGACGCAATAATTTGCGATTCCGGAACATACCAGAGCTTGTAAAGACTGAAGAGCTACATGATTTCCTAATTGACTACTTCACAGCATTGCTGCCCCAAGCAACCACCTTGGACCTGACTATAGACAGGGTCCACAGACTTCCTAAACCCAAAAATCTCTCCTCGGAGGTACCAAGGGATGTTATTGCCCGCATTCACTTTTTCCATATCAAAGAGAGACTGATGGAGGCAACCCGGCGCAACCCAGAACTCCCTGACAGGTTCAGACAGATATCTATATTTGCTGACCTCTCAGCCCTTACACTTGCCCGCAGACGAGAGTTTGGCCCTGGCACTAGAATCTTACGTGAGCGAAGCATCCCATACAAGTGGGGATTCCCAGTCAAGCTCATCATTACATATGGAGGGGCTAAGCATGTGGCCTCCACCCCAGCAGCTCTACGCCGCCTTTGCACCGAGTGGGATCTGATGCCACCAGAAGGAGGGACATCCCCAAGGAGACCAGGAGGTCCCCGAGAAATCCCTGAAGAATGGATCACCGTGACCCATAGGAAGCGCAAGACTGTGTGACTGGTCTGTTATCTATCTATTCCACTGATGTAGTGGAACATTACCAGCAAGCTAAGGATGAGTCAACACCATCCCCCCATGTTACTGGGCTAACAATACTGATAAGCGATATATCTGGACATCAGTAAGTTTCTGTTCTGTTGTGGGGAACGACCCAAATTTCCACATTAGGCCTTAATATGCAAACTCATGGTGCCTTTTAGCTCACGTACTTTCTCCCCACTGTACGTACATGTACACTATTTACCACTTTCTATTCCTGTTTACTGGTTTTTTTTGTTTAAGGTTTTAGTTCTCCTATGTGTATGCTCGGAACGTAATGGGTCCAGGTTAACCAGTGTAACTCCACAATGTAATAAGGATGTGGGGATAATCCTGAAGTTTATACGCAGTCGGCCAGCATCCGCCTCTACATCTTCCAATGGGTATTAAAATCTTATCCATAAATGCCAGGGGGCTCAATTCGCCCTTTAAGCGTTCCATGCTATGGGCAGAAGCCCGACACTCAGCAGTGGACGTGTTATGTGTGCAAGAGACGCACCTCTTAAGTGCGGACTCCCATCGCCTTAAAAATAAGAGGTACCCCCATATATTCTATGCCCCTGCCCCACGTAAAAAAGGGGGAGTGGCGATTGCTATTAGAGACTCTGTGGCATTTTCCATGCAGCATGTAGAGGTGGATGAGGGTGGCAAGTTCATAATCCTAATATGCTTAGTGAACAACATACAGTACACGTTTACAGTAGTTTACGGTCCCAACCGTAAACAATGTGCCTTTATGAGACACATTCTAAAAAAAGCTAAGGGCATGGCTAAAGGCTTGTTTATAGCAGTAGGAGACTTCAACTGCACACTGTGGCCCTCGATGGATTCTTCCTCGTCGGCCATCAGAGCAGAACCCACTAAGGCCTTCTCTGTGGTTTCTAAACTGGGGTTGTTCGATGTGTGGCGTGTGTGTCATCCCACCGAGAAGGACTTCTCATTTTATTCTGCGCCCCATAAGATATACACGCGCATTGATTATTTTTTGACAAGTAAAAACGTACTACCATTAGTAGAGAAGTCAGACATCAAATCCATCACTTGGTCTGACCATGCCCCGGTAACTTTGCACTTAAAAGAGAATTATACATCACACCCAGCCTCCCTTTGGAGATTAAATAATTATATTCTCCAACACCCAGAATACTCTCCTAAAATTTCATCTGGAATACAGGAGTATTTTTCGGTGAATGACACTCACGACATATCGTCCGGTACCTTATGGTGTGCCTTTAAGGCAACAGTGCGAGGGCTATTCATATCACAGACCTCCTATGATAGGAAACTGAAGCAGCAAAGCCAAATTGACCTACAGATGAGAATAGCTGACCTGCATAGATTGAATAAGCTCTCGTTCTCTGCCCAAAGAGCATTAGAGATATCTACATTACAGGGACAGCTACATGCACTTAACCTGCACAAGTATGATCTAGCCCTCAGAAAACTTAAGATGACATACTACCACCAAGGTAACAAAGCAGGAGCAGCACTAGCACGACAGCTCAAGCAGAGAGAGGCGAAACTGAGAGTCCCCTTCATAATAGACGATCAGGGTAAAAAGATTTTTGACCCTCAGGGCATGGCTGACTGTTTCGCAGCTTATTACGAAAAATTATATAACTTACGCCAGGATGGTGGTACGCCTCAGCCAGCGGAGGAACACATGGCGATGTTCTTAAAGGCAGCACACCTCCCTAGTATCCCAGAGGAATTAACCCACTCCCTAGCTAAAGAATTCTCAGTGGATGAGATCATTGCATTATTTAAAACCCTTAAATCCAACAAATCCCCCGGCCCTGACGGCATTACTAATGAATTCTATAAGAAACATGGCCCTTTAGTGGCTCCCTACCTCACCAGACTGTTCAATGAATTTGCATCCGGGGGTCCTCCGCCATCAGAAATGCTAGAAGCTGTTGTTGTCACATTACCCAAACCAGGGAAACCGGCCGATAGACCTGCCAACTTTAGGCCGATCTCACTGCTTAATGCAGATATCAAACTTTACGCTAAGTTACTGGCTTCCAGGATGGTGGACGTACTCCCATTGATTGTGCACAACAACCAAGTAGGCTTTGTAAAAAACCGCCAAACACTTGATGGCACTCGCCGTTTCCTTAATGTGATACACGCGGCTCGTGCGGGCCGAACGCCTTCTCTGCTCCTGTCATTGGATGCAGAGAAGGCGTTCGATCGAGTACATTGGGGATATTTGAGGGCGGCTTTGGCCGCCTTTGGGTTCCCTCCTAGGCTAACAACAGCTATTATGGCTTTATACACCTCACCATCGGCAAAGGTATATACTGCTGGATCTCTTTCCACTGGGTTTAAAATCACCAACGGCACAAGACAGGGGTGCCCCCTGTCTCCCCAGATATTTGCCTTAGTCATGGAGCCATTCGCCCAACATATACGATTGTCTAGTAACCTGACAGGAGTTATGGTGGGAGGCGAGGAGCACCGAATAGGTCTCTTCGCTGATGATGTTATAATATCCCTTACTAACCCAGAAACATCCCTGGCGGGGGTAATGGCCATAATTAACACATTTAGTGAAGTAAGCTACTACAAGCTTAATGCGTCTAAATCAGTGATCCTTGACATCGACATCCCTGCATCAATGAAACACCGCATCACACAAGATTTTCCGTTCCAGTGGGCCCCGGGGGAACTAACGTACTTGGGCATTATACTCACTAAATCCCCTAATAAACTTATATCCTCCAATTGTACCTCATTACTCACCCAACTTCACAATGATATAGCTGCCTATCTACCTCTTCCGCTTTCATGGCTGGGGCGTATCGCCACTGTTAAAATGATACTCTTGCCTAAGATCCTGTATTTATTTAGAAATCTACCTATATTAATCCCGATGCCCATTATACGTAAGATCCAATCCACCCTTATGAAGTTTATTTGGAAAAACGGGAAACATAGGGTAGCAGCTTCCGTCCTATATCTCCCTAAACACCTAGGAGGCCTGGGCTGCCCGTGTGTACTGACCTATTACAGAGCGGTAATACTAGACCAAATTAAGCGTTGGTGGAATCATAGTGACTCCTCGGCCCAATGGGTCCACATGGAGGCAAAGAGTGTGGGCCCTCAGCGCCTATCAGATTGGCTGTGGTCCTGTAGCTTGATGAAGACCCAGGTATGTAACCTGGCCCCACCGGTAAGGGCTGGAGCTCAGGTATGGCTGCTGTCAAATTCGGACTTCTTTAAGTATCTCCAAGTGAGACACCTCCTCTCATCCCTGACGTTACCATGGGACGCTCCTGCTACAAAATACGAGACCTTTTTCTATAACCCTGCGATGACGACCAAAGGTATATCCAAGACCTATACTAACTTATTAGAAATGCAAAAACATGACAGACTACCATTTCAATCTAAATGGGAAAAAGACCTTGGGTCAACCATAACAGACGAACAGTGGAATTTTGCCTTCCACCTACCATACAGGGTCTCTCACTGCGCTAATCATTTAGAAACTTCTAGGAAACTGCTATATAGGTGGTATTACACTCCATACAGACTATCTCGGATCTACCCCACTTCCTCTCCGTTATGTTGGAGGTGTGGTAAATCTGTGGGCACATTACTCCACATTTGGTGGTCTTGCGATGGACTGAAGGAACTATGGAGACAAATTCACAATAAGTTGGACGACATGGTTGGGTACCCTGTGCCGTGGGGTCCAGGGGTGGCACTCCTGTCGATAGGGCTTGATGAACTTCCTATCTCCCACCTGACGATCTTATTCCATATACTTACAGTGACCCGCACAACCATAGCACAACATTGGAGGTCGGCAGATATTCCAACTCTAGCTCAAATATTAGCCATGGTCCAACATAATTACCTCATGGAGGACCTAATCGCTAGACGTACTGGTACTCACGCAAATTTTGTGAAAAGGTGGGAGAGTTGGGGAAGCTTGTACGCTACTCCCTCATGAAGAAGTTATGTTATGTCAAAGGGATTCCCCCATACATTAGGATTTCACCCGAACATGAGCATCTAGAACAATAGTATATACAGGAGCTATTCTGTTCCGAGCAAGTTGATTATTTCATGTTTTCTGGTTCATAGTTAAATATTCTCCCCCTACCTATCCTTCTTCCCTTCCTCCCTGTCCTACCTTCCCCTTCCCCCCCCTCCCACTTCCTCTTTCCCCCCCCCCCTCCCCATGCCTCCAGAGTACATGTCAATGTGTTAGATCAATGGGATATACCAAGTGTTGAGTACGTGTACTTTTCTGTATGTGTTGTATTACTGGAAAAAATAATTTCTTAAATAAAGTGTTAAAAAAAAAAAAAAAAAAAAAGGGACTGAGTGAGAGGGGGTGGGGAGGATACATATGATATTAGAGGGGAAGCTTGGTGTAGAGGAGGATTTAATTCTTTAACCCTTTAAGGATGGAGCCAATTTTCGTTTTTGCTCTCTCATTTTCTCTTCCTTGTGTTTAAAAAACCATAGCGCTTGCATTATTTCACCTACAGACCCACATGAGCCCTTTTTGTGACACCAATTGTACTTTGCATTGACTGACTTTTTTCCAGAAAATATGTTGCACAACCGGGAAAAATTGTTTGTGCAGTGAAATTGAAATAAAGGGCAATTGTTTTTATTGGGGGGGATTGTGTTGACACTGTTCGCCCCATGAGGCTGTTTGAGGTGTCATTTTTTGTGCCATGATCTGTACTTTCTATCGGTACCTTTTTTGCATATATGGGACTTTTTGATCGTTTTTATTCCAATTTTCTGGATTTGATGTGACCAAAAATCATCAATTTAGCATTTTGGTGGGTTTTCGGGCTTACGCCATTTACCATGCGAGATCAGGAATGTGATAATTCAATAGTTCGGGCAATTACGCACGCGGCGATATCAAATATGTTTGTTTATTTATATTTATGAAATAGGAAACGGGGGAATATACTCATCATGCTTCGTTAAGGGTTAGCAAGTCAGAGATTTGGCAGATCTGCGCTCCACTCATCAAGCCACCTGGCTGTCAATGCTGCTCCACTCCCTGCCACTCCTCCCAATAATCTGCAATTCACTCATCTCTTCTTTGAACAATGGTATAAGGTTTAATTTTTCCCATCCCTGTCAGCCACAGCAAAGGGGACAGCAGGACTGACTTGGTATTTGAAATAGGCCTCTGCGTAAGAAATACTCCCAGGGTTGTCTTGTTGGTAACAAATGCCTATGCAATTTATGATCACAGCAATAATATCCTGTCATATAGACACATAAAAGTACATTAAGTAAAAGCATTTAAAAGTATAAGTCCCCTAAGGGGGAGATCAGAAAGAAAAAAAAAACACCACGTCAAAGACCCAAAAAGATTAAATACACATATAATATATATCCACACATTTGACTTGATGTGTACAATAAATGTATACCCTTTGATATTAACAGTGAACACAAAAGCAAAAACCCAGAACAAAAAAAAAATGGCATAATGGAAAAAACATATCTTGTTCTTAAAGTCCTAAAATAGCCTGGTTGTTAAGGAGTTAAGAACAGTCCCAATCCATTGCACATTTCTTCAAGGCACATGGCCATGTACTTAACTCTGCTTGTCTCTCACTATTTAGAACATTACTACCATTTGTCTCAACCAAACTTTCTCCAACTCTTCTCTTGATAAATTTCAAAAATATAATGATGGTGAATATATATATATATATATATATATATATATATGCATTTAATTTACTGTCACTAATGTTATTCTCCCCATGGCATTTCTCAGAAAGAATTTAATAGAGGTGTGGATGTAACCTAATAAATTTGAGAATTACTTACTGGACAATTGAGCACTATATGATTTATGTTCTCTAGTTCACTCATCTGTAATCATCATCCAGCTAATGATGAAATAATGGTCAAACACAAGAGCAGGATACATCTGCACTACATAAGCACATCCAGTCAGACAGACCATTTGAGTTTTAACTGTACATTTCCTTCCCAAAGGCCATGAACTGACTTTACCACCTGGCATAAAAATCCTGGTAGTCACTCTATGGAATTATTATTTTTTTGACACAAATTAACTTACACTGCCAGCCAAATACTGTATTTTATAGAGAAACTGATCCTTCCAAAAGTTGAATGCTTTTTTGTTTACATCCAGTAAAGATAAGGAGTCAACTCTTGCATGATTAGTTATAATGAACATGTCTCTGGAATATTAACAGAGGTTGTGAATATAACTGGGTGAATATCCTTTTGGACTCTCTAACAAAAGAATTATATTGTAGCATTGCAATGATATGGCATGGTAATAACACAATGATGCCATTGTGATTCATACTATACAAAGCAATATCTCTATTTAATGTTTTAAGCTGCCCATTAGCTATTGGGCAGCATTTAGGTTTGAAAAAATTGAACTGGTGACCTAGTGACCTAGTGACAGGGACAAGGGTGCTGTATCCATGTGTTCCAGGGGCTTCCAACTTCTGCAGCCACAGGGAATCAAATGCCAAGCGTTCGGGTTCCGAGAATGTTGCTGACCAGTTTGACAGGTCCACTCAACAACGTTGCTGACCAGTTTGACAGGTCGGCTAAAAATTGGGAGCAAAGACTTGCCTGTTGTCACATCCGCGGCCGCGGCACATACCTCTTGCCGCGCCGCTGCTGCCCCATCTCCTGCTCTGTGCTGGGGCTCCTCCTTCAGCTCCCTGTCAGCCCGAAGGGCGCGTCCCTGTCTTCTAGGGAGCGCGCGCGCCGGCTCTGCTATAACTTAAAGGGTCACTGTGCCTTTAATTGACTGCTGCTTTGCTCTGAGATTCTCCTATAAATTGCAGCCCTGCCCCACCACAGGTGTTGGAGCCTCTGCATGCTTCCTAGTGTGTTTAGTCCCAGCTACCTGTTTGTACCTATCCTGTGTTCTTGCACATTGTTTCTGCTACCTGCAGTTCCCTGTATCCAGCTGCCTACCTGCCTGTCTGCCTGCTTGCCTACTGTTCCAGCTACACCTCGTCCGTCGTCACTAGCAAGCCAAGCCAGGGGTAGCGACCTGGGGGTCGCCTGCCGCAGCAAGTCCATCCTGCCTTGCGGCGGGCTCTGATGAAAACCAGCGACCCCTTAGACTCCGCTCCCTGGTGCGGCTTACGCCATCGCTAGTGACGGTCCAGTGGATCCACGACTCCAGTCGTTACACCTGTCTAGACCAATCTCACACAGGAACTAAAAAAACAATGCTGACTATAGTAAAAAAAAAGGTGTCAAAACACACAGTGCAATAAAGCATGTTGGGCTATATATGCAGACTCACCTGACCCGGCACAATCCCCCAGTGTTTGTCTGTGCCTTCATTCTTGTGCTGAGGATCTGAGAGAACAAAGGAACTCTGAGGGACTGTTCCAGTCTAGGTGAGTATGTGTGGGGTGAGGGGGCATACAGGATAAATGGGGCCCCAAGAATGTCCTATTGAGTCCACTTATCAGATCAGTGACTTTTGGTAGCACATGGAGACCTTCACAATATTATGCAGTGGGTGTTGATGTTATGGCTGATCAGTATATTGCATAGTAGATTGCCTATATCATTGTGACATCTTAGGCTGTGCAGAGGTAAGCCCCAGATATCTTTATCAGGACTATAGAGTTACAGGAGGACTGGCATGGTATCAGATGCAATAGGGTAATTTTCTCTTCAATGTTGCAGCTTTACCACAGCTTTATTGAAGATCATAAGTGACACTTAGTATATGCAATGTCTCTTGGCAGGTGATACAAAGGGCATATCTTAGCATCGATGGACAATGAGAAGATGAGAAAATACCTCAAAAAGTAACATTGTCTTGAATGATGACATCTTTTCTAAGTAAAAAATGTTTTATTCATCAAAATTTCTTAGCATTAATTAATTTCATTAGAGTAAATGTCAATTGTAAAAGCAGTCCTGGTCTGATATAGTCATTGTATTTTTCTACTTTAAATTTCTATATTTTGGCCGTAAAAAAAAACTAGGTTTATTCATCAAAACTATTAAGTCAGTTTGACCTGTGAGGATGCAGCAAAAGCAGACAGTGACATGATAGACAGCGTGAGCCCAAGGAGCTAAAAATATTATTAGACGCCATAGTCATTAATCTTATTGCAAAAGTGACAAAATATTACTGCTGCCATAACTCAGTAAATTCAATCAGCACGCTCCTGTGAAATGTGATATGTGCAGAGCAGCACAGTCAGCCAGCCAGGCTCTGCAAATCAATGGCAATCACTGGCAGCAGAGCACTTACATACAGGACTGGACTCAATATTGATGGGGCTGCTGGTGTGGAGAAGCCGTCTTGGGATCTGAGATGACTTTCATATCTTTGTATAAATGATTTATAGTGTAAAACTTAAGCAGTAATCTATCAGCGGTGGCTGAGATGTGTTGAAAATGGGACATTACTAAAAAGTTAAGTGTTAAAAAATAGTTCACAAATGACAGAACACTGTTCAGCTTGAAACGCTGATACAAACTATTTTAACTGAGAGTCTCTGAATAAATGGGCACAGAGAAATGGAACTCCTTACTTTTTGTCTTTGCCCTTCATCTTTGATATGCTTACCTTGTGTATTGTGTTCTATAGTATTGTTGATTATTGATATTGGTAATAAATCTGAAATGTCATGCTCTATATGCTCCAGAAATGTAATACTAGCAACAACATAACGATTTGATGGGAAAATATATTTAAGAATGTTCCGATGCTTCAGGTCTTGGCTTCAAAAGGCAAGATGTGAGCAGTTTTACTATAATTGTTAGCTGGTAATTTTCTTAATGAAATGTCCACCTTAATGTGAAACTAAAAAAGACTAAATATAATAATTGTATACGCATGAATATCCAAGCATTCTACCTAAGTGATAGGTTACCGTCTTGGTAGTCTTACTAAGAGAATTAAAAAGCTGCATCTTGTCTAAATAATGTGAGTCAGAGAATGCTATGAATCTAGCATTATATGTGTGCAGTCCTCTCTCTAACAACCGCTCTGATGCTAAGCTATGGGTTTAAAAAAAAGTTAAGGCAGCACTTTACACAAATACTCATGTAGGTCTTCTGAATGTTAGGAAGGAAAGAAGGAAGAAAGAAGGCTTAAACAGGAAGGTAGGGGAAGATATATAAGATAGATATATAACATTATTTTCTTAAAGATTTTCCTTTACCTTTTTGTATAACAAACCCTTGGCTTTATGTATATTATTGTATTTTTTTTTATTAAGATAACTGCGCTCCATCCCCAAGTTTTAGCACAGGTCATCCAACTTATCCCAGGATAGGCATCTTCCATACTGCTTCCGGTTTCTGCTTATAGATGGAGCCACCTTGCAGTGTTCTATTTCAGACCTTTACTTGACTAAAGGCCATATTAAGGACTTGTTCCCGACTCACTGCCTGTGCTACTACTCGCACAGACAGACAGTGGTGTGGAGCAGGGAGCTGTGGGAGGGGCTGCCCAGATGATCCTTAGATCATCCAAATGGCCCATCAAAGTCGGCAGTGGTCTGCTACAGCCGCTCCTGTTTCACAGAGCAATGAGCTGTAGACTGTTGGTGTCATGACCGGGCCATTTCAACATGTTAACCCCTTAAGGACAGAGCCTAATATGGCCTTCAGGACAGGGCCAACTTTTAGTTTTGCGTTTTAGTTTTTTCCTCCTCGCCTTCTAAGAGCTAAAACTCTTTTATCCAGCTACAGGGCCATGTGAGGTCTTGTTTTTTTCAGGAACAGGTGTACTTTGTAATGACGCCTTTTAATCTACCATAAAATTAATGACGGAACACCCAAAACATAATTATAGGTGACTCTTTTATGCCCTTACACATTACCCATTTCTTTACAGGGTGGCATTAGAGTGTGATATATGATCTATGATATTTTGCTTTTGACTATTGGTCATATATTGATTGGGGCATGCGCGTCGACTTTATGGACATATTAGGCCTTCCGTTGTATATATTTGTTATATTTATATTTTATTTATAAATATTGATATATTTATATATCTGTTACTGAAAAGGATGATCATGTATAAACATTTAGATTTACGTGCACATAGTATTAGAGTGCTCACATCATGGGTCCTTTGTGGGTTATTTATGACCACACACGTATTAGAGTGCTTATACCTTTATACACCCATTATCAATTAATTATTTAGAAACGGTGCATATGTTATAATATAGATAGTAAACTTTGTGTGCTTGTTTGTATGCGACGATGGTGCTAATAACCTATTACATGACTGTATTTGTAGCCTATTGAGCACTATCAACGTCGGCGCATGCGCATATTTAGTGAGCAATGGGATTATATATGTCTTGGTACTGGCGCACGCATATAGTTCGGAGTATTAATGTAACTATACTTAATTAATATATAAGGAATGTATATATCCGTCGTATACTAACACTATACATATTTGACAAATATGGTGATGTTTCAAAGGTATGGCATGATTTATGCTACGAGAACTTTAACGCATGCGCAGATCTGTGGCACTACGGGTACCAGCGAGGATTGCCTCATGAGTACATATGTCTTCTACAACTATAATAACATATTTTCTACTGTAATTACATTCTGTATAATGGTGTAAGACTTGTTTTTTGATGGCTTTTGCAAATATAATGAGCTGTAGCGGTCATGTGACTTAGAGTCAGGCAGCCGCGGTCATGTGACCAAAATGAACCGAACATGCGCACAAACGCATGGGTCACGCTATCGGCGCCATCTTGGAGTCAGCATGGAACAATGGGCAGCTCCCATTACACAGGTATTACTAATTATTTGTATGATATACTTATCTAATACTTTTGTGTATAAATAACGGTCCCTAATCTATGTACAGTACCCCTGAGGAAGTCCGGTTGGGCAGACGGAACGCGTGGGGCTCTTTCCCTTGACACCCCATCACCACCCTGTTGTTTGTGTACTTATGGTGGTATCTTATTATTTGATCTGATTCTCACTTTACTGTCTTTAAAACAGCTCCTCTATTCATTAGGTGATATTGCTTTTTGTGCTTATATTTATTATCATCCGATCTGATTTTCACTTTATTGTCTTTAAAACAGTTTCTTTATTCATTGGGTGATATTGCTTACAGCATTTATATTTAATAGTATTGTGGATTGTTGGTGCGAATTAGGTTTACAATTGATTACCAATATATTGCACGTGCACTTTACTTACACAGGGTGGTTGATACACTTAGATTGGGGTGTCATTATGGGTGGTAATATACCGGGTACCCCCTTATGTGCTATACATTTTAATTGATTTTCAGTTTGTGGGATCATTGATATCTAATATTGTACCTGTTATAATAAAGTACTTTTATTTATTACATTACTTGGTGTGCTATGGTTTATGAATTTGGCATAGCTGTTTCTTTGGTATAGTTATATTGGTTTATATGCTTACCATTTAGCACCCACATTAACATTGAGTTGTGCATGTCAAACACCTTTGTTTGTTTTATAATTTATGGGGTGAAAATGGGATAAAAAATTTAATTCTGCAAATTTTTGGGGCGTCCCTTTTTACGTAATGCACTTTAAGGTAAAACTGACATTTTATCTTTATTCTATAGGTCAGTCTGAATACAGCGATATGCAGGTTTACATAGTTTGTCTACTGTTTTACTATTATTATTAACAGTGAAACTTTTTTTTTTTTTTTGCAAACAGGTATGATTACAATGACCCTATTGTGACTCATAGCGCTTTTATTTTATCACCTATGGGGTTGTATGGGGTGTAATTTTTTGCATCATGATATCTTGTTTTAATTTGTGTAGATGCAACGTATTGGTCACTTTTTATTATTTTTTTAATATAAAATTAATAAACATTTAACAATCCTTGTTTTGTTTTTGTTTTTTTACTGCTTTTTGTTCATGCCATTCACCGTGTGGGAATAATATTGGTTTATTTTAATAGATCGGGCAATTACGCACTCTACGGTATATAATATGTTAATTTTATTATTTAATGCTTTTATTTGTATAGCGCACACAGATTCCGCAGCACTTAACATAGTTTTCGCCAATTTTTATTCCCTGACCCCATTAGGGCTCTTAATCTAAATTCACCTATCTGTATGTTTTTTTTTACGTATGTTTTATTTATAAAATGGGAAGGGGGGATGATTTTGACTTTTATTGGGGGAGGGGCTTTGGGGCATTTTTAAAAACTTTTATATATTTTTTCACACATTTTTAGTACCCCTACGGAACATTTACATACATTAGATTTGCATAGCAGGGATCAATGTTATCGGCAATCATCTGATAGAGCCTGCCTGTGGAAGACTCTATCAGAAGGCTGAAGACCAGACTGCATGGAGGAAGGTAAGAGACCTCCAGCAGTCAGGCCATACGATCGGGTAAGTGACAGGAGCTGCTCCTGACACTTACACTTAAACACTGCAGTCATGCAATCACAGCATTTAAGGGGTTAATAGCGGGCTGTCCGACATTGAGGGTGAGGGCCCAGCTGCTGATAGCAGCTTTGAAGCGAGCTCAGCTCCTGAGCTCGCTTCATAGTGCATTAGACAAACTCCTCCACTCCAACAACAGGATGCCGGGCACAGGTAGCCAGAAATAGATAGCGAATATTAAAATAATTTATTAAAACATATGACACAAGCTACTACGCGTTTCGAGACCGGACCGATCTCTAAACACGTTGTGTCTTGTATTATACGTTTTAATAAATTATTTTAATATTCGCTATCTATTCCTGGTGCCTGGACCTGCGCTTGGCATCCTGTTGTTGGAGTGGAGGAGTTTGTCTATTGTGTTAATCCCTGAGAGGATTAAACGGGAGTGGCTGCGGTTCTTTTATGTGGTTTTTGTGAGAGTTGTGCCTTATACTTGCACAACTCACTAAGGTGAGAGTTCCATATATACCTTCACTCTATTTCATTTGTCTGGATTACGCTGTGGAGTGCTGTCTCTCATTCTGTTTGCGCTTCATAGTGCGGCCGATAATTGTTTGGTGCAAAGGAGCTTAATGTATGCCTACATTGTAAGAGGTATAGCCCCGCTTCCTGTAGGTTAGCAAGAAAAATAGTTTTTATTTCCTTTTAAATTAGAGTGCAGGTAAATGACTTCTGACACTAAGTTTGGCAGAGGGCAGAAGAACACTGGAAGCATGGACAGGTGATGTATACATATATACATATATTTGCGACGGCAGTTTAATGCGCACAAAACCGCCATCGCAAATATGCACCTTGTCTTCATCCTCGTTCCCCTGCATGTGAATTCCTTATGATTTTATATGGCTTTTGACTACAATCAAGAACAAAGACTTCTGGCTATATTATACAGTTCGTCTGTCTTGCTGAGTACTGCCTGTTGTTCTTATGGTCTCCTGTCTCCATCAGGGTACGTGTGGATACATGTCAGCACTACTTGACTTAGTTAGTGCCGGCCCTTTGCGTTTTTCCTGTCTATGGTGGATCTTAGTAAACTAGCTTAACTAGTGTGTATACATACAGTAGATCAGCCGCAACATTAAAACCAAGTGTTTTTAATGATATGCCTGATCAGTGTCTGTTTTTTACTGTTTCAATGAGTGTGGAGATAGCTAAAGTACATATGTTTTTCCTTTTTTCTTTGTGCATATGCATGTAACAGCTGAAAGCCGTACCCTTGAGGAATTCTGAATGACCTGTGACGGCTAGTTTCTACTTGTTTCCACCAATTTCTTCAAATTTTATCAGTAAACGTTATCTCAGCTGCAAGTATATTTCAGTCCCATGAAAATCCATCATATTCATTATAATCAGGAGATCAGACTACTCCAGCTGGTTTCTACTGATTGCTAAGAATGGAAAATTATTTGGGTTTTTAAACAGTTCATTCATTGCGGCATATGTCTGACTGCACGCTGCAAGTCTAATACACATTCACATTTTTTCTGTTCCCTTGAAAGTCAGAAGTGCTGTAATACCATACATTTACTGGTCATTAAATGTTTAGGTATTTCAATGCTTACTTATAGGATCAGTCAGCATTGTGCTGAGGAACCTAAGGAACCTTGACCATTTGTGAGTCCACTCCTAATTCCAGTCTCAATATTGCTGGTCAAGCTTCAACTGGATAGTCTTGCTGCAATCTCTATCCACTGGCTTCTTAATAAATCTATGGAGAAGTTGGAATGAGTTGAGTTGACAGTGGTGCTCTGCTTTCCACTCCCTTTACTGATCGGTAGGGGTCTCATTTTCTAAATGACGCTTTAAAATTCAGAATTGATGGCAAAGTAGTTAAACTAGTTCTGTTCAGAACTCTTCCAGCTTTAACATATTACAAGTGACAGATATCTAGCACTCTATTCACATTGTAGACTGGAAACACATATTACAATTGACAAGTAGCAGCATTGGACCTCTGTTTCAGAACCTAAACCTACAGGTGCTAATGGTACATATTATCATAAAATGGATATAATTCTTTATCTTCATGCATATCAGGAGGAGAATGTAAGCACATGGTAGTATACAGTATACAGCCATTTTACACACATCTAAAATAACTGGATGTACAGTTTAATAGCTTGAGAATCTAATGAAGGCAAATAACCACCTGCCCAGGTGAAGGATTACGCATTTTGTATTATAACTTCCCGACCATTTTGCTTTTAGCAATAAGTCGCTGCTAGAGCTGTCTGATAATGGCCTACCCTTGGTTTCTCCCAGGGCCGGCGTCAGCACCTGGCATACTCGGGCAAGTGTCGGGGCCCACGGCCGCCCAAGGGACCCCCTACACTTGCCCAAACAGTGAGACAGACGACCGCCGTATCACTGACCCCCGGGGGAGCGGGTGCTGCCGACACCAAGTCCGGGGGAGGGCTGGAGGAGCTGTGGAAGGACCTGCCGTGTTTGCTGCACTGGGGAAGGACCTGTGGTGACGTCATAAGGGGGCGGGGATGAGAACGGGAGAGGCTGCATATGGATGAAGGACCTGTGATCATTTTCATGTGACATGAGGAGGCGGGGCTCACTAATACCTTCCCTCTGTATGCTGTGAGTTTTAGTCCTTCTTTTATATCTCCTTCAGTAATGTCCTCTGATCTCCCATAATAACAGGCTGTCCATGCTGGGAGTTGTAGTACTCTTTTTAAATCTCCTCCTGTAATGTCCTTTGATCTCCCATAATAACAGGCTGGACATGCTGGGAGTTGTAGTTCCCCCTGGTATACCTCATGTAATGTCTCTTATTGTAACTCCATTCTAGCCTGCTCTATGGTGAAGAAGCTAGAAAACAGACTCCAGGGGGACGACCTCCTTCTAGCACCTCCATTCTAGTCCATTCTAGCATGGATGCGCTCTCACCAACAGGCGCAGAGCGATGACGTCATCACGCCTGCTGGTGGATCCACAAGGCGCACACAAGGGAGAAGTATGATTGGGAGAGTATGATTTTATTTTTTTTATTTTCTTGTGCTGAGGCAGATCAGGGGGCATTTCTATGGGGCAGAGCAGGGGGCATTACTATGGGGACAGAGCAGGGGGCGTTACTATGGGGACAGAGGGCATTATTACTATATGGGGGGCACAGCACGGGACCCACAAACCTCCTTACTTTACTGCACATGACACTAAACAGTGGAGTTACTACTGTATAGGAGTCTATGGGTAGGAAAAAGGGAAGGAAGTTGCTGGAAAAGTGCAGAGCCTAACATGTTTGTCTGACAGGTCACAAAGAGATGAATTGTTGCTGGAAGAAATCATCATGGAGGTCTGGGCCAGATGGAGAGGAAACGGAGAGCGATCGCCTCAGATCAAAGAAGATGTCACCAGTGAGTTACTGAATTACGTTTTTTTCGGTATTTTGTCAAACTTTATTTGGTAGGTGTGCCCCAAGGTGTGCTATACAAAGGGGCCCGCTGAGGCTCTCTCGCCCAAGGGCCCACAAAAACCTGGAGCTGGCCCTGGTTTCTCCATTAACAATACATGAATGTTTAGCCATGTTGAATGTGCACATATACGGGGAGAAAAGAGCTGTTAGCTGAAACAACATTCAGCCAACAGCTATCGAAAGTGTATGGCTTATTTTAGTATGACAAAGAAAGGTTTTATTCTTCCTTTACCTTGATGTGTACTAGTATTGTAGCCTCTATGCTTCATCAATGGAAAGCCAAAGCAGATGGTTAAAGTTTAAAATAACCATTATATTAGAAACAGAAATTGCTTTATTCCTATAAACAACCTTGAGCTGGGAATGTGTTAATATGAAATATATTGCGTCTTAATGCATTCTGTTTGTCTCGCATTTTGCAAAGAAGATCCACTAAATGCTACTCATCCCATTTGTTTGATTTATTAATTGCCTACAACCAGGGGACAAATTCGAGCTAAGCTCTTAATAAGGGATGTGTCACTACTGAAATGTTTCAGTTATCAAAACTGTATGTTCTGTTTCCTTTGTGACAAAATAAAAGGTTTTCTTAACATTCAGTTAATAGTCCCCAAATACTAGACAAAAGCCAAAGAAGGAAAGAGAGATGGTGGAAAAAAGAGCAGAAAGCAGACAAGAGGAATTACAGCAAGCTATATAACCAAGCAGTAGAAATGTCCAGTCAATTTCTGAGGTCAACAATAACATCTCTGGGGGCCTCAGACTATCAAGGTCTAAAGAAAAAGAAATCTATGCAAGAACAAAGCTGTCCCTATTGTTAAAATATTAATCAATACCCTGTTCATGTTCATCCATAGCACATTTACTGTACCAGCCAAGCTATTAGAAAATCATTCTCCTTTGGACAATCCAATATTTTTTTTCATCTGTCATATGTCCTATTATTTGTGAAATGGAGATGTAAGATTACTGCTGAACAAGGTACAAAAGAGTCTATTGTAACTTTAAGATGTTGGTGTCAGCCTATCCATTTAATTAAAGATACACTCCAGGCAAAAATCATTGGGATCTGCCCAGTGTTGGGCCTGAGCGTTTAGCCTTGAGTGTTCTTTTTCTCTATAGCTCACGGGGCACTGAGGATAAGGGTAAGTTTCTTACCTTTCTGTGATACCAGGATTTTAATCCCTATGCTTATAAGTGAAATTGGTACACTGGGCCGGACTACCATCCCCAGTGCACCGATCCACACTTAGCTGGCCCACCCCACCTAATGAATATAAGCAGAGAGACCCTGGCCAAACAGGGGCAAATTGGTCCACTGGAGGGGCACTAATCTGTGAAAACACACCATAAGTCATCATCAATCATGGAAAAATATGACTGCAAAAAGGTCTAAATGACCTGTGAATATACAATCCAGATACCAAATTGTTTGATTAGACAAATCTTTGATGAGATCAGATATCATTCACTGGTATCACGCAGTAAGGTTTTTATTTCATAAACTAGTAGTACCAAATGAGAGTGGTTTTCCCTAAAATATATTAGAATAAAAATAATCTGAAAGATTTTGTTAGCCATTCATTTGTATTTGTGGCCCTGCATTTATTGAATACCGACACTGGTTATCATCTGTTATATAATAATAATCTTTAAAGAAATACAAGTCAACCTCCTTTTTTTCCCCTCATTTTGTCATTTAGCTGATAGTCAGGCTGACCGTTCCTTGATCCTACTCAGCCAGGGCAACAATCATTTAATATCTACTAACAATTGAAGAAGAAGCAAAGGATGACCTGCACAAGCCATTATCTTGGCTTTTGTCCCTGGGGATAAACATAACGCTAATGAAGCAGGTGTAGTTCTGTTTAGATTGGCGCAGTTTCTTCTGTTTATATTCTCACTTATTACCTTCCTGCACAAAATAATGTATTTTTATATGTGGTTGTTACTTTCACAGGTTTTGTCCTGGTCAGTATCCCTAAGATAGATAGATAGATAGAAAGATAGATAGGAGAGAGAGAG
Organism: Dendropsophus ebraccatus; assembly: GCF_027789765.1. Taxonomy (NCBI): domain Eukaryota; kingdom Metazoa; phylum Chordata; class Amphibia; order Anura; family Hylidae; genus Dendropsophus; species Dendropsophus ebraccatus. The sequence continues at coordinate 68,562,180 of NC_091454.1, forward strand.
AGAGAGAGATGATAGATAGATAGATAGATAGATAGATAGATAGATAGATAGATAGATCGATAGATAGATAGATAGATAGATAGATAGATAGATAGATAGGAGAGAGAAAGATAGGAGAGAGATGATAGATAGATAGATAGATAGAAAGATAGATAGGAGAGAGATGATAGATAGATAGATAGATAGATAGATAGATAGATAGATAGATAGATAGATAGATAGATAGATAGCAGCACAAACCAGCGCAGAATGGGTGCCAGTAGTTAGCTCTGACCATGAGCTTTGTGCAAATAGAAAGGTATAGTCCACAGCACTCCAGGTAAAGTGAAGAAAGACAATTTATTCCATCAAACAGGTGCAGCACAGCAATAACATTGTACAGCTACATTGTTATTGCTGTGCTGCACCTGTTCGATGTAATAAATCATTTTTCTTCACCATACCTGCAGTGCTGTGGACTATACCTTCCTAGATAGATACGATAGATAGATATCCAATAGAAAATAATGCAGCACTCCGTTCAAATGTGAAAAATATAGGGTTTATTCAATCCATACAGCAGGTGATGCAACGTTTCAGTCTCACCATTGAGACTTTTTTCAAGCAAGTGAACACATTTCATTACACACGTGTTTTATAGTGGTCTTCTCAATACATCAACAAAATATCAATCAGTGTCAAAAAAAGCAATCAGTGTCAATAAAGCAATACATTGCATATATCTATCTATCTATCGTAATATGGTTAAACATATAGACTTCATCTCTGAAATATACATGTCCAACAAAAGTGTTTCATGTACAAAGAAAGTAAAAATGTGAAAAATATACGTGTTGATTGTTAAATAATGAACATACAGAGCATCTGGGGAACTCACCACGAGTCATCAGTCAGGAAGTAAACAACTGTTAAACATCCATGAAAATGAGAGACCGTGATGATGAGTGGAACGCACGCCAATGTGAACCACACTACTCAATGGAATGCATACGCGCATGCGTATTGGTCACAGTCGTGAAATGCATGTCGCGTCTCATGTGACCAGTGGAACGCAATGCACGGCCAGCCAGGAGCGGACCAATGCTAAGTGTGTCTGCTCCCAGCTGGGCGTTCCACTCATCATCACGGTATCTCACTTTTATGGATGTTTAACAGTTGTTTACTTCCCCAGATGCTCTGTATGTTCATTATTTAACAATCAACAATTTACTCTCTTTGTATATGAAACACTTTTGTTGGACATGTATATTCCAGAGATGAAGTCTATATGTTTAACCATATTACGATAGATATATGCAATGTATTGTTTTTTTGACACTGATTGCTTTTTTTGACACTGATTGATATTTTATTAATGTATTAAGAAGACCACTATAAAACACGTGTGTAATGAAATGTGTTCACTTGCTTGAAAAAAGTCTCAATAGTGAGACTGCGAATTCCACAGAAAACCCAATTAGATGTACGAGGGGGTAACGTCCTCCACACCGATATACACACTCCTGTGCTACTATAAAGCAACAAATTTAATTCATAACAAAGTAAGCACTTAGGACCTAAAACATAACTTTTAATCAAGATAATAAAAAAGAAAGGTATATATAGCTAAAATAGATAGAATCACCAATCTGAATCAAAATCACCGCACTTAGGAAAATAACAGTGTAAATGTATAAGCAACGGAACTTATTAAAAGGGAAAAACACGAGAGGACAAGGTGCACTCTGTCCACTCCTAGATAGTGATACTTTCCCTACCTTTTGGGGTGACCCACCTCCTTAAAAGGGTGGCCCCAACCACAATGACGTTCCCTTCCCTCCTCTAAGTGCAGGACAAGACACAAACAAACACAAAATGTGAATCACACAAAATGGGGTACCACACCAAACCAGTATTCAAAAAAGAATTCAACGCGTTTCACCTGTACAAATAATAACAGGATCATCAGGGATATAGTGGTGTACAACAAACAATAACAACAAAAGAAAATGTAGTGCAATAGATGTACAGCGCAAAACCACCTGCACCACCTCCGGTGGATTGCTGGATAATGCTGAGGAGTAACTCAGTGACACATGTGTGTCTCAGAATGCACATGGGATGATGCCAGTACTAGTAATCAGGACAATAGAAATCCTAAGTATTACAGCAAGTGAATACCACCAATAGGACTCTTGGGAGTCAGTACCCAAATGCCAGGATATAGCAAAAAATAGTCATTTACATGAATGTGACAGGCATGCTAAGATACAGTATACTGTTTGCAATTAGCCCAGTCAAGCAGCTGATAGCTGCATCCTACTATCACTGGATTATTAAATGCTCAATAGCACAAAAGCACAAAGTATACATGTGTCTGAAAACCAGCAATACTTATCAATAGCGTCCCGATGGTGGAACAGGCATCCTGTTGCAGATGTTCAGTGCACTCCTAAGGTGGTAGGTGCCAGGATGTAATGCCCCTAGGGCATAATAATCCAGTGATAGTAGGATGCAGCTATTAGCTGCTTGACTGGGCTAATTGCAAACAGTATACTGTATCTTAGCATGCCTGTCACATTCATGTAAATGACTATTTTCTGCTATATCCTGGCATTTGGGTACTGACTCCCAAGAGTCCTATTGGTGGTATTCACTTGCTGTAATACTTAGGATTTCTATTGTCCTGATTACTAGTACTGGCATCATCCCATGTGCATTCTGAGACACACATGTGTCACTGAGTTACTCCTCAGCATTATCCAGCAATCGACCGGAGGTGGTGCAGGTGGTTTTGCGCTGTACATCTATTGCACTACATTTTCTTTTGTTGTTATTGTTTGTTGTACACCACTATATCCCTGATGATCCTGTTATTATTTGTACAGGTGAAACGCGTTGAATTCTTTTTTGAATACTGGTTTGGTGTGGTACCCCATTTTGTGTGATTCACATTTTGTGTTTGTTTGTGTCTTGTCCTGCACTTAGAGGAGGGAAGGGAACGTCATTGTGGTTGGGGCCACCCTTTTAAGGAGGTGGGTCACCCCAAAAGGTAGGGAAAGTATCACTATCTAGGAGTGGACAGAGTGCACCTTGTCCTCTCGTGTTTTTCCCTTTTAATAAGTTCCGTTGTTTATACATTTACACTGTTATTTTCCTAAGTGCGGTGATTTTGATTCAGATTGGTGATTCTATCTATTTTAGCTATATATACCTTTCTTTTTTATTATCTTGATTAAAAGTTATGTTTTAGGTCCTAAGTGCTTACTTTGTTATGAATTAAATCAATAGTGAGACTGAAACGTCGCATCACCTGCTGTATGGATTGAATAAACCACCCTATATTTTTCACATTTGAACGGAGTGCTGCAGTATTTTCTATTGGATATTTGTGTACTGGAGATCCCCAGCTCACTGCTGGCACCCAACACTCACCTGAGTGCACATCTTCTGAGTGCAGCGTCTTTTCTACTTGGTTCGATAGATAGATAGATAGATAGATAGATAGATAGATAGATAGATAGATAGATAATAGATAGATAGGTAGATAGATAGGTAGATAGATAGATAGATAGATAGATAGATAATAGATAGATAGATAGATAGATAGATAGATAGATAGATAGGAGATAGATAGATAGAGAGATAGATAGATAGAAGATAGATAGAGAGATAGAGAGATAGAGAGATAGAGAGATAGAAAGATAGGAGATAGATAGATAGATAGATAGATAGATAGATAGATGATAGATAGATAGATAGATAGATAGATAGATAGATAGATAGATAGATAGATAGATAGTCAAGCCAGTGATTGGCTACAGCATCTTGTGTTAAGTGTTCAGGAACATAACTGGCTGCAGTTCTGCTAAGCAGTCTGGAGTAACAGTAACGCTGAACCTGGAGCAGAGTATGGGTTGTTTTTTGTTCTCCCAGCCACTGCCAGCTCCTAGTCTTTTTCTTCAGATGGGCTGGTAAACCCGTTTAAAGGGGTTGTCTTGGGAGCAGAAATGTCACTTTTGCTTAATTCATGTGAATGGGTTTTTTTTTCTGCATAAGATACAAGGATTTTTGGAAGCCTCATTGCTTAAATTAGACAGCAGCAGAAATTTCTTGCAACAAATCTGCTGTATGTGATTTTACCATCAAAGTGAAAATAGTTTCACCTCCATTATTGCTTAATATAATGTGTTCAGAAGGAAATGCAAATGAGATAAAACATATATGTCAAAATACTGCAGTAAGTTTGAGTGAAAAGAGTATGTGAACATTTAAAAAAAAACCTGCATATTTTTCATTTAACAGTGTGTGAACATAGCCTTATAGAGTATTATCTGAAGTTATGCTATAACAAAGTGATTAGCTCTGTAGCCCTTTTAGTGTGGTACTACTGTTATGAATGCTGTGCGCCACATAATAAAGTCAAACGCCTGTTGCCTGCTGTAGCACACTCTTATACATCAGAGGGTATACGGCTGTATACTCTGTGTGCCAAGGCAAAAAATAAAAGCCTGGTACTACTCTTCTACGTGCTTGTTTGCAACATAAACTCTAATAACAACATAATGTCGCCTGCTTTGGGGCATTCTAATTCTTCATAGAGAGGGTACACGGCTGTATACTGCTTGTGTGCCAAGGCAAAAAATATAAGTGTCGTGCTACTGTTCTGCATCCTGTGCACAACATAACGCCTGTTGCCTGCTGTAAGGCCGGGGGCGGGCTGAGCCGGGGGGGAAGGGGGCATTTGTCCCCCAGGTCGGTCTTCCCCGAGTACATTATAAGGCCAGGCCATCCCGGGTCTATAATGTACTGGGGGAAGACCGACACTGCTGACGGGGCCGATCCCTAACTAGAGTAACTGGCAGTGCTGCAGCGGCACTGCTAATCAGTGTCTGGCAGCTCCCTCAGTCGGGCGGCGGCCCTCAGGGGCCAATTAGCAGAGTGAACGCAGTGCTGCCATCTAATCCTTAGGACTGGGGTGGGGGGAGGAAGCAACTCATCTGTCCCGCTCCCCAGCACCTTCTTTTTCATCTTCCGCTGCAGGCAGCAGGGTACAGAGACGCTGCCTGCACTGGATGTGACCTGCAGCCTCTATCTTTGATCTGCAGGGACACTCTGTACCCTGCTGCCTGCGCTGGAAGATGAGAGAGGAGAGAGCGCTGCCAGGAGAGAAGCCAGCTACAGTTTTTTTCTGGTGGGGGCACTATAGAGGGACTGGCCACTATAAGGGGCAATATGTAGGTGGGAATTGGCTACTATGGGGGGACTGGATACTATAAGGATCACTATGGACGGTAAGAATTGGCTACTATATGGGGCACTATGGGGTGGGGGGGGATTGGCTACTGTATGGGGCACTATACCAGGGGATTGGCTACTGTTTGGGGCAGTATGGAGAGGGGGAACTGGCTAATATATGGGGCACTATGGGGGGGGGAACTGGCTACTTAATGGGGCACTATAAGGGTTGGCTACTATATGAGGCACTAATAGGTAATAGTAGGTAAGGGCCAGAGTGGTCATTCAAGGATGGGCTGCTAGCCTGCTACTCATGGGACAGTGCTGTGTGCTTGCTCCCCAGGCTAAAATTTGCCAGCCAGCCCTGTGTAGGGCATTCTTAGTATACATCAGAGAGGGTATACGCTGTATACTCCTTGTGTGCCATGAGACCCACGCTCCCTTATGTGTAATAAGGGCACATAGAAGTGGCAGATGACTTTGAAAATTTAAAGAGGACACGTTTGACCGCATCACACACACACACACACACCATCTGTGGTTGTCATAGGCAACGTGATTCAAAGGGGTGCATGAAAATATTTCTTTGACTTAAAATGTGGCTTTCTGTCTATACTACTGTAAAGGAAAAAAGGTTTCCATGTATGTTTTCCACTTTACATAGAGGTTATATTGTGTTTGGAGTGTATAGTTGATAGTAGTGGCGGAGATATCACTTGTGCAACCTGTTCAGCTGCACAGCACTCTAAAGTGTCATCTCAGCATGGCACATGTCTGTAGTGGGCCCCCCAGTTGGTATTAACACCCAGGACGTGCTGGCCCCCTTTTCCTGGGGGACCCTCTTAGTCATGGGATGTTGTGCCCAGCCAGGGCTGGTTTTCCTCTCTCCTGCTCTCCTCCTGCAGCTGCTGCTGCTGCCAATCCCTCCCCCTCCTGTACCCCACTGTTCGGTATACCTTGTGTTAGGAGGACAGAGCATGTGATGACAAGGACTGGAGGGATCCTGCAGGGTTATGGCTGCCAGGGACTGGACTGTGAAGAGGAGCAACAGCTGCAGCTCTGACAGTGAGTGTTATTGTCAGTGTGTCTGTCAGGCTGCTGGAAGTTGTAAGGTAGAGGGTGGACTGTGGAAGAGAAAGCACAGAGCCCCCCATCCTCTGATGCTTGATTATAAGTTTATGCCTTTTTGCCAATATCTGTGCCCCGCCCCCGCTGCAGCATGGTTGTTTTTCTCTTTCATCTCCCCCCTAATTAGCCACATGTATCTCACCTGTGCAGCCACATACAGTACATGTATCCCACCTGTGCAGCCACATACAGTACATGTATCCCACCTGTGCAGCCACATACAGTACATGTATCCAACATACAGTACATGTTGCTTTTAATGGGTTCTTTATTTGGGTGCCCCCCAAGATCAGTTCCCTTGGTGGGACACAGGTACCCCAGTCCCACACTGGGGCCCACACTGTGCTGTAGGGGCCCCCCGAGAAACCAGGATACATGTACCAGATACCCGGGCGAACATATGTGTGCACCTTTAAGGCAGAAAGGTGGAGATAGGAATAGCTTATGAGGGCCAAATCACATTTTTTGCACAGGGGCCATCTGCAGTCTGTGTCCGCCCCTGGTTGATAGGCTGTGATAGTGACGTAATACTGTGACTTTGTCGTGTTAGATGCACCCAGGCATGCTTCCCCTGCTGTCCCAGTTCCATTCCAGAGGTGTTGGCATCATTTCCTGAGGTGTCATTGTGCACTTGTGATCTCCAAGTCGTCGAATTTTGATTTCAAAGTGTGGAAGAATTTTTTCTCCCATAGACTTTAATGGGATTCGATATTTGATTGAATAGTCGAGTATCGGGGTCTACGCTCCACAATATTCGAAAATTTTAATATTTCACTACTCGCTCATCTCTGTTTGCCTCCAAATAAAAAGTCCTCACAAGGCTGAAAGATTATTAAAGCCAAAGCCAGGAATGGACTATAAACAGAGATAAGGTCATAAAGGAAAGACTGAGATTTTTCATTTTCTTAAATCCATACCTGGCTTTGGCTTCAAAAATCTGTACAGGGACACTTAAAAAATTATATATATATATATATATATATATATATATATATATATATAGTGCCTTGGATTAATTACAAGCATAATTCATTTCAGGACCGTGCTTGTAACCCAAGTCCACTCTTAACCCCTTAAGGATCGGGCCAATTTCCATTTATGCACTTGTTTTTTCCTCCTTGTGTTTAAAAGGCCATAGCACTTGCATTTTTTCACCTAGAGACCCACATGAGCCCTTATTTTTTGCCCCACTAATTGTACTTTGCAACTGCAGGCTTAATTTTTGCATAAAGTATGCTGCGAAACCACAAAAAATTAAATGTGTGGTGAAATATATAACTTGTGTAACTTATTTTATTTGATGGCTTTAAAAAAAATCGCTCTATTACCATGCTTATAGCGCTTTTATCTATGGGGCCGTTTGGTCTATGGGGCTGTTTGAGGTGTAATTTTTTTGCGCCATGATCTGTACTTTCTAGTGGTACCTTGTTCAAGTATATGCAACTTTTTGATAGCTTTTTATTACAATTTTTCTGGACCTGATGCGACCAAAAATGCACAATTTTGCACTTTGCACTGGAATTTTTTCACGCTTCAGCCATTTACCGTGAGAGGTCAGAGATCAGAAATGAAATAAATTATTAGTTCGGGCAATTACGCATGCAGCGATATCTAAAGTTCTCAGGTGCTGCAGCCGAGAGCAATAGAATGCCGAGTCGGGATCAGCGGCATCGCAGCCCAGACCGCGGCCCGGTAAAGATCACGTTGCGCGGGGGACCCCGCGCAATCCCCCCACACTAGACACCAGGGAAGGGGAAAAGAAGCATTTTAAACAGCTGCATTTAAAAGGCTAATTAGCGGGCACGGCTGCAGATAGCACCCGGGATCGCGGCGGTTCAGAGCGGGGTCACCGCACGGCCCCCCTCTGAACGCCCTTAACAACGCAAGGGTGTACATTTATGTCCTTGGTCGTTAAGGGGTTAAACCAAAGCAAATTTTCCCATAAGAAATCACTAAAATGCAGATAATTGGCTCCACACCCCAAAAATAAAGATTTTTTAAAATTCTGAATAACATGTAGAACAGATGAAACAAACATTTAGAAACAGCTAAATATGTGATATTATAAGTTACTGTACAGTATAGCAATCAACATGTGGACAATAATGTAAATTAAGTGCATAAACCTGATAACACAGCAGCAGTTTGTAGATAAAGTAGCATAGTACAACAGGCTAGAATAGAGAAGCAGGTCTGCTGTCAGAGGTCTGCTGCTCACTGCTCGCGTCTTTGTTCTACCGATTGGCGGGGTTCTCAGCACCCAGACCCAGGTCGATACAAACCTCTGACATGTCTCTATGACATGTCAGACGATTGTTAAAATTATAGCTACACTTTAAGGGCCATTAATCAAGGCCATTAAACCATATTTGCCAACTCTGACTGAATCACACTGGTGGTTAAAGCGAATGTACCATCTGTACCTTTAAGTGTAGCATATCAATAGAATGGCACCAGCGCAGGGTCCTTTTTTGAAGCACAGCCCGATTCCCGCTGGCGGCGCCACTCTATTATCGGACACCGGCAAAGACTGAAGGACTGGAGACGGTCCGGCCTGCCCCCAGTAGGAGGAGACCCCCGTCCCTCTGTGACTCGGCTCCATAGATTCAGAGTGGTGTCACAGAGGGGCTGGGATTTCCTCCTGCCCGCCTCCAGTGCTTTAGCCTGGGCCCGTGCTCGGTAATAGGCTGGCGCTGGCTTCCCTGCGCCTGCGCCATTCTATTGATATGCTACACTCAAAACGAATGTACCTGATGGTAGATTTGCTTTAAGGAGTTAAATAGCATTACTGCAGATTTTGGGTTTTGTTTTAAGGTTTACTGTATATAACTTGTACCACCATGTTTTACAAGATGAGATGTATAAATGATTCATATGAAACTCTCAGAGCTTGTGGCAAAGTAAACAAGGAAACTTAGGATAGGTAAAAGCAGTCAGCAATTTACTTCATTGTGTGTAATGAGGTATATTCATGTATTTGTACAGATCTTCATGTGACATAATGCTCTGCAACAGGTGAAATATTATTTTGAGCTTTTTTGTTTTCTAAGTTTCATTATTACTGAGTGTATAAATTTGCATGTAATGTATTCCAGTTTACTGTTATTACAATGGTGTCATTGTCATGCCTTGGCAGACTCTTTGTGTTCATGGGAACATATCAACATTGTACCTTCAAGAAAGGAAATGTACTATAAGAACCACAGGTTTTCACAGTTACCTTACTGACTTCATATGTTCTCATTTTTGTATTCCTAATTATTTACACAGCCCGGATGAACCATGTGTTGTTGGTACAAATGCTGTACAGTAAAAAGCTATGTTCACACATAGTACTTCTGTCAGTCTTCTGGTCAGTCCTTTTCCAACCAAAACCAGGAGTGGGACTGGCAGGGCAAAATTGTAATGGAAAGATTTGCACAGCTTCTGTGTTTTCAACCCACTCCTGGTTTTGGTGGAAAAAAAGACTGAGGGAAATACTATGAGAGAGAACGATCAGCCGATGATTGTGTCATCGGCTGATCGTTCATTTAGGTTCAAACCTAAAATTATCGGTCGCCACCCGCGCATCTCTACGTGAAATAGCGGGCGCGGCGGGTGACCGACGATTTCACAAATATCATACATTACCTGTCCAGGCACAGGTCTTCTGACTGAGCTGACAGAGCGCTCAGCCAATCACTGGCCAGGACCGCCGCGGCCAGTGATTGGCTGAGCGTTCTGTCAGTTCAGCCAGGCCGCTCCGAAGCTGATGCTGCCGCACGGGACTGGGAGAAGGAGAAGACCTGCACCTGGACAGGTATGATTGTCGGGCCGTGGAATAGGCCCAGTAAACGAGCGACAATCTAGCAGATCGGCGCTCGTTTACATCGTTAATTGGGCCCTGCTCGGCCTGTGGAATAGGACACTAAGAGTGGTTATTACCTGACAATGTACATTGCAATAAAGTGTGCTTCCTTTCATAAACAGCAGAGCTAAAGTAATACAGTTTAGGAAATTTCCTAGTAGTCAGAATGTGACCTGTAGACTGTGGGCTTAGACAGTGGGAGGGGTGAGATTCAAAATATTAACAGCAGGTTCCCTACAACAATATATGGATGGATTCCTGAAATGTCATATAAAAATTATTACAACTATAACCAACTAAAATTGCAATATTGTATTATTGTCATCACCCATTTAGCTCCTCACAGGTCTGCATTAATATATATATATAGTTTATCCCAGGCAGTTTTAAATTCTGTTATTGTTGATTTACCTTATTGTAGATGTACCACATCTGCCTGGAAGTTCAATACAAGCATCTACTACTCTTTCAATAAAATCATATTTTCTTCTGTTGCCTCTCATTTTTCTCCCAACTTACTTCAGATTGTACCCCCTTCTATTTAGAAGTCCTTTAACATATTTAAAATTACACTATATAAGCGCACTTATGATTTTTTCATAGCGACATATCAGAGGTTTGTATCGATCAGGGTCCTGGTGCTAAGAAACTTGCCGATCGGTAGAACAAAGAGGTAGACACGAGCAGCAGCACACGCTCTGACTCTTCATTTCTGTCTCAGCAGTGGGTTGAATTATAATGGAAGCCCATGGAACTTCCGGTAGACGTGCTTCTATACCCCAACTTTTTATGAGGAACGTTGTGTGCCATTAGATAATCCTTTAGCATGAATGTAATTTGCCTTACTATAATTGTCATTTTCACACTTTGCAATATTTATTATTATTATTTTTTTCAAATCAACAGGTTTCAGAAGGTTATATAGATTTGTAATTTATGTCTATTTAAAAATCTCAAGTCTTTCCATACTTACCAGCTGCTTTATGTCCTGCAGGAAATGTTTTCTTTTCAGTCTGACGGAGTGCCTTCTGCTCTCACCTTTGTCCTAGACAAGAACTGTCCAGAGCAGCAGGAAAGGTTTTCTATGGGGATTTGCTGCTGCTCTGGACAGTTCTTGTCTTAAACAGAGGTGGCAGCAGAGAGCACTGTGTCAGACTAAAAAGGAAACACCCCTTCCTGCAGGACAAATAGCAGCTGATAAATATGGGAAGATTTGAGATTTTTAAATAGACGTAAATTACGAATCTATATAACTTTCTGAAACAAGTTGATTTGGAAGAAATTTTTTTAAGCTTATAACCACTTTGAAATAAGGCAAATTACATTTCATGCTAAAGGATTATGTAATGGTCACACTTAACGTTTTCCATAAAAAATTGGGGTATAAAGCTCACTATTCATTCATTAACCTGTTATCAATGCCTCATCTGTATCTTAATCCTGGCCACTCACCATAAAGGAAGTCATTTTCTAAACTCACACTAGGCAGATATCGGTTACACAATAATACAAGTAGTTCCTCGTGTTTCTCCATAGGAGACATCAACAAGAAACTAGGATGCTATTAAATGAAAATACTAAATAGTTTACCTTATTACTAAAATATACAAATAAATGAAGCAACCACCGTGCTCATGTTTTATCGCCTATTCATGACGGATGTCTGAAGAAATGCTTATGGTGCCTAAAGTTAACAAAGGTCGAATGCTCAGGAAACATTAAGTATATTTTAGAAAGGAAACACCAACATTAAACAGGTCCACCCTATTATTTTTAGTCGTGCCCCTCACCTCAAGAATCAAAGGTTGTACATTGTAATTTGCTGGGATTGGGTGAAAGTCAGATAAAAATATTTTATTTTTATTTTTTTACTTCGAAAGGCAGAATGTTGTTCGTTCTATTTAGATCTATTTTGCCATAATTATCCTAATATGGATTAAAAGGTTTACATCCTGTGATGCAATGTATTATTATAATTGTAATAAGGATATCTGAATCTCCAGAGGGACACTTTGGTCCCAAAATAGTAATGGCACATGCGTTCTGGGACATCTTACACTTACAATCTATGAGGGATTAGACAGATAGCCGAGTTATCTAGCTATGTTAATGCAATCAGAATGTCAACTCTGTTGCACCTGAACTTGCACAGACTTGTATAATGCTGCGTTTACACGAAACGATAATTGGCCCGATCGTTCGATTAACGATGTCAGAGTAACGATTTTTTTTTTCATAACAATCAGCGTTTAGACGGTACGATATATCGTATGGAAAATTTGTTTTGCAATCGTTTTGCAATCGCTTTTTTTTTTTTTTTTTTTTAACATATTTTTTATTGAAATTTTTCAAGTTTTAACAGAAATAGAAAAATACAAAAGATGTATAGTCAATTTTGACAAAAAGGATTACAGTCAGGCAACAAAGCATTTTCCTGAGGAATATATACTTACACCTATCAAAGCATTAATAAACCTCATTCTCCCATATATAGGAAATCCAAATTGAAGGAAACGTGTAAACACAGAGGAGGGAAGGGATGGGGAGGGGGGGGGAGGGGAGGATAGGGGTAAATTGGAAAAGAGGAAGGAGGGAGAAAGAGAAAGAAGGGACAAGGGCCTACATGGCACAAAATAACAAAACAAATCAAAACAAAACAAAACAAGTCCCTACTCCAAGGGAAACATATTCCGGAATAAATATAATCAGGAATGAATGCATAGACGCACAAGAAACGTATAAATGCACAGTACGTTGTTGATATATGGGGTTATGGCTTATTTGTTACAAACATCAGGGGGGGGTGGATATCTGACTCAATCCACTTGGACCAACGAGTCCTAAATAGTGGCAAATTATGCATCGCACTAGCCACCGAGTACTCTAATACACAGTTAGAGGATATTCCCGCAATAATTTCAGAGATAGATGGTACAGTCACACTTTTCCAGTGTTGGGCAATTTTTGTTTTGGTAGTAATGAGAGTATGAATGATAATTGTAATATCAGATATGTTCAAGTCCTCCATATAAAGGTGGAGGAGAGCCACCTCGGGGCTCCAGGGTGGGGGGAAATGTAGAATTTTGTGTAATAGTTTATAAACTTCACACCACAGTGGCTGTATCAATGCACAATCCCACCACACATGTATCAAAGTGCCTGTTTCCTCACCGCATCTCCAACAGAGAGGAGAGCATGACGGATATATCTTGGCCAAACGGTGTGGCGTGAGGTACCACCTGTATAGAAGTTTTCTGGCTGCTTCTAAGTGGTTGGCACAGTATGAGACTTTAGACGTAATCGTGAAAGTGTGGCACCATTGCTGCTGAGAAGGTTTGGTGGCAAGGTCCCTTTCCCACCTAACAATAGCAGGCAAAAAGGGGTCCTCCTCTTGTAGTGCATTGTAAGCTCTGGACAGACCCTTTACTTTGGTTGCAGCATTGTTAAAGTAATTTTCATAAATTGTAGTAGGAGACGGGTCAGTTTTGGGTAATGACTGTAGAAAGTGCCTGATTTGTAAATACTTATAAAAATCCTTATTAGGGAGGGAGAATTCAGTCACAAGAGAGGCAAAGGGTTTAATAATAGAGTTATTGTAAAATTTATGCATAATATCTAGGCCGTGTGCTATCCAAGTATCTAAATTTATATCAGGTATTACTGTGTGCAGACAGCGTAGTGGCATGTTCAGATGCTTGGTAGGTAAGAGTATGGCTTTAATCATGGGATGATTCCAGACTTTTAGTGTTGCTGTTATAGTGGGCGAGTATGAGGAGGGTCTAACATCAGGTAACCTAGATGTCCAAAGGAGATCGCTAAGAGTGGGATATCTACTTATATGGGTTTCCATGGAGACCCATTTTCTGGAGAGGTCACCGTGCCACCATGATTTAAGTTGTTCCAGTATGGCCGCCAAGTAATACTTTTTGAGGTCAGGGCAACCTAGACCGCCCTTGTCCACAGGCATTACTAAGGTTTTAAAAGAAACTCTGGATCTTTGTTGTTTCCAAATAAAATCCATAATCAGTTTCTGTAGGCGATTAATCTTACTCATAGGTATAGAAATAGGCAAGTTGCGGAAATAGTATATGATCTTGGGAAGTATCATCATTTTTATTGTGGCTATACGGCCTAACCAGGAAACGGGTAGCTTAGAAAAATGTGTTATATCCTGTTGGACAGTGTTGATAAGAGCACTCCAATTAGATAAAAGCAGATTGGTCAGGGGAAATGTAAGATTTATACCCAAGTAAGGAATACAACCATTAGACCATTGATATGGAAAACTAGTTTGTAATCGTGCCTGGGTGGTGAGAGGTATGCCCATGTTAAGAATTAGGGATTTGGAAGTATTAACTTTGTAATAACTGACAGTGCTAAACTCCGTTAAAATGTCAGTCACTGCTCGTAGAGAATTCTCGGGGCTAGATAGGGAAAGAATAACGTCGTCGGCGAATAGTCCGATCTTATGCTCTTCTAGTCCAATTTTAATTCCAGACACAGAGCTGGAAGTACGAATGCTATGAGCCAATGGCTCCATTATCATGGCAAAAATTAGGGGGGAAAGAGGGCACCCCTGCCTTGTGCCGTTGGTAATTTGGAACTCACTAGAAAGGGCGCCGGAGGTATATACTTTGGCTGACAGTTGCGTATACAAAGCCATTATTGCTTTAAGTATATTACCAGATATACCAAATCGAAGCAATACCTCCCGGAGGTAGCCCCAGTGCACTCTGTCGAATGCCTTCTCCGCGTCCAGGGCTAGGAGCAGAGAAGGCATTCGAAGATGCTGTGTATGTGCTATTATATTGATAAATCGTCGGGTCCCGTCCAGAGTCTGCCGGCCTTGTACAAAGCCTACTTGGTCATTTGCTATAACGGACGGTAATAATCCTGCGAGTCTTTGAGCAATAATTTTAGCATAAAGCTTAAGATCACTGTTCAATAACGAAATGGGCCTAAAATTGCTAGGCTCATTTGGCGCTTTACCATGTTTGGGCAAGGTGACCACCAAGGCCCCCAACATCTCTCGAGGAAAAGTACCAGAACAAAAAGCCTGATTAAAAATTCTAAGGAGATACGGTGCAAGAATAGGCTGATATTTCTTATAAAATTCGTTAGTGTAACCGTCTGGGCCCGGGGACTTGTTCAATTTTAAAGCTTTGATGGCCAGTAACACTTCATTTAATTGCACAGGGGTAGATAATGTATCCGCTATTGAAGGGGGGAGTTGAGGAAGGTTTAGTTTTTGTAAGAATTGTTTAATATTATGCTCTTGTGGTTGAGGAGTATCAGCATCATGTTTTAAATTATACAGAGATGCATAATAATCCGCAAATACATTGGCAATCCCTTTGGGATCCATAATTTTCTCCTTTTTGGAATTGTATATAAATGGAATGCGGGATTTAGCTGCTCGATTTTTGAGTAGCTGCGCTAAAAGTGCGCCGGGTCTATTGCCATGCCAGTAATAAGACATGCGCATTCTTCTCATGGCTAATTCATGTTTGTGCGCTAATAGTTCTGATAATTGAGAGGTAAGTGTGGAAATTTCTTTAGTTCTCTCGCGGTCATAATTTTGTTTGTTTAGCCTGTGAAGTGTCGCTAAACGTTGTCTAACCTCTAATACTTTTTGTGTGGTCGTTCTCTTAAAATGGGATGCCTGTTTTATAAAATGGCCGCGTAGGGTAGCTTTGAAAGCACACCATAAAGTCATGTCTGAGACTTCGGCATTATCATTGTAAGAGAAGAACTCTTCCATGGCTTTCTGGGTGTCATTAGAGTATTGGGGGAGTTGCAATACGTAATTATTCAATCTCCATACGGAATTAGGAGGGCACGTGAAGTGTTCATGTATTTGCAAAGTTATAGGTGCATGGTCAGACCATGTAATTGTGTGTATCTGTGCACCTGCAATTTGATTTAGGAAGGGGGCCTCCACTAGGAAATAATCAATCCTAGTGTATATATGGTGGGGATTAGAATAAAACGTAAAGTCCTTATCTCCCGGGTGGGTAACCCTCCATGGGTCCTGTAGATTATGATAATGAAGTGTTTTAGCTAGGGGAGTGGGTTCATTATGTTTGGATAAGGACGTAGTGTCCATAGAGGGCCATACCGGTAGGTTGAAGTTAATATCAGTGATCCTTGTTTCACTTTTTGAGCCTTGGCGATCACCCCACGAACAAACCTGTGCTGCTTCCTGTTAGGTGAGTACACTGCAACAATAGTATACATGACACTGTTAAACTGACCGATAATAATAACATATCTGCCCTTATCGTCCAAAATTGTTTGGTTTATAGAAGTAGCTACTGTGTTCCTAATCAGTACAGAGACACCACCTCTCTTTTTTACCGCTGGTGAGGAAATAATATGGGGAAACATTTTGTATTTTAACCTATATATGTCTTCTTCGTTAAGATGCGTTTCCTGCACACTACATATATCGGCTTTATTAATCGTCATTTCCTTCAGCAATAGTGACCTTTTAAAGGGTGAATTAAGACCCTTGACATTTAGGGACATTATGTTAAGAACCATTTTAAAGATGAGGAGGGGTTCTACTCAGCCAGCTAGTTTGTAAAAGAGAGGCAGTGCTCCAACATATCAATATGGGGAGCAGAGTTATCATAATTAAAGTTAGTAATACGTTCCTGTACATACATGATGCAACAAATACCTTGGAGAGGGAAGGTTTTAGCAAATCCCAAACAGGGAACATAGTGAAAAGAACAGAAAACAAGCCATTAGGGGTGGCAACCCCTAACAACAAAAGAACAGTAAAAATAAAAAAACGTTGCGGTGCAATACCGCTTTCTGCTTTCAGCAGGAAGTTTCTTCCGGTAGGGGGTTTAGGGTAAATTTCCAGAAAAGAGATGCCTAATCGGCTATAACTAAGAAAGGAAGGAATTAGTATTCCAAATCGCTATTAGCATAAAAGGGAATTCTTAACATATGACTCGGGAGTTTCGAGTAGTGGGAGCTTGGGTGTGGTTATCTTGTTGTTGTCGCCGTTTGCCGTAGTGGACTGTACGCCATCCTGGAGATACGGAACGAGGCATGGGTCTTTTAGAGGTGGAGGGTTCCTGTTCCTTGTCGATCAAGTGCCAATCCAAACATAGGTGATGGAGTTCCTCAGGAGATGGAGTTCCTCAGGAGAATTAGCAATCACTTTTGCTCCTTTGTAAGTGACAATAAGCTTTACAGGAAAGCCCCATTTATAAGATATGTTGTTGTCTCTAAGAAGCTTTGTGTCGGACGCATACTCTCTCCTGCGTGCCAGTGTGGCAGCTGATAGATCTGTAAAGATTTTAATATCCTTAAATCTGTCAGGTAAGGTAGGTTGAACTCTCGTTGCATCCATTAACTTTTCTTTCGTATGGAAAAAGTGAATTCGTACGATGACATCTCGGGGTATTGTGTTGGGTAAGGATTTGGGTTTGGGCAGGCGGTGGGCCCTGTCAATTGTGAGGTCCTGGTCAGACGCATCAGGGAGGAGAGTTGTGAAAAAGTCTGTTAGAAACTCTCTTAGTTGTTCTGTCTTAACAGATTCGGCAATACCCCTCAGGCGCAAGTTATTTCGCCGAGATCTATCTTCCATATCCATTATTTTAAGCTTGAGAGTTTCAACTTCTTTTTCTAAATCATTTGTAGTATCTACCACACTGTTATGGGCAGATGATAACTCGGCCATTTTTTGCTCAATATGAGACGTGCGGTTTCCAATGGCTGAGAGTTCTTTACGGACTGCTGCTACTGCCTGTGTGACATGATCCTGCATGGACATTTTAAGATCATCCAGGAGCTGTTTCATAGCAGGCAACGTTATAGCTCCTGTGTTAGGGTCCTGAGTAGCAGGAGACGGGTATAGCAGGGACAGCTGTTTAACCGGGGTGATGGGAGTCATTTTCCACGATAGTGGAGTTGGAGGGAGGGATGGAGCGTCCAAGTCCAGTAAGTCATCTGTAATATGCGCCGGGGAACATGAGGCTGAACCTCCATCGCCGCCATCTTTGCTACGGCTTGCTTGTGACGCACTGCTCGGGGATATTGGCAAGGTAAGCATGGGGGCCGACATAATCTCCTCACTCACCTCCGGAGACAAGTTTGGTGCCTGCACTGATGATCTGCGTGTAGCAAGCCCCATCTGGTCCTCGTCGTTTTGATCCCTTGAGTGCGCGCTGGTGTGCTTAGGCGCACCGGCGCCATCTTGAGAGGCCTCGGATGCCGAGAAGAAGCTAGTGAGTCGAAGCGGACTCTTCTTTTTCTTCCCTTTCGCCATCTGGGTGAGGTCAGAAGATGTTCTGAACAAAGTTCAGGTTCTCTAGGAAGCGTTTGGAATGCTTTGAGCCGCTGTTAGAGCCGACGCCAGCAGGAGCTCCGGTCTCACACAACCGTCTTCATGCGCGGCTAGACACGCCCCTCGTTTTGCAATCGCTTAAGCCTATCTCACACATTGGTTAAATCGGTGAACGACTGTTCACACGGAACGATCTGCAAATTTTTTGCGAACGATCAACGACAATTTGAGAACATGTTCAAAGATCAAAATGAACGATTTCTCGCTCATCGTTTGATCGTTCGATGCGTTTACACGTACAATTATCGTTCGAATTTGATCGTTATCGCGCAAATTTGCGCGATAATCGTTACATGTAAACGCAGCATAAGAAGTACAGATGCAGTTGTAGTGCGTTAACCCAATAACACAGTGTTAACTTTAAAATATATTTTGACCCCAAATTTGGCACATAGACACATTGGGTGCCCGGGAAGGTTATTGCGAAGGTCCTGTCCCCGCCAGATGTACAGGAGAGGAGGGAGAGGGGGAAGAGCGGCGCCCGATAGAGATGAATGGGAAAATCTCCTCACTGCAAACACAGGTGATATAATTAGCTGCAGCAGACACGGCAGTTGGAGCCTTAGCAACCAATAGGATTACTGCTTTCATTTTCACAGGGAGCAATGGTTGCTAGGGAAGCTGCCTCACAACATCCACAGTAATAACTGGTAGACCCCCTACTCCATTTATACAGTACATGTATACAGGACCCCTTACTCCATCTATACAGTACATTTATATACAGGACCCCCTACTCCATCTATACAGTACATGTATACAGGACCCCGTACTCCATCTATACAGTACATGTATACAGGACCCCCTACTCCATCTATACAGTACATGTATACAGGACCCCCCTACTCCATCTATACAGTACATGTATATACAGAACCCCCTACTCCATCTATACAGTACATGTATACAGGACCCCCTACTCCATCTATACAGTACATGTATACAGGGCCCCCTACTCCATCTATACAGTACATGTATACAGGGCCCCCTACTCCATCTATACAGTACATGTATACAGGGCCCCCTACTTCATATATACAGTACATGTATACAGGGCCCCCTACTCCATCTATACAGTACATGTATACAGGGCCCCCTACTCCATCTATACAGTACATTTATTCAGGGCCCCCTACTCCATCTATACAGTACATGTATATACAGGGCACTACAGGTATACCAAACTGTGACTGGGTAACACTGCCACACCAGACCTGACCAATACCGCCATACTGTGACTGGATAACACTGCCATACCAGTCCTGACCAATACCGCCATACTGTGACTGGATAACACCATCATATCAGACCTGACCAATACCGCCATACTGTGACTGGATAACACCGCTATACCAGACGTGACCAATACCACCATACCGTGACTGGATAACATCGACACACCGGACCTGACCAATACCACCATACTGTGACTGGGTAACACTGTCATAACACACCTGACCAATACCACCATACTATGACTGGAGAAAACTGCTATACCAGACCTGACCAATACCGCCATACTGTGACTGGATAACACTGTCATACCACACCTGACCAATACCGCCATACTGTGACTGGGTAACACTGCCATACCACACCTGACCAATACTGCCATACTGTTACTGGATAACACTGCCATACCACACCTGACCAATACCACCATACTGTGACTGGATAACACCGCTATACCAGACCTTACCAATACCGCCATACCCCCCTCGAAAAGACACCAGATTTTATGGCAAGTATGAACGGGAGGGTACTACCCCTCTGCAAGGTGCTACCTTACGCACCAGACCATGGGTGCCTAATGGTAAATACGACCCTGCAGGTATACAGGACACTTCAGGTATACAGGACCCTAAAACTATACACTGCAGGTGCAAGAGACCTCCACCAACTATATAATACAGGTATACAGGACCCCAAAACTATACACTACAGGTATACAGGACCCCAAAACTATACACTACAGGTATACAGGAACTCCACCAACTATATACTACAGGTATACAGGACCCCAAACTATACACTACAGGTATACAGGACCCCAAAACTATACACTACAGGTATACAGGAACTCCACCAACTATATACTACAGGTATACAGGACCCCAAACTATACACTACAGGTATACAGGACCTACACCAACTCTATACTACAGGTATACAGCACCTTCACCAACTCTATATTACAGGTATACAGGACCCCAAAGCTATATACTACAGGTATAAAGGAACTCCACTAACTATATACTACAGGTATATAGGACCCCAAACTATACACTACAGGTATACAGGACCTCCAACAACTCTATACTACAGTTATATAGGACCCTCAAACTATGCACTACAGGTATACAAGACCTCCGAACTATATACTACAGGTATACAAGACCTCCACCAACTATAAATTACAGGTATACAGCACCAACTATATACTACAGGTATACAGGACCTCCCTCAACTATACACTACAGGTATAGAGCCCCCCCCCAACTACACACTACAGGTATACAGCCCCCCAACTATGCACTACAGATATGCGATACCCCTAAAATCTATACATTGTGGGTATACAGAACCCCTCCAACTATGCACTACAGGTATACACTAATTCCACACACTGACACTTTATACCCGGGCAGCGCCGGGTACATTTTCTAGTATAAATATATATATATATATATATATATATATATATATATACAGTATATGAATATATGAAAGTAAGAAGGAAAGGAACACTGTTTAGTCCTAAAGACCAAAAATGCTGTGGACCATGACCAGTTAATAGGCCACTTTCCTCTATGCATTAGTTCTAACTGTTTTTATTGGATGCTTGTCATACTATTAAATTTTATGTGACATTATTATGTGAAAACACTTGTCTTGTTCTCTAGTCAATGCACTGAAAGGAGATGATCTTTGCGGAGCCGCTATCCATGCCACAAACAAAAAGGACAAGTCCTGGTGCATACCCAGATTTGTAGCACAGATCACTATCTTCTATGTAGTAGTTGTGAAGAAAGGATATGCAAAATAGCTCTCACACCTCTTAAGCAAAAAGATGTCCTTGCTCAGTCAAGGAGCCTTATAACATTGACTGGAGGCTTTATGCCAAGCCAAACAATCTCTCCAAAAGGAAAGATTTCCCATCTGCAGACAGCTGTTTCTGGGTTGTTGCCCCTTGTCAGTGCAGAGCAGGGTGTTGGCTGGCTAGTGAGAGGTCTCTTTATGATGGTCTCTCCTTAAGGACAGTTACTACCCCTTTGACCCATGTAGTGGCGGTGCCATCCACCCCCTGGCCGCTTGCTAACTCTCACATAGATTATAAAGTGGCTAAACTGTGGGAACTATTGAGTGGCAGGGAAGTGGATGGCACAACCGCTGCAGGCTAAAAGCATACTGAGAGTTGTAGATTTGCAACAGCTTGGAAAGCAACAGGATTGAGATGGCAGTCCTAATACAAAACATTTATGGTGTGTGACCAAAAGCTCTGTGCTCATTTAAAAAATAGATGTTTGCACAATGCAAACTGCAAAATACCTGTCAGCAAGCTAACCTAGAGCTCACCTTACAGTGTGTCACCAATTACTACATCACTGCTATTCATCTGAAGAAAAGATATTAGCCAACTTAATGCTATCCAGGTATAACATGTCCTACACAAGCTGGGTTTGTGCACAGATATTTATAATAAAGAAGAGTGATGTATTGATGTGGAGTTCAGGTTGGAGTACACTATTCTTTACAATGTAAGATAACTCATCAACATTTTATAAGTTACCATTGGTGAATGTTCCAGTATTAGGCTCTTCCAATTCTATGCATGCCAATGGCAGCTTCAGAATAATGTAATCTTATTAGCAAATATTTAAAGACACAGAATATTCATTATCTTTCAAATGAAGAATTAATATCTGAATAAATTATCTTTCATCCTCTTCCATTGTCACTTATAGCCTTCTATTTAATTCAGTCGTAAACTTCATAACTATATTTGTAGCTAAAATAGTTGTTTAATCATCCTTACACGCAAGAACAGATGGCGATTTCCTAATTCCTTATTACCTTCTAAATGACACAATACATTCACAGAATTCATCACCAATGCACATGGGTAATTCCAGACGACAATTCTTATGCAGATCATGCTGAATCTCTTGTGAGGTGTCTGCCTCAAAAAGTCCTATATTCCCTAAGTGGCCCTTTTGACGTCATTTGTTGCTTATCGACAGATGACCTGCTGTGCTGGAAAGTGAAAGTCCTCAGAAAATCAAATCCATTTGTACAAAGTGGATGGAAATTAATTCCACTAAATATTTATACAGATATTTTTATACAATGATGAATAGCAAAACTCATGCTATTAAATTGGATTCATCATCCAGAGATTAGCTTTGTTTGCTGGCTGACAAGTAACCCTTCTAGGGAAAGACCATTTGTGGCCTCATAGTGTCTGATCGCTGTTCAATCTTTACTTTACTATTACAAGCAATCATTAGATTGCTTATACTGATCTATGCTTTGTCATTGCATAGCATCGATGAGTTAGATCAGCGCTCTGCTTGTAGTCTGCCTGAAGCTGACTCTAGATGCAAATGCAGCTCACCAATCCAACAGGACGGAGGTAAGTATTATTCCTCCATCTCAAAGGCAAACTGATTAGGGTTCCGATCAGTCAGTGAAAGGTACCACTCCTGTCATGGTCTCCCTTAAACGCTGGGATCGCTATAGAACGCAGCGTTTAAGGGGTTAATCGCTGCTGCCTGTCGTTATGGAGGGTTCCTGCCACATACATTTATGTAGGACTGCTCACAATGAAACAGCCCTGCCCACATTAAAACCCCTTCACACCAGTGCAATCTGTGGGGAAACCTAGCAAGCGCTTAATTTTCCTGCAACAATTAAGCATTACACTTCTCATGGAAACCAACGGGTTATCAATGTAAGCAAACGCATGATGGGTTGTCTAGAGTAGACAATGGCCTTTGTAGATCCCCCCCCCACTCCAGCTAATAAATAAGTTGTGAATAGGAGATCTCACTTTATTTACTCTGCCTGGTCATATATTTGCCAGTTAATGTAGAACTGTTGTCTGTTTTTATTAGCAACCCGCTTTACACGTGAGTTTTCCAAGTTATCTCAGAGTTGGTAAAATTGTATATTTAAAGGGTTACTACAGCCATTACATTTTTTTGCATAGAGAATGATAAATATTCTTTTCTTACCTAACCGCATTTTTCCTGCGGTGTTGTCCTGCTTTAGTCAGGGATTATCTGATAAGGCTGTAACTGCTGAGAGGAGTCTATCTCGGAAGCATTCCCCAGGGAGACCTGAATATGCCACAGGGGTACCCCAGAGGAGCATGGTTAGGTAAGAATAGGATCTTTACCATGTTGTCCTATGGGCAGAAGTATACTCATAATTTTAAATGGCTGAAGGACCCCTTTAGCGAGTTTTTTGCTGCGAGTCGCTATGTGTGAAGGCAACCTTAAGGTATAAAATGTGAAATTCCATTTCAGGCGTATTTATCATGAGGTTCATAAGATATTGTTCACTGCAAATACAAGATTCACTACAGAGGAAATAAAACCAGAGACTGAGAGAATACAAACTGCTTGCTCACAATTCTTAATGTTTACGGATTTTTGAATTAAGTCAGATGTGAATCCATTGACAAATGTTTCCCTATCCATTTAATGTATCCATTTGCATGTAAATTTGTGCAGGATGGTAATATATCTGCATTACTCCAATCATCTTTAGTCCATATTCTCTGACATCAGTTGTAAAATGAGACATTTTCAATGCAAGACATGTATCCAGAACCCATGAATAAAGATGAAAGAGAAAAATATACAGAAGGAAAATCCAACAGACAGTATTTGAATCTAGTCTGGCTTATGAGCTATGGTTTCCTTTGTTTTTTACAGAATTTAACAATTACTGGCAAGAGAGTAGAATATGCCTGGCCAGCTGTTCTATGCAATCACTTTGGCATATAACCTCATTCATGACAGTTCTGTAACTAAATACTTCAATCTAACCTTATTCAAATCCAATTACAAGACATAAAAGTAGACTTTAAAAGCAACAGAGGATATTCATCATTTAATGCAGAGTTGGCTAAGGTATTCCTAATCGATTTCCCTAGTTTCAATGCTCTAAATATAATCATGCCATAGGTAGTGTATATGACACATTGATATTGAAACGTAACCTTCTCTGTACAAATGTAGAGGAACAATCAGCAGGTAAGAGGAATCTAACCTGCTAATAGCCCCCTATAGCACCGGGGACGCTGAGGAGGAAATTATGTGTATTACCTTTCTCCTCAGCACCGGTCACATGCTGTTAGTCAGGGTAAACTCCGCTCCGGAGCACTGTTAGGAGCACTGCCATCATCTGGGCTGCCCCCTCTATTGATTATCATTAGAAGCGGTGGACCTCACATTTTTATGCAATCATTTTGTTCAACCCTCTCAATTATAGCTGAAAGTCTGAACTTCAACTGCATCTGAATTGTTTTGTTTAAAATCCATTGTGGTAATGTATAGAACAAAATGCTGTCTCTATCCAAATATTTATGGTCCTAACTGTAGCTCCTCTTCGAAGTCCTAGTGCCCAACATGGCTCCCAATCTCATTCATGGTTCCTGGCAGGGCTCCCCTTCTCATTCCTCAAACAAATAGTGGCTCCTCATCTCATTCCCTGTTTCTAGTATGGCTCCCCAATTAATTTAAAATGTAAATCTTGACCCAGTATGGCTTTGGTTCTCCGTCTCATTGTTGGTTGCATGCTTTGCTTTCCAACTTATTCCTGGTGCTCAGATTTTTCTTAGTCCCTTCTTAGTCCCCAGCATTTTTTCCTTGATGTCCCTTGCAAATTGCTTGGACCTTATTGTTCTAATGTATCAATGTGGCACAATGTTGACCTACTCAGAGATGTTTGAGAGCAAATAGATGTCCAATGTTTGGTCTTTTCAAAGGGGTTCCAACTGGAAAAAAAAGGGGGGGGGGGGGTCTTTGGTCAGATAAGGGGTGGTCTACTTATACAGGGGCAGCTTCCATACAATGTAATAGGAGTCAAATTGGTTACAGATAAAAGCAGTCTGGAAAGCTAGGTGGTCTTCTTGAAGGGTTTGTCTTTTTGGGATGTTTCACTATAGTTACAAAGTTGTATATGCCTGTAGAGAGTCTACCCAAGGTGTGTCAGAGAACTCCTAATGTACTATTCCCTTTTGGGGCTTGATAAAAGGGGTATTACCATCTCCCGTAAGTCTATGTGAGTCTCTAAAATTGTGTAACTCCCAAACTTCAGCTGTTTTCGGCTTCCTGACATGTGGCCTAACCGCAATCAGGCCAGAGGGGGCCAGAAAGCCCAAAAGCAGCAACTTTGGTTAAATTATATTGCATTCAGTATTGCATATTGCATTTTTATATTACTATGCTCTGATCTAGCTATGGCACATTATAACAAAGCTTTTTGTAAGTTTTGAGCTGTAGCAGCCATCAATGACCAGTACAAATCTCGTGTGAGTCCCATTTGTCTAGTCTCCATGCCAATAGAGAACAAAAGAGGTTGGCTTGGCAGCGCTGTAATACTATTAAATGCTCACTAATATGTTATCTTGTTTTGCTGACACAGGAGCAGAGTGTTCTAGCTATTAATTGTTTGGACATTTGCAGACAGTGCAGTTAACACTGTGGATTGTTCAGTATACTCATACTTTTCTCCACTATATGGTACCCAGATTAAGATTTCAATAATAAAAATGAATTTAAATGGTTTCATATGCAAAATTTCTTTAAAAATATATATTTAACATGTTCCTCTTGATCAGGGTAAATAGGCTTATATTTATTAGGTAGCTGTATGAGCAGCAGCAATCTGCAGAGGTCTTAGCTAGGGCGAGTTGGTGCAAGGGAAGGACTCAACAAGCCATTGTCTTTTAGCCAAAATGGGAGAAGTGGTACTTCCAGTTGCTGCTCTATATTGGGCTGATATATTACACTCATAAAGCTTGGCTGCCCTTTTTACAAGCAATGGACAAGAATGTAAGCATTTTTTTTATTCCACCCTACGGTTATTTACTCTATTCACCATATTTCATAATGACAGTCCAGTAAGAAGAAGACTGAACAGTACAGTATATGAACATTGCAGTTGCAATATTCTTGAACACCTTACCTTTTGGCTATGTTCACACTATGTTTCTAAGCTTCTGCTGGGCTGTACAGCCAATGTTGCAAGTTTCCTCCCTCTGGTCACAAAGCACGGCATTTAAAGGTGATGTCGGCATGCTGACAGCCCCTTCAGCAAATACTACGGTACTATACTGCATGTGTGGAGAGAATATGGTGTCCACTACTGGTTAAAGGAAAACTAACAGAAGGTTAGAAGCATCAAACCTACTGTTATGACCCTATAGTGCACAGGGTATTGAGGATGAAAGTGTACCTGTCATTTGGGAAAACTTTTGAAATGTCATTGAGACATGTCAAAAGTTTTGATCGGTCCGGGTCTGAGTGTTCAGACCCATACCGATCGGGAGAACGAGTTGGGAGAAGACTGCAGCTCGTCCTTTCCTTAATCAGGAAGGATAAGCCAGCTGGGGCTGATCGGTGCACTGAGGACAGGATTAGTCCCACCTCCAGGGCACAAAACTGCCGTATTTGCCTAGGAAATAAACAAAAAAATTCCTGAAAACGGCACTGATGATGATCAAGGTAAGAAAATTACTTTCATCCTTACTGCCCTGTGCCCTGTACAGATAGAGACATACAGTAACAGCAGGTTAGATACTTCTAACTTGCTGTTATTTTCCCTTTAGGGTATAAACCCACACACCGTATAAGCAGCGTATTTACTGCTGCGATACGCAGCAAATACGCAGCAAACACGCAGCAAATACGCAGCAGATTCTATCTAAATAACTGAACACAGCATCAAATCTGTACCAACAAATCTGCTGCGTATTTGCTGCGTATTTGTTGCGTATCTGCTGTGTATACGGTGTGTGGGTTTGTACCCTTAAGGCAGTTACCATCTAAGGGGGAGTAAGTATATTGGAATAGTGAGTGGAGGAGCTGCCTTATTTTGTTATCCCCACATTAAGTGTACAGCTTCATTTGATACAACGCTATGAGTCAACATTCTATATTAACTTCTATGAGTACTGAAATCTGAAAATGTTGTCATCATAGATGATAAAGCAGTAAATAATGTTACAGACGTTATAGCTTCAGGGCATGAGGGTGATAACTGTTTTTTTTTTTTTTTCCTTTTTGTACTTTATGACCTTTCTTGACTACCAACAACAGACATCAGTATTTTAGTATATATTTTTAGTATATATATTTCACTTACTGTGCTAATTCAGCACAGTTCCAGGTTCTCAACAGCTCCATGACTTTGAAATGATACATATGTGCAGATGTTGCATTGTGTTGTGGGTGTGGGCTACAGGAAAGAGATGTAATGTACTTTATGGATATTGCAGACCTCTAGGAGCATGAGCTGTGTATGCACTATGTTTAGTACGGGGGTCTTGAATAGATAACCTTGCATGTAGCTGCCAACTTTTAGTACCGGAAAGGGAAAGGAGAATAATAAGACATTTCTTTAGATATGCACTTTGCATAACACATTTCAACCTATGCTACAAGCTGAATGTGTTTATTTTATTAGACTATATGGGGGTGTGGTTGTGACTAATGTGCATTATTTCCAGGGAAAAACACTCACATAGTGTTACTTTGTGTAATAA
This sequence comes from Dendropsophus ebraccatus, assembly GCF_027789765.1. Lineage (NCBI taxonomy): Eukaryota > Metazoa > Chordata > Amphibia > Anura > Hylidae > Dendropsophus > Dendropsophus ebraccatus. The sequence continues at coordinate 68,590,509 of NC_091454.1, forward strand.
AATGGGCTACTTGTAAGCGACCAGATAACAGTAATCACAATTAAAGTACTTAAAGAAGCAGTTCACAAAAAAATTATTATTGACCCCCCCCCCCCGCCCCCCGGTAGACGCTGGCACGTATACTCACTGTAGCTGATCAGTGTCCCGCGGCGCGGCTTTGTTCCGGTCCCGCGGTTCAAGTCAGCCTCTGGTGTGACACCTCTTCTGTCTCCTGTGATTGTACGCCAGAACTCACGCGCTTTAATGCATTCTCCATGGAAGCGCATGACTTCCGGCATTTAATCACAGGACACAGAAGCCAGATTTGAACGGCGCCGCGGGACTGGAACGAAGCCGCACCGTTGGACACCAATCAGCTGTGGTGAGTATACGTGCCAGCGCCTACGGGGGGGGCTGTTAATAATTTTTTTGTGAACTGTTTCTTTAATGAAGCAAGATATGACATTGACATTGTGTTGTCGGCACCATTCTGGGTACAATTTCATACCATACAACTATCAGGTTTAAAAAAAAAAAAGACTTTGAAACAATGCATGCTAATGGCCCACATTACTGAGCAGACCTTCCTTTCCACCGCCTCTGGTAGCACTTGTGGCTACTTTAAGCCATGACCATCCGTCCATGAAATATCCACATTAGAGGTTGATGCCCTCTGTGCAGCCCAAAATGTGAGTGGCCTACCAGTTAGACTAATAAGCCCAGATTTATCAAAGTGTGAAAAACAGAAACGGGTGTAAACTGCCCCATAGCAACCAATCACAGGTCAAATTTTCAGCTCTGGTAAAAGGAAAGCTGAGCAGTTTACACCAGTTTCTGTTTTACTTACTTAGCTAAATCTACAGTCATGGCTAAAAGTTTTAAGAATTATACAAATATTAATTTTTACAACGTCTACTGCTTCAGTTTTTAAAATGGCAATTTGCATATACTCCAGAATGTTATAAAGAGTGATCAGCTTAACAGAAATTACTTGCAAATGCAATATTTGCCTAGAAAATGAACTTTATCCCCCAAAATACATTTCAACATCATTGCAGCCCTGCCTTAAAAGGACCAGCTAACAGTGTTTCAGTGATTGCTCCATCAACACAGGTGTGAGTGTTGATGAGGACAGGGCTGGAGATCAATCTGTCATGATTAAGTAAGAATGACACCACTGGACACTTTAAAAGGAGGCTGGTGCTTGGCATCATTGTTTCTCTTCTGTTAACCATGGTTATCTCTAAAGAAACACGTGCAGTCATCTTTGCACTGCACAAAAATGGCCTAACAGGGAAGAGTATTGCAGCTAGAAAGATTGCACCTCAGTCAACAATCTATCGCATTATAAAAAACTTTAAGGAGAGAGGTTCCGTTGTTGCCAAAAAGGCTCCAGCACGCCCAAGAAAGACCAACAAGCGCCAGGACCGTCTCTTAAAAGTGTTTCAGCTGCGGGAACGGGCTATCAGCAGTGCAGGGCTTGCTCAGGAATGGCAGCAGGCAGGTGTGAGTGCATCTGCACGCACTGTGAGGCGGAGACTCTTGGAGCAAGGCCTGGTCTCAAGGAGGGCAGCAAAGAAGCCACTTCTCTCCAGAAAAAACATCAGGGACAGACTTATATTCTGTAAAAGGTACAGGGAGTGGACTGCTGAGGACTGAAGTCATTTTCTCTGATGAATCCCCGTTCTGATTGTTTGGGACATCTGGAAAACAGCTTATTCAGAGAAGAGGAGGTGAGCGCTACCACCAGTCTTGTCTCGTGCCAACTGTAAAGCATCCTGGAATGATTCCTGTGTGGGGTTGCTTCTCAGCCAAGGGAATCGGCTCTCTCACAGTCTTGCCTAAAAACACAGCCATGAATAAAGAATGGTACCAGAATGTCCTCCAAGAGCAACTTCTCCCAACCGTCAAAGAGCAGTTTGGCGATCAACAATGCCTTTTCCAGCATGATGGAGCACCTTGCCATAAAGCAAAGGTGATAACTAAATGGCTCAGGGAACAAAACATCGAGATTTTGGGTCCATGGCCTGGAAATTCCCCAGATCTTAATCCCATTGAGAACTTGTGGTCAAGAGACGGGTGGACAAACAAAAAACAACAAATTCTGACGAAATGCAAGCATTGATTGTGCAAGAATGGACTGCTATCAGTCAGGATTTGGTCCAGAAGTTGATTGAGAGCATGCCAGGGAGAATTGCAGAAGTCCTGAAGAAGAAGGGTCAACACTGCAAATATTGACTACTGTTGTTACTCAGAATATGATTGCAATTATATTTCTGTATGTGATAAAAACATCTGACAAACACACATAAAAACCAGAGGGCAGCAGATCATGTGAAAATATAATATTTGTGTCATTCTCAAAACTTTTGGCCATGACTGTATATTTGAGCTCTAAAGGTACCCATATACCTTATACTTTTGTTAGGCATACCGACCGCTTACAGGGTATTCGACCATCAGTAAAGGTTGTATGGGGCTCTCACAACCAGCTATTGAAAGATGATGTCGGTGGACATAGGGGTCGGGCATGGAGGAAAATCACTAACCGACCCCTTTGTTCTTGGAGAGATAAGCTGCAGACATGGCTCTCTTCTTCCCTGTTTTCCTCGTATTGAAGAACATAGGATTGCTCTGCTGTGCCAAACGTTCCTGTGTATGGGGAGGGCGAGGGCTAGTTGGGAGAAATAACGATTGTTCGTCAGTTATTAAAGGTGTATGGCCACCTTAACACTGGCTGCCAGCCATAGCTGTTAGCTAATTCAGCAAATGCCATTTCACCTATCCTAAAAGCAGAGAAAAAAAGGCAAGAGAAAAGGAACAACTGAAAACAGCTACCCAGCTACCCCCGAACAAATGCTGTAAGAACATGAATGAAACTGGTCTGCAATTATCTCTCTGCATGCCTTCCTTCCTCCAGTCCTTAAGATCTGTTTAACTGCAAACTCTTTAATTATATCATCAAACCCAAATACAAAGCAATCAAAAAAGTCTTCACTTTCACTTTTTTCACATTTTATGTTGCAGTAGAATTTTTAAAAGTTTCATGTTTCCTTCCATTATTCTGCACTTAAAACCCCTAACAATGACAAAGTCTTCTTGGATATGATGCCACAAGGTTTGTACACCTGTATTTGAGAATTTTCTGCCATTATTCTCTGCAGGTCCTTTCAATCTCTGTTAGGTGTTATGGGAACCATCCGAGGAGAGTCATTTTCAGGTACTATCTTGTGGATAAGCCATCAGTGTTATGTTCTTTATGTTATAGGTAGTCTGATTCCTCTATGGGGAGGGGTAAGCTGCAGCCAGACAGCTCTAGTGCCAGCTTATCCATCCAAGAACAAAAAGGGTTGGGCAGTGAAAATCCACACCATTTTTGCAGAAGGCCGCGATATAAAAGAAAGTGAAAGGATGATGATGATGATGATGATCGTAGTAGTGGCTGTATATGGCTAGAGCCTCTCTCATGGGTATATTGCTACAGCTCTGGAATGAGTGGATGTGGGGTGAGAGCAATGCCGTTACCTGTGAGTTGGCTGGGCCTAGTGGTGCACCGCAGCTTTTTTACTGATTGGTCACGGTCTCTGATAGGTGTGAGGGCCTCTATCACTTCCATCTTTTCTCTCTTTTCTGGGAGCCACTGTAAAGGTTTTAGGTGGGATGAACATGTGTCTTGATTGTAGTGGTGGTCGACGGTTTGAAACTTTTTTTCCTGGGGCCAACACCTACTACTGCATCTGGTCAGTGACAAGATGGTGGGTTTCCCCTTAATGTTCTGAGGTGCCTATGAATCAGACAACAGGGAGGTGGCATAACAATCACTCTTTACTGAATAGCTTTCTGACATTTTATAGGCACCTCATTCCAGTCACATACAGATCCTGATGCTAGGGCCTAGCAGAGGTTACTGTGCCTGAAACAGGGTACATCACTATGAATGGGAAGCCGGAAGCCCTGCGATCCTGTTATCCAGGTCTAGGAAGCCAACTAAAAGAATTCTAAGAAATGACCCAGGGTCCTTGTACAATGGAACTCAGAAAGATGTGGTACAGAGGCCAAGTTAACTCCGCTTCTGCCAAATATATTTAAGCCCATTTGCTAAATGTCCTAGACTAAGGATTTCCACCAGCAGTAGAGGTGGTAACTCAAACATGTGGAAAAAACACCTGATGACCTCATGACTCAGGGGGAAATGCCTGTCCTGGCTGATGAACTGGCCACTCAGCGAGTCAGTGACTGGATAAGCATTATGCCCCAGTCACTGACTGGCTGAGTGGCCAGTCCATTAACCGGGTTGTGACTAGTGTTGAGCTGATCTGTTAAAAGTGTTTGAGTTGGCAACTGAAAGACTCAGCATTTGATTACATTGATACAACCTACAGTCATGTCCATGTTTTCCTGGCAGCCCTAGGGCAGCACGCAATCTTTGCAGTCACCGGTAATCAAATGCTGAGTCTTTCAGTTGCCGACTTGAACACTTTTGACAGATCAGCTCAACACTAGTCGTGACGTGGACACCTCGAAGATCCCAGAGCCTGGTGGGGGTCCCACGGCTGCTACTGCCACTCACCTCAGGCACAGGGAGAGAAAAGTTGTTACTTGAAATCAATTTACCCCCTCCTCCTGCAGGCTGACGGCTTTTAGAAAACGGCTTTTAGACTTTACTTTAAAAAGAAACATATTATCGCATCATATGCAATTAGTGGACAGGTAGAATCCTAGGCCCAGCTGAGACACTGCATTATCTCCATTGACATCATCTGTAGATGGAGAGTCAGGAGGCCCCCGTGCACTTTATACTGTCAGCCGAACCCTATGCGGGCAGCAAGCTCAGCCAACTTAATTATGCAGTGTTTGGGTCCTTTTCTTTTTCTTTTAAAAACATTCCTATTCAAAAGTACCTTTAAGTATATAAACTGTACTTACAACTATCCAAATAACATGGAGAATAATAGTAACAAGTAATATCTGCAGGCATAAATAGAAAGGTGTGGAGATTAAGGCAACCATATGTAATAATGAAGCCTGCAAAGGTTAACGGTACTTTTGTATTTTCTGACTATAGAATATAGGATGAAGGAAAGGGGGGGGGGAGATGTATAAGGAGGGGGTACAGGAAAGGTTAACAGGTCAGTTCCACTAGTAATGGCGGTGGATAATTAGACGCAGGTGACATACTGAAATTTACTGGTGCCCGGAACCAGCATGGAGACACCCACAGTTAAACAAGGAATTAGGAGATTGGCTCCAAAATCCCACCCCCTAAATCTGCCCATGAATTCAAAAGTGATCCAAAAACTGGCTAAAAACTGCAAATGCACTACCAACATTGGACGCCAATATTATAACAAAAATAAATAGTAGATGGTAGATGCACATTCTATTTTCTTCTTCTTGATAGGTTGATATGTATTATTTAACTATTATATAACTATTATGTAAAGAATAAGTAAAAAAAAAAAGTAGTAACATTGTATAAAAATCATATCTATTTTTGTGCTTGGGTACTGCAGATATCCTAGCGTACAAACTAGACAACATCACAAGTTGGTAGAGATATAATCTGATGTCTGTCTGCTTGCAAACACGCAAAACAGTCTAAACTTCTGTTTGACCTTCCTGAATCATCTAGAAACTTTCTCAAGATTATAAATTTACTTAAATGTTTTGATGTGACTATTAAGGGCAAACATTTTATTATGTAATAAATGCTTTTCTTTGTCTTTTTCCTATAATATTCTTTAGCACAACTCTATAGTTTTGAGATTTTATGTATACATTTTAAGTGACGTTAAATACCATGTGGCTGTCATGGCAAGCTGGGAGCGCTAACAACTGGAAACACACAGGTTAAAGTCCACATGGTTTTAACTTCCAGTTACTCCTTTAGGTATTCATAACTTCTTGTAAACTTTTTGGGGGACACTAATCATTGTTGCGCCTCTGGAGTATGCCAAGGTGAGGACGCAGATTCTTACCTTCTCTGTGTCGTACCCCAGCTGTACTACCTGACCTCCTAAAAAGGTATAGATTTTCGTGCAATCTCTGTTATAGGTGCAGGGCTGGCCGGCTATACTAAGAGGCATGTGCCTCTTAGAAAATCCGGGTAGGTAAATAGGCGCAGGGCTTTATCTGTAACTGATGTCAGCTATAAAAAATGTCCCACTTTGAATTTTGGTATTTATGGCAGCTATTAATGGTCTGAGCTTTGCAAAAATTTGGGTTTGGGACAAACTGTTAAAATAAGGTAATCTATAGATGCTTGTACATCTCTAATTAACTGTGATAGATTGCCAGGGCCAGGCACATTGTGCCTAAGCTGGGTTATACATGTCCACCAACACTGTAAATTTGCAGGTGTAGTTTCTAGTATGAGCGAACCGACAATCGTTATGAACTTAATACACATATAAATTGAAAATGGCCTATGCTTACCTGACTTTGCTCCCCCAGTGTTCTCTTTCAGGTCTCTGGTGGGCCCTCCAGCTTGTTTTGTGTATATTTACTTATCCTAGCATGTTTTTGCTGCAGTGTTGCTTTTGGAAATGAAAAATAGCAACATTGGAATGAAATCATGCTGTCATAAGTAAATACACAAAAAATCGAGCTGGTGTGGTTAAACTCAATAGACACAATCCCCATGTATGCAGATTGCTTTTTACCCTGCCAGCTTTTTTTTTGTGTATATTTACTTATGGCAGCATTTTTTTGTTCCAATGTTGCTGTTCTTCGTTCTTCGGCAACATTAAAACGAAAACATGCTGCCATAAGTAATCATAAACAAAAAAAGCTGGCAGGGTAGAAAGCAGCAGACACGATCCCCCTGTATGATGATTGTTTTCTACCCTGCTAGCTTGTTTTGTGTATATTTATTTATGACAGCATGTGCTTGTTCTATTGCTGTTGGAAACAAAGAACAGCAACATTGGAATGGAAACATGCTGTCCTAAGTAAATATACACAAAACAAGCTGGCGGTGTAGAAAGCAATCGGCATACACGGGGGCTAGCATACAGAAAACTAAATGTATTCAACTGCTTAATTCCCTAAAATAACATAAATTAGGGGATTAAGGGGATTAAGAAAGTTAGGGGATTAAGAAAAGTTTGGGTTCATCCGAACCGAACCTGAACATTGCTTCATCTCTACTAAACTTCATGGGTCAGGTGCTAAGTACCTGCCCCATAAAAAGTAGATAAAGGGATTATCTAGAATTAGAAAAACAGAAGCTTACTTCCAAAACCAGCTCCACACTTGTCCACAGTCTGGAGCACACAGCTCCTCTGGCTCCTGAGCTGGGCCCATGACTTAATAGCTGTATGCCTCCTGCTCAGTTAAATCATAACTCTTTTTGGGATCTACAGATATTGCTTATTGTTATTACTTACTGAACTGAGTGCCTTGCACCTAGCCCAATAAAGAGCGGACTAGTCCTTTGGGGGCGGACAGTAATTGGCAATCTATACATATTGCCGCTTACTGTAGAGGATCAGAGCTCAGGAGCAGGAGGTACACCAAATGGGGCAAACCCTGTTCAAAGCAGGGACTTGCATTTTGATAGGAGTCCAGCTCCTATACAGTAAACATTGGTGTGCTATGCACAATCTTACCATACAACTTGTGAAAGTAAGTGGTGACATTATACCTGGGTTTTCTAGACAGAAAAGCCTGATAAGGTATTCACAGGTCCCACACTATACAGTGAATGAGCCAGGAGCAGCTGGCTACGTTTACTGTGTAGTGGCTAGATCTGGATACTGCAGCTGAGCTGTCATTCCCTTGATATTTTAGGTTAAATTCAAAAAGTTAAATTTCAGAATATCCTTAACAGTTCCATAAACATTTTAGAACCACTACATCCGATTATTTTAGGAAGAAAACATCAAACTATAGTATAATAAATGCCTCATATCAAGTTCACCAGTTAATTTTTCTCACAGCTGTGCAGTTTATTAATGAGAGCACAACATACCCATTTTGTATAAGATACTAGCTAATGGGTTATTTTTCCTGGGGAAAAAGAAGGGGGACCTGTTGTGTTTATACCCCGTTACCATCCTTCATGCAACCTCCGCTCCTCGAAAGACCTCCTTTTGTGCTCCCCCTTGTTCGTACCTCACACAACCGATTTTGCCCACACAACAAGATTTTGCCCGAGCCTCCCCCATACTCTGGAACTCTTTTTTGTGACTCATCTCTTCAAACTAGGCAGGGCCGTTTCTAGAGGAGGGCGGGCTGGGCGGCCGCACGGGGCGCCAACAGCTAGGGGGCGCAGGTGGCACTTAGACTCCACTTAGCTGCGCGCACCCCCGGCCGACCAGCTGCCCGCCTGCTAGCTCGCTCGCCCCATCACCTGCCCCTCTAAACAATCACCTCCCGTAGCTTCGCCCCCGGACCTCCTGGACCTCCGCCCCCAGACTGCCTGGACCTCAGCCTCCGGACCGCATGTAGCTCCGCCCCCGGACCGCCCGTAGCTCCGCCCCCGGACCGCTCCGACCCAGCCGAGCACTCTGCACCTGCAGACATCTCCCACCAGCAGCGAAATGACGTCATTTCACTGCATTTGCTGGAGAGATATGTGTGCAGGGGTGGCAGCGGCCTGCTCCTCGCAGGCTGGAGAAGAAGAGAAGAAGAGGAGAGAGGGACCCCTATGCCAGAATAAGGTGAGTATAATGTTTTTTTTTTGTGTGTGTGTGTGTGTGTTTGGCAATGCAGGGGGAGCAGAGGGGATTATTACTATTTTTTTTTTTTGGGGGGGGGCAGCACAGGGAGGGGGTATGACAATGGGGACAGCAGAGGGGGGATTACAGGGGGTGGTCACTCAGCTTTCCCAGCATCCTGTATGTCAGTGCGTAATGGAGGTCACACAGCTTTCCCAGCATCCTGTATGTCAGTGTAATGGAGGTCACACAGCTTTCCCAGCATCCTGTATGTCAGTCTAATGGAGGTCACCCAGCTTTCCCAGCATCCTGTATGTCAGTGTAATGGAGGTCACCCAGCTTTCCCAGTATCCTGTATGTCAGTGTGATGGAGGTCACCCAGCTTTCCCAGTATCCGGTATGTCAGTGTGATGGAGGTCACCCAGCTTTCCCAGTATCCGGTATGTCAGTGTAATGGAGGTCACACAGCTTTCCCAGCATCCTGTATGTCAGTCTAATGGAGGTCACCCAGCTTTCCCAGCATCCTGTATGTCAGTGTGATGGAGGTCACCCAGCTTTCCCAGTATCCTGTATGTCAGTGTGATGGAGGTCACCCAGCTTTCCCAGTATCCGGTATGTCAGTGTGATGGAGGTCACACAGCTTTCCCAGCATCCTGTATGTCAGTGTGATGGAGGTCACACAGCTTTCCCAGCATCCTGTATGTCAGTGTAATGGAGGTCACCCAGCTCTCCCAGCATCCTGTATGTCAGTGTAATGGAGGTCACACAGCTTTCCCAGTATCCTGTATGTCAGTGTAATGGAGGTCACACAGCTTTCCCAGTATCCTGTATGTCAGTGTGTAATGGAGGTCACACAGCTTTCCCAGTATCCTGTATGTCAGTGTAATGGAGGTCACACAGCTTTCCCATTATCCTGTATGTCAGTGTGATGGAGGTCACACAGCTTTCCCATTATCCTGTATGTCAATGTGATGGAGGTCACACAGCTTTCCCAGTTTCCTGTATGTCAGTGTAATGGAGGTCACCCAGCTCTCCCAGTATCCTGTATGTCAGTGTGATGGAGGTCACCCAGCTCTCCCAGCATCCTGTATGTCAGTGTGATGGAGGTCATCCAGCTCTCCCAGCATCCTGTATGTCAGTGTAATGGAGGTCACACAGCTTTCCCAGCATCCTGTATGTCAGTGTAATGGAGGTCACACTATAGTTTAGTAGCCTATAGGAGGGAAAAGGGAAGGAAGTTGCTGGATAAGTGCGGAGCCTGAGATGTTTGTCTGGCAGGTTCTTAAGAGACAAATTGTAGCTGCAAGAAATCATCATGGTGGTCCGGTTGGAGAGGAGAAGGAAAATGGTGCCACAGATCAAAGAAAACAGCACCTGTGAGTCCCTGTATGATGATTTTGTATTCGGTTGAACATTATCTCTTAGGGGTGCAACACTGCTCTATGCCATAATAACACTGCTTCTTCCTAATAACCCGAATCCTGATAAAAGCCCCCCTTCCTTCTCCAGGGCTGAATTGAGTGTGGTCGCGTGGGAAAGGGGGGGGGGGCGCTTTTATCAAGATTCGCCCTGTTGCCAAAATGATCTAGAAACTGCCCTGAAACTAGGCTACAGCCTATAATAATTCTGTGCCACACTTTGACTGGCTGCACTTTATCTTCTATCTCCCCTTACCTTATAGATTGTAAGCCCTCACGGGCAGGGTCCTTTTCCCCCATGTACCAGTGTGCCATTTATATTATTCATGTAATGTGTTTTTGATCTTGTAATGTTCCTGTTTGTTATCTCTATCGCTTGTATAGCGCTCTGGAATCAAGGGCGCTTTACAAATAAATATTAATAATAATAATTGTCCCGACCAACTTGTCTGCAGCAAGAATAAAATGTGAAGGAGCAAAAAGAGATGACAGAGTTATAGGCAGCTATTCAGCCGTCCTATGCTCCTTGTATGTGATAAGATTCTGTGCTCTGATGGCTGGCGCTGATCTGTAACACAGAGGAAACCGACCTTTGACATTTTACTGCCTCCTCACTGCTGCTGATTCCCAGGAACTTACACATACAGTAGCTTCTATGGATGCCTTGCTTGTTTAATTAGTTCAGTTCAGTGACAGTTACACTATCTAAAAACTGCTGCCCCTTGCAGGATGGAGGGAGTACTGCCTGAGCAAAAGTACTAACTTTTTATGGATGGTGCGGCCCTGATAATAACAATAGGATTTTCAGCTGAGAAGACACGCCGAAAATATAAAATACCTGGCAAGTATGACAGTACATAAGATCTGATAATAAAATTTGCCCATGTTTTAAAGTTTGATCATTCTCTGGATTATGAAGCCAAAACCTTACAGACCATAAATTCTCTTTAAAAAGAAAGTATAATGTAATAAATTATGTCATATGATGCTTATTTGAACCTACTTGTTACCAAGAAAGAGGAGGAAAGAATAAAACAACAAAGTATGGTTTATACAATTCTGATGGGTGAATAATTCATTTTAGAGATCAAAGGAAAATGGAAAGTAATAAAGTGGTAATCTGGTATAAATAATCAGATATGGGGATTTCCCCAGGATATAATAAAGAACAGTTTGGAAATATATTGTAGCTTCCCAAAAATTCTTCCTGAGTAAACATCTCGAAGGTAAAATATCATCCTATTCTTGGAATTCATTCTTAGATTATTAAATCATTCAGAGAAAAGAACTAAATTATTCAGAGAAAAGAAGAAAATGTAAATGATTTGTCTGGTGTTTGAGGTGTATTGTTGATTGAGCTACTTATAAAGCACTAGAAAGGGGCCCTACAGTAAGAATCTTCCTACCTTTTCAGGTCTGTATTGTTTTTATTGTGCATCATTATGCCGGTCTCAGTTGGATTCATATGTATGTTTATTATAGGCTGAAAAATACATAAAAGATTACTTTGAACAGGCCCAACTCTCGGTTAAAGGGGAATTCCAGATAAGGAAAACTTGTTTTCTATTAAAAGTACATTAAAAGTTATATAGATGTTTCTATATAATATATTACCATATCTGTGCGGTTCTGCCCCACTGGTAGCTGATAGACATCCAGGAAGTGAAGAAAAATGGCCTCTGTGCCAATCCACATTGTCTCCTGCTCCCACTGCTCTCCCCCCTTAGGAGACAAATATTCCATGCTTCTGTCTCACATTATGTGTGTTTGCTGAGCACGAGCTGATGATGCAACAGGGGGCAGGGCATGATGTCACAGGAGGCTTGGCTGGATCCCCGAATCCCCTGAGTGATTCACCATCTCTGACCAGCCAGAAGCAGGTGCTTCATTGATTGTGCAAAAGTCTGCAGTGAAATTCAGGCTATGTTTACACATGTTGGATCCTCATTGCAGTATTGCAGTGTATTCCAAAAAATGATGCAGTAACACAATTAAAGGCTAAACGGCAGAGAGGATCAGAGCCTGCACTGCCAATCCCACCTGGACAAAAATGAGGTATAAACAATATATCCCAAGAGAATATCGGGAAAAGTCCCTATTGTGGGGCTCAAGATTAAAGATGCTTGAACACAATATGTGAGGAGGAGATTAAAAGAAAAAATATATAATATAAAATTAAATTAAAAAAAGTTCTTTGCTTTATTCCAATCTGTGTGGTGTTACAGGTAGAGAATACAACGTACTGCGTGGAGTTACAGGTAGAGAATACAATGTGCTGTGTGGTGTTACAGGTAGAGAATACAGCGTGCTGTGTGGTGTTACAGGTAGAGAACACAGTGTGCTCTTTGGTGTTACGGGTAGAGAATACAGCGTGCTGTGTGGTGTTACAGGTAGAGAATACAGCATGCTGTGTGGTGTTACAGGTAGAGAATACAGCGTGCTGTGTGGTGTTACAGGTAGAGAGTACAGCATGCTGTGTTACAGGTAGATAATACAGCATGCTGTGTGGTGTTACAGATAGAGAATACAGTGTGCTGTGTGGTGTTACAGGTAGAGAATACAGCGTGCTGTGTGATGTTACAGGTAGTGAATACAGTGTGCTGTGTGGTGTTACAGGTAGTGAATACAGCGTGCTGTGTGGTGTTACAGGTAGAGAATACAGCGTGCTGTGTGGTGTTACAGGTAGAGAATACAGTGTGCTGTGTGGTGTTACAGGTAGAGAATACAGCATGCTGTGTGGTGTTACAGGTAGTGAATACAGCGTGCTGTGTGGTGTTACAGGTAGGGAATACAGCGTGCTGTGTGGTGTTACAGGTAGAGAATACAGTGTGCTGTGTGGTGTTACAGGTAGAGAATACAGCATGCTGTGTGGTGTTACAGGTAGAGAATACAGTGTGCTGTGTGGTGTTACAGGTAGACAATACAACGCGCTGCGTGTAGTTACAGGTAGAGAATAAAGTGTGCTGTGTGGGTGGGACCACAATGAAATGATGAAGTACTGCAAATAATCCAGTAACACAATGAAACTGCAATGTGTGAACACAGCCTAGATGTTCTGCAACAGATTTGGGTGGGGAATGGGCAGGGTGGAGGACTCTGATGAACAACTGTGGGAAAGCAATGCATTCTGGAACCTGTAGTACTGTGCGCAACTGCTCAACCAGGAAGTACAGCCACACAATAAAGAACAAACCCCCCCAAAGCAAATAGATTTTTGATAGTTTCACAACTGGGATAGATAGGTAAGTAATACTATTTGCTTCGGCAGAAGGTTCATTTTTTTTTACCTCTACCTGGAGTTCCCCTTTAAAGGAAATGTATCCCCTAGATGTTTTTTTTTTTACTGATTAGATGCTAATACAGAAACACCTTTTATGTGCCATCAAGGAACAGTTACCTACCCTCATGTACATTACATTACCTGTCAACTGCATGATAAATGAATGTAAAAGGGGTATTTCAGAGGGAGAAGAGGCTATGAACAGTATCCTGGTACACAAGAGGTACACAACTAGCCTGAATAGGACAAAGCTACCAGAGGGTCTACGTATCCTATCTCTCAGTGCAGGTAACTGAAACTTAGCTTCATCCAGGTAACCAAGGCTGAGGCTTATATCACCCTAGGATGAGTCACTCGATACTGTAGGGCAGAAGGTGGTCAGACTATAGTCTATACACGGGTACAAGTCACTTCTCACTCTCAAGTATTCTCTCAAGTTCCGGCAGAGTACATTGCTACATTGGGTTGGGATTTCTTTGACAAACTCCTCTCCTGTATGCTTCTCTACTCTACTTTCAACTGTTCAAGCACCGCTACAACTACTTCTACTCTACTCCACTTTTTTAAACATCTCCTCAGGACAAACGAGTACAAGCACTAAAGTCTGTGTAAAGATCATATTTTCAAGATGTTTCATATTATCGAGAGACTGTACATTAAAGTTGTTATATTTTTATATCTCCTTTTCTCCGCACCAGCACCTATACACACTAGCTCCATACCTTGGGTTATTTTTCCCCTTTCTGTGGGTGGCGGTAACGATAGTCTGGGTAGGTCAATTGCCACTCAGGACTACCGTGACAAGAGCCCAAGGGACCCATCACAACCCAGCAGGGGAGTACAGCCAGCCATAACACAAAGCAGGTACCAACATCACACCTGTGTTCTGGACTAGCACTGGCGTCACGACTATACCATCTCTAAATAAGTTGTACAACTACACTGATAACCACCATCAATCAGCAGTAGTAACCACCACACTGCAACTTCACTGCAATAGTCTGCAGTGAAATTAGATATTATGCAACAGCTTTGGCTAGAAAACTTCCAGGGGTGCCAGGGGAGAGAAGTACACAGGGTGGGAGGACTATGTTAAACAGCTGGGAAAGAAAGTACCCTGGGACTGGGAAACTGCTCAACCAGGGAGAGTAACCACTGAATACAGAACTACTGTACCCCAAAACAAATGGATTTTAGTGGTTTCAGAACAGGGACAGACAGGTAGCGTATGCACCAGGAGATATTCAAGTAATACTTGTAGAATGAACAGATGCTAAAAGAGTGTAATGTTAGGCAAGTATACATCATTGCAGATATTGAAGTCACACAGCACATAGTATATGCTTAGATATGTTAAATCTATGTATTGTCATTGTAAATAAAATGTTTAAATATATTTGCTCTATAATATTTTTGAACTAGAGATAAATGTTGATTCTACTTGCAGGTTTCTCAAGTCTCTACTATGTAAAACATCTAGATAATTGTAATATAACTATAACCAATATATATAGAACAGCACCTTGTCATATAAAGCTTCAGGTATACTGAGGTCCCCTAATAAAGACATAAGTCCTATCATATTTGGCATGTTTTAAAAGCGTCTGGTGGTTTCATTCCATTTCTATATTTATGTTGCTGTGCCTATGCTAGTTTTCAGTATGACAAGGGTGTTTATAGAACTGGGCAGTTTATCTGTTTGTCTAGTCATGTCGTGGTGATCGCTTTTAAAGAACACATTAGTGACAGCCTGGGAAAGCAAAGGCAAAGTTCAATATTATCCAGTATGACCCCAAAAAGGTGCTAGAGTCCAAAACACAGTAAATTTAGCAAGTGTAATGTAATAAAAACAAATAATGTCTACATCATCTACTGATCACACATTTCACAAACTCCACATCTTTTAGAAAGATATATAAACCCTTAAAATATGTATGAATCCATACATATGTTTATAGATGTGAAATGGCACGTATAAAAGTGGTCCATTATATGGTAGCATGTATAAAACTGGTCCACTATAAGGTGGCATGTATAAAAGTGGTCTACTATAAGGTGGCTGCATATTGACAGGCTGTCGTTTGCAGAGCTTTTCCAAGGCTTGATCAACCATGCAGCCTATTAAATGCAACACTGTCAGCTAAATACCCTTTGTTTTCTCCTGGGTGATGTGCGACCAAAAAAGATGATATTAACGCCTACACAAAGGATACAATCGACCAAAGAAAGAGTGTTTGCTTATTCATTGGTTGGTTTTACACTGGTCCATTACCTGGAATGAGCGCTCCTATGAGAATTATTTTGCCTGATATCAGCCCATGTGAAAGGGCCATTACAGTATGTCTCTTCAAATAAGAGGACAAAATGTACAGTATTTTATGATTTTTAGTGGCATTGCCTAGATACATTAAGCACACTTAAGATAGTAAAAAAAAAAGTTGTATTGCATAGATAAACGTATCTTATCTGTGGTGGCCAAAAGTAAAATAAAAAAATTTAGATATGTGCCTTTTACACAGCCAAAACGGCCAACTACTACCCTGCATAAAAGACCGAGTGATCAGCATACAAGTAAATGCTCATTCATTGGCTGATCCCTGGGTTCATACAGTGCCAAAAATCACAGTTAACCGCACATCTATCTAAACAGGGGATATTCAGCTAACTGAGATGTAAGTAACAGGCCACATGAACAATCCAGTGATCGTTTGTGCATCCCTGTACTTACAACAATTGAGCTTTGTTAAAGTGTCACTGTTATTATAACTTTCAAAATCTAAATCAGTAAATTTGATATAATCATATATTTGATATACAGTAGGTGTGATATAAAGCAAGTTTTCCATTTACATTATTCATTATTTTTTTATTTAAGTTATCATGGAAACACAACACTTCCTGTTTTCTGACTTTTTTTTTCTCCCAAAAAACAGGAAACAGTCTCTGTGAGTGTTCACAGAGAAGGCAGTCATGTGATTGAGCTGTGACTCTCTGTACTGGTCGGAATTCCTGTGTTCAGCCTTTTTTTTTTCCCAACCTGCACAAGTCCGAAAATCTGCCTTCAGGAGACTGGACCTAGATTTCTGGTAAGTACAGCTTTGTTTTACAGCATGATAACAGATAATATCTCCGAGATAATATGTCTCTGATTTGTAAGAATCCATGGCAATAGATGGTCAAGTAGTTGGAATAACAATAATGACATTATGAATTAAAATTATGGCCAGTATTATTGAAGCTGCACCTACTGGAGATATCTGATTTTTTTCAGTACACACATGGTATCAGGGAATATATGCAGTAGTGGATTATAATAGGGGCATTTCGGGTGGCAGCCCGGGGCCCTGAGCTCCGGGGGGGCCCATGAATACCCAAAAAGACTTATACTTTCAGTGGTCTACTGTCTCCTGGCTACACTTCTGCCATGATTTGCAAAAAATCACTGTTTTTTTATGGCAATTTTGCACAAATCAGGACATCATGATATTATCTGTCCTGTACTATGAACGCCAGGCTAGTGCCGCCATAGATACAGTGGGGTGGTGGGGGCCCAGGCTTGGTGAACAGCCCCGGCCTATGGTAAAGTTAATCCGCCCCTGAATATATGTACAGTATATCTATGGGTATCTTAATCGGGAATCAGTACTTGTCAAATGATCACCCACTGTTAAGTCCAATAGGCAAGTTGAACCTTGTTGGGTAAAACTTTGACACACTGGCTACCACAGGCCCTCTATGACTTTGATGTACATCGTATGATGTTTTTTCTTTCCTGCAGTGATGGGTGAAAGTTTTTCTGCATCAGTGTTTGGCAGTGGAACTTACAATCAAATGATTGACAACATAGTATTACTAATAACTAGAATTAGTCTTTGATTATATCTTGCACTCATTTTAAAAGCTCTGATTTGTTACAGAAGTCCTTCCTGGTCATGTGTACCAGAATGCATCCATTGCCTTGGTTTGGTAAAAAAAAAAAAGATCTTTAATCCGCAGCAGATGAGTAAAGAGCTGAGTCAATGAGCCATGTCCATAGGGTTTCCGTACTCTCTCCTTCCTTCTTCTCCACCCACCCACCCACCCACTCTAACACCACGGAACAATACAGCCCATGCATAGGCAGATGATGCTGAGAAGAACTACTTGCTGAGAAATTACTGATAAAGAGGAGGCAGAGAGAAAGGAGAGGTGTAGCAGGCCTAGGGCACAGACACCCTAGGGCATGACTCAGTGACTCAGCAGCTGAAAACTAAAGATTGTTTTTATGTTTGTTTTTGTTTTTTGCCAAACCAAGGCACAGAGCGCATTTAGGACCACATTACCTGGAAGGACTTCACCTCAGCAGACGGAGAGTACCTTTTGAGGTAAATGTTACTTTGCAGGACTTAAAACCATGGCTTACTGTGCTTTTAAATCATGCAAAATAACAGAATGTACTGGAAATGAGAAGAACATAGTCACTTGTAGAACTGATTTAATAAACTAAACCCCAATGTGCCTGATGTGGGTATGCCAAAGTATGCCGTTGTCTGATGTCACAATGCATACTCTGAATGCAGATCCCTTGAATAGTGGGAACATAGACTTATGGTAATTTTATAATACAGCAAAAGAAGGCCACATACTATGTATAAATATAGAAATTATTTTATTTACATTAGGCTCATATCAATTACATGAACAGCATCTTTATACATGCTAGATACATAGGTTCTCACGCACAAAATGTTGTATAGAAATGTTTAACAGAAAGTAAAAAACTTTTCAGTCAGTCTCATTCCATCCAACATTGTGTATTTTTTATTTCATTCTCCTATTTTTTATTTGTAGGTAACATGGCTTTTGGAATTCTGTATGTCAGCCTGTCTTGCCACCTCCATATCCCAGCCAACCAGGAACAATGTTGTAGAGTTCATCATAAATTCTGTGCCATGGATATTATTTAATAAAACTGGCTCAATATAAAAGTGCAACCAAGCAAACTACTCCTGTGATCTCACTATTAGCTTGCTTGCCTGGTTGTCAGCCCATGCTGTTAGGTGAGACAGTGACAGCTAACAGTGAAACATTGGGATAATATACTGAAGGATAAAAAAAAAATTGAATTTTTGAAATTGCTGATTATTTCCCCAAATGCAAAATGAGGCAACTTTCTAATTAAACTTTATTAAAATTTCCTACCATTTAGCTGAAAAAAATAAGCCTGTCAGATTCGTAGCAGAACAGCTCAAAGGCTGGAAAGAGAGGGAAGAGAAGACACAAGACAGTCTGATGGATAGCATCATATAGGATTCACCTAACACTGTTGGCCTTCTGTTCTGGTAGCCACAAACCATATGGTAATGGCACATCCTACAGCAAGATCCCTCACTAGAGCAGACAGGAGATATCACCAACATTTCTTTTTTTTCACATGGACCACTTTTTTAAAATAGTTCATGCAACATGAGAGCTCCCAGAAAGAGCCTTTACCTTGATTATGACAATAGTGGAATGACATTTTAGCTTCTAGGTGTGATTTTTTAGAATTCCTATTCCAACAATTCAACACTTAATTTTTCCCTCAGGTTAGATTGAGACAATTATAACTTCCAATATGTTGCTGGCCCTTTTATTCTAGAAAGTTATGGTAAGGAATCTTTTTTTTTTTTTTTTTGCGTTTACTCTTTGTTCTTCTTAATACATAGTTTAACTATACATTGCCTGCATAACAGTTAAAAAAAAAAAACATGCAACATGGAAACAGTTGGTGGAGAGGGGTACTGCATTCAACATCATTTGATCTGCATTTTCATTCACAGATAATTCTATATTCTACAGTATATACAGTACACTGTACAGGAGAAACAAGTCAGTCACACCTAAACCTCCAAAAATGAATGTCAGAAAGTATCAGAAAACATGATAGTGATCCATATGACAACCACTCTTACTTATCCATAAAGAATAATTATAGGTTCCCACCATGTGGATAGGCAGGGTCAATGGATTCCTGTGACAGTCCAATTTTAATGCAGTTCTCAAGGAATTCAGCCATCACTAGTAAGGCAGGAAAAAGATTAATCTGCATGTGCACTTTTCAGTGAACCATATACAATTTACCTGAACAGCTATACCATATTAGATGAAAACTAGTCTGTACATACTGAGTTCACCCAATAAAGGAATTCAGATTAAGAAGGATGTGATAGTAATGGCACCTATGGCAGGAAAGACGAGTCCTGCCATGAGAATACTACTGGCATACAAATCAGGTAAGCTATTTACATGTGCATACATGGACATAGCAGCATAATGCCTTTCATGGCACCTATATAGCCCTCAGTTAAACCATTTACTACATTGTACACTAAGTTCTTCACTTCCCTGAGAATATCTTCCAATCCAGTATTGTTTCCAATGCTAAAGGAAGATCTAATGAGCTCATAAAAAACACACAAAGCAGCCATAATATTAAAGCCTAATATTATATAGGGACCCCATAATATTATAGCATAATATTGTGTAGGCCCCCCATAATATTATAACGTAATATTGTGTAGGCCCCCTATGTGCCACCAAAAAAGCTTTCATCTATTGAGATATTAACTCCATAAGATCTCTGAAGGTGTCCTTTGATATCTGGCCCCAAAGAATTAGCAGCAGATCTTTTACAGTACAACAGTCATTTCTCTATTGTAATTCTATTTTGAACTTGTGCTGGTATAGGATTCCGAACATCCATTATCCCTATAACTATACCGTATGAGACAAGCTTCTCACTGCATCTCCATAGCTAACACCCCCAGCATGAGACACAGCACCATAGACTTACATGACAAAGAACCAGGTTTTTGAGTAGTGAGACCCTGCTATTTTCAATGCAGAAGACTATATATTTTTCAAATAAAAATGAGCTTCTCTTTACCTTTTCACTCCTTATGACCTTTTTACCAGTTTATCTGATGTCCTTCCTTAAACCACTTCTGGTAGGTACTAACCACTATATACCAGTAATACCTAAGACCTGCTGTTTGGAGATGTTCTGACATTCACCACAATCTTTCTCTTGTCAAAGTTTTAGGCCTCATTCACACGTCCCTATAATGTGTCTGTAATTGCGAACAAATTTAGATCCCATTGGTGTCTATGTACCTACTGCAGAGAGGGAAAAAAAAAAGGACATGTCCTAGTGCGGACGGTAAGTGCAGAACTGACGCACCAAAAGAAGTCTTTGGGATCAACATTTTTTGCAAACATTATGGACATTATCTCCATAATGTCTGTAAAATAATGTGAATCCGCAAGAAATTAGGATCCGCAAAAATACACTGTGAATGAAGCCTTAATGGTCAATCAATGTATTTTTATGTACAGCAGCTGAGTGTCAA
This sequence comes from Dendropsophus ebraccatus, assembly GCF_027789765.1. Classification (NCBI taxonomy): domain Eukaryota; kingdom Metazoa; phylum Chordata; class Amphibia; order Anura; family Hylidae; genus Dendropsophus; species Dendropsophus ebraccatus. Next base: position 68,611,216 of record NC_091454.1, read on the forward strand.
ATCAATGAATGGTCTGAGGTCTCGGCACATCCGTAAAGATTTACAATGACTGTGCTCATTTCTCAGTAAGCATTGTTAATAAGTGGTTTTAATTATACAGGTTACATGTCTGAACTAACAGAAGGTATTCTGTGACATACCCTATGTTCCTTTTGTTATTGTGACTATGAGATTTACAGAAATTGGACCCCCACTGATCATAGGTTTGTTATAGACAGCAATGACTGTCTGGCATTGCAAATGTACTTACATGTAGACTATGTTTGGTCTATTAAAGCCTATGACCAAAGCTATAAGCATGCTGTGGTACAGAGAAAAATGTGTTCCAACATATACCTGCAGCATGCAGACAAGCCATAATGTGAATGCGCTGGAAAAGAAATGTAACACTCCACACCAACTTGTGCACTTAGTCGTTGCTGCTATTTGTCTCATCATTCATTTTTTTGGTGCTTAATAATAAATAAGGGGTATAGTACCCGAGACTACAAATAGAAAAGGTTGGATGTGATATAAGTCATTTGGAGTAAATCATACATCTGAGTTACAGATTCCATAAATTACATCTGTGCTGGACAGGTCATTGCAGACAATGGTCATTTTGCATCTAGAGTAACATTTCTTTCAAGGCTTTGCCCTGACATGGCCTTCACATAGCCTCTCTTAAGATGAACTGTGGCCATCAAGCCTAAGTGAAAATTTCTGACTTGTAGGTTGCCCATGAAAGTGCAGTAGCTTAATATATCTGACATGATGGCATTCACTTATATTGGCTACAATTGTAAGAAAAAAGCTATAAAATAAAGCCAGCAGATAAAAATAATTGAGAAAGTGATCCTAATTGATACAATGAATTACATAGCCTGGATCTTGCTTAAAGATGGGATGTCCAGAAGTTTAAACCCCCTAAAAATTTGATAAATAACAAAAAATTGCAACAATAATAATAAATAATTTATATTTTTACATTGTAGCAAATTGTTTTCAATACTTAATTTCTTATGAAGTTAATTTAGGAGTTAGATTTAAAGAAGCACTCCAGTGTATCCACAGACTGATGTTATAACCAGCAAGACATGTTGGTATTACACTACCTCTTAGTGAATCCGGCGGGCAATTGGGGATGGGGCCTAATTTAAGACTGGCACACAAGTACTCTGTTCATAAATGTCCCCCCGAATATTTCTTCTATTCGAATGGGTCATGTGACTCTGTGGTGACCACCTCTGTTTTACTGTTTCTATAGTGGAAACACCACACCAATGTGACTCATAAGCAGGATGCTAAAAGGGGTGTACATGTTATAAAAAAGATAATAAAGTTTAAACATGGCTGCTGATGGAAAAATTCAAGAGGTAGTAGTAGTTGAAATAGTAGAGAACCATTGCAAAATGCAATAGTTTTAATAAACTACAGTACCAGCCTAGGATATTAATGGTTAATAAATCCACGGAGTGCTACTTTAAACAAACATTTACTGTAGGACAAATTTCCTGATGATAATATTGAGTTATATCACTTCTAGTACATTTTACAAGATTTACAAATATAAATAGTAGTCAATCATGGTTCAGTGTCTTTTTAATATTGGATGATCCATATCTGAGACATCTGAGTTCAAAGTTGATAGGAACCTGCCCACATAATTCTTCACAAATGTTTCAATTGCTATGAAGAATGAAACGATGATCTCCTTTATACCTGAGATGCCATGAAGAATACTGTACAATTCCTACAGTCCTGTATCATCCAGTGCTGATAACTACTCCAGTCCCTTGTAAACAACCGATATTACACCTGGACTCTCATAACCCCATCTGTTTTATACAATGGAAGGGATTTGTGTCTCTTTTTAATTTTCCAAGGGTGCATATGACACAGTTTCACCTACAAGCCTGCTTTTTGCCAAGTTGCAGGATTTGTTTGATGAAAATATCTGCCTGCTCTTCATTACATAGATACTTCGCATACACATCAGAAAGCTTCCCCATTAATAGCAGCTGAAACTCTTCATTGTCCACTTCAATAGCAGCTGCAAGGGCCAAGGAGAGGTAAGTGACGGCATCTTCAGCATCCTGTAAACAGGTAACACAGTTACATCAGGGCAGCTGTTCTGCTACTTTGTCCAAGAGGAAGTCTCATCATCTTTCAGTCATCAGGTATCAGACGTGTTCACAAGATGTTCTGTACTGTTTACCAAGGTATTTTATTGCATCAGCATGTTATTTCCTTCTCATCTACTGTCTACATCTTCCAATATATGTTAATATGTGACAATAAACTGTTTCGCTAAGTATTAAGGCCATATTTGCATTTCTGTTTAAAAAAAAACTTTGTGATCTTTTTCTGTTCTGTTTTCTTAAGGAGATTCATTTATGGAGGCAATGCTCCATGGCATAGAAGTATGCAAATTGTCTGTAGGTGAAGATCTAATTTGCATATAGCATAAATGAATCATGCCATACTGCAATTTCCATTAGTGACCACTAGATGTCAGTAAAAAAAAGTCTATACTGGGCTTGAATCCTAAAGACAACTGAGTTATTCTACTGTCTAATCAGTCAAAGCAGCTAAGAAATCATGGCTAAAATATAACCTTATAGAACGCTACCCTAACCACAAACCATCCTGGGTCATAGAGGGGAGGAAATTCCTTTCCACTGGGGCGGGCTGGCCCGCCTCCTGTACTTCAGACCCGGTTCAAAAAACGGCTTCCCCGTGGCAGCGACGATCTATCCCTGGGTCAGAATAAAAAGGGATGTACCTGATGGTACATCCTCTTTAATAGGATTGCAGGCACACCCAAAGATGCCTGCAATCCAAATACTAAAAATATAATGTTCCTTTGACCAATACAGCAGGATCGGCCTTAGAAACATGCAAACATGATAAACAATGGCCATTGTATTACAGCCTGCGAACATACTGTAGCCTTAAAAGTAAACTAACAAGAGGTCAGAAGAATCCAACCTGCTGCTATGTTTCCGTATGTACAGGGACACTAAGGGAGTAGGTTGCTTTCTTACCTTAATCTGCAATCTTATTTTCCTGAAATCCTTGGCAATATGCTAATTAGGAGGTTTGGCGCACTGAGGGTGGGACTATAGCACCAATTTGCTGATCTGTCTGCCCCTCTTTATGAGTATTCCTCCGGTCATCTCCAGTGATGAGGGCCTGGAGATGTCCTTGCAGAACCCTGCCCCAATATTTTTGAAGAGGGAGCAGGTGGGCATATCGGTGCACCAGGCTTCTCGCGCCAGTACAATGGATCGCCTTTAGTGGCATATCAATAAAAATAAAGATCTCAGGAAAATGGTGCTACAGATAATGGTAGTAAAACTACCTTCATCCTTAGCATCCCGTGCCCTATGGCAATATAGGAGCAGGTTAGATCTTTCTAACCTGCTACTAGTTTTCCCCAGGAATAATTTCTGATACCTTAAATGCAATTTTTAGAGGATTTTTTTACCTTTCGTCTATGCAGTGCAATATCTCCCAGCCGCCAATACACCTTCACATAATATCCAGCCTCAGCTGTGTGTTGTATCGGTGAAGAACATACAGACAGTGCCTTAAGATAACAGTACTCAGCAATCTCATAAATCTGCATGGCATAGTAGACTCCTGCCAGGCGGTGAAATGCAACCAGCTCATGAACTGGGTCTTCTGGATGTAGACATAAAACAATTATACATTGGGAGGGAGACATTCTTTTATATTGGTCAATTATAAGATTAAGGGTGAGTACATTATTAAAAATAGTGCTTCATTTCACATAAAGATTCCTTACATGCCATAACTTACACATACTCAGACAATAGTGTATGGTTGCTCATGTTGTGCCAAATCCAGACATTAATCATTAAAAGTGTCATCCCATGAATACATAATTACATTGTGCTATATAACACGTTTTTCACCCGGGTGCCCCCTAATGTTTTTATGATTCTCTGTCAGAATGTCCCCCACTGTGACTTCCACCACTCAGATCCTCCAACATATGGGCAGTGGAATGATTCATTTTATTGTGAAGGCCAGCTAACAAGAATGAAGGCACCTACCACTGGATATGGTAGGTGGACAATCTAAACAGGAATCCAACAAACACCAACAAGTGCCAAAACAAATATGGAACAGCGATACATATTTTTTTCCAAAAATCATTGCAATTAAAGATTCTGTTTTGCTGATTTAACAGCGTAAAGCCATATTCACAAATCAGTAATCCTGTCAAGAGATGAGCGAATCTACAGTAGGAACAAAGTGAATGGCTTTGTTCCTATCGCGATTCAGCTCATCAGGCTGCAGTGTTTGAAGTCCACTCTGCTCCATGCCGCTCCTTCCTAGGTGCTGGAAAAAGATGGATCCAGTCCTGGGAAACTTCTCAGTTCCCCAGGACTGGATGCATCTTTTCCCAGCACCTGGGGAGGAGCCGCAGGGAGCGGAGCAGACTACAAATACCGCAGCCTGATTAGCTTAATCCTAATAGGAACTAAATGCTTTGCTTCGTTCCTACTGTAGGTTTGCTCATCTCTAATCCTGTTCATAGCTGCAAACTCACAACTACGGACAGAACTACAGGTGTGTATACACAGCCATCCACATTGGCACATAGCGACTGTTTGAAATGGGTGGAACAGTGCTGCAAATACTGGCCATATAATGGCTTGCCAGTATTTTTCACACCATGGATCATGGCCGTTTTACGAATCCATAGCAACTACGCATGTGTAAAAAGGGGTCCATTCAGATCAATGGGTATTATACTGTCCATAATTGCAGACAGTATAATACTGATGTGTGAAAGGGGACTAAATTAATATTCAAATGTGGGGAAAACCCTTCTAAGCGTGTTCACTGTGTAAAATCTTAAATTTGAAGGCCATAAGGCTGCTTTAGGTCTCCTTCACACATAAAGGTTTTTATTTTGTTAGTGTCTGTTTAGGTTTGAAGAAAAGATAATTTAATTTAATGGGTGTTCAGAACCATATTAGTATTTTTATACTGTATAACACCAAAAACAAGAGTACAGAGCCTTATGGAGAATTAAATGTATCAACAGTAAGTATAATTAAGGTATACTAACCATGTGTATAACGCTTTTCCCAGGCTGTCAAATATAGAAGTATAAGAAATAGAGGGAAATAAGCTAAAAAATAACCTTTATTGTTATCAAAATATAAAATATATATGGTATACAAAATAGTACAAGAAATATGATACAGTATATACAATGTGCATAACGCACTGTCTCTCCAACAATTGGCAATACCACAGGACCAACAGGATTGTTGGATGCCACAGTAGCTTGGATGTACCACTATGTCCTATTACGTCGGTATCGTTTGTAAGTGGTCCGTACCGGTCACTGTCTGTTAAGGAACAATTCAGTCCCAAGTATATATCACAGGGTGTCTATCGGTACGTTTGTATGTCTTACAGGTCACTGTCTGTTAGGGATATATAATTCCATATGTGTCACAGAGTGTCCTGTCACTACTTGTACCGTCACCAACGCGTTTCTGTCACCCTTGTCGGTGACGTCATCAGGGGTCAGAGGTGCACAAAAAGAGGGTACATAAAGTAAGCAAAAATGTATATGAAGACCATCAGAGCCCTTAAAGTATTCCAGCCATGATGAAGGTAATGGAGTGTTGGCATCTGAGAAGTGGGGCCTGACTGGTACACACCTCCAGTGAAATATTGAAGACAGGGAGGCCATCTTTGGGAACACAGTAATACCTCACTGCCACTTATCACGACCCTGCATAACTGTCCATATACAGGCCACTGAAGCTTCAGGAGATTCTGCATTTGGGTCCTACTACGTGGGTACAGTGAGTACACCTGCTTCTACCATCTCCCCACTTCTCAGATGCCAACACTCCATTACCTTCATCATGGCTGGAATACTTTAAGGGCTCTGATGGTCTTCATGTACATTTTTGCTTACTTTATGTACCCTCTTTTTGTGCACCTCTGACCCCTGATGACGTCACCGACAAGGGTGACAGAAACGCGTAGGTGACGGTACAAGTAGTGACAGGACACGCTGTGACATATATGGAATTATATATCCCTAACAGACAGTGACCTGTATGACATACAAACATACCGATAGACACCCTGTGATATATACTTGGGACTGAATTGTTCCTTAACAGACAGTGACCGGTACGGACCACTTACAAACGATACCGACGTAATAGGACATAGTGGTACATCCAAGCTACTGTGGCATCGAACAATCCTGTTGGTCCTGTGGTATTGCCAATTGTTGGAGAGACAGTGCGTTATGCACATTGTATATACTGTATCATATTTCTTGCACTATTTTGTATACCATATATATTTTATATTTTGATAACAATAAAGGTTATTTTTTAGCTTATTTCCCTCTATTTCTTATACTTTGAGAATTGAATGTTGGCAGAAAAAATACTACATCTAGAGTATGCTGAGTAGAGATGAGGGTACCTCGAGCACGCTCGAGTCCATCCGAACCCAAACTTTTGGCATTTGATTAGTTGTGGCTGCTGAAGTTGAATAAAGCCCTAAGACTATGTGGAAATCATGGATATAGTCATTGGCTGTATCCATGTTTTCCAGACAACCTTAGAGCTTTATCCAAGTTCAGCAGCCACCGCTAATCAAATGCCGAAAGTTCGGGCTCGGATGGACTCGAGCATTCTCAAGGTTTGCTCATCTCTAATGCTGAGCTTTGGAAACCAAGGCCACAAGCCACAAATATATATACTATAAACACTCAAATACAATAAAAAAGACACCAGTGTATTTAGTATTGCAGTATAGTCAAAACACAGCAAACAAAAACTGTCAAGAATGCAACAGCAGCCTATGTAAGGCATACATGGCAAGATGCTTAGTTTATAGGGCAGCTAATGCACTTAGGAATGTAATGGAACTATGCTTATTACTGATACATTCTGGTAAACCAGCCATATGCTTAGTCTCTTGGGGTCTTATTATATTGTGAGGCCGTTTCAAATAAACATATATTGGCTATTTTTATGTGAACCAATTAAGAAAAGTCTTAACCTTACATTTTTTTTATCAAATACCAGAAAGTTCAGGATAGATTATACATTCTTTTATCTCTTCCATGTTATAACATATGACAAAATAGTTCACTAAAAAGCTCATTTATATAAAATTCTTTCATCTTAAATGTAAAGAGCCATAACTTGATGTTCATGAACCCTGAAACATGATATGTGTCAATGCATATTTATGGAAGAGGGTTATGCTGGATGCTGGAATGATTGAGGGCCCTGGAGATGGCCAATAAAACTATAATTAAAAAAAAAAAAAAACTATAGCCAAAGAAGTGCCCTTGCCTCTATTAAGCTAAATGTAAATTAAAAGGGTACTCCAGCATTTTTCTCTCTTCTAAATCAACTAGTGTCGGAAAGTTATATAGATTTATAATTTACTTCTATTTAAAAATCACAAGTCATACAGTTCTTATTAGCAGCAGTATGCCCTGCAGAAAGTGGTGTATTCTTTCCAGTCTTACACAGTGCTCTCTGCTGCCACCTCTGTCCATGTTAGGAACTGTCCAGAGTAGTAGCAAATCCCCATATAAAGTTCCTGACAAGGACAGAGGTGGCACCAGAGAGCACTGTGTCAGACTGGAAAGAAAACACCACTTCCTGCAGGACATACGGTAACTGATAAGTACTGGAATACTTAAGATGTTTAAATAGAAGTAAATTACAAATCTGTTAAACTTTGTGATACCCGTAGATCTGAAAAAGAAAAAGGTATTTAACTGGAGTAACCCTTTAAGCGAAAAAGTACACAATTTTTTCTATACATGTCTATTGAAAACATATATTTAAGCAACAACCCAAAACATTTAAGAAACAAAGTCTTTACAATACCCTCTTATATTACCTCTTCTCAATAGTTATTCATAGGTAGAAGGTAAGAGGACTTACCGACAAGTGTGCTGAGCCTGACTGCCATCGTAGCAAACTCCAGTGAGGATTTATAAGCTCCTTGATTTATTAATAGCTGAGTGAGTTTATGAAAAATTCTGAGCTGTGATCGGGTGTCTTCAAGTTTTTTTGCCAAAGGTAAAGCTCCTTCCTGAAGAGACAGATACAAATTAAGTATACATATTAAAAATATTAAAAGAAAAATAGCAAGAAAACCTTAGGATGTTGAAAGAAGAGAAAGAATAATAATAAATCTGAAGATGTAACAAGTGGTAGGGCTCTCCAGTTCCCAAAAGGTCAGTGTATAAAGTCTGACTTATGAGCCACCCTTACCTTATAAAAAGGTAAAGCCTTCTCTCTCGTCTGTAGCCCATGGAAGAACACATCTCCAGCAGCCTCATACAGTTGTAATGTAGCAGTAAAGTGCTCTCCTTTCAGGGAAGCCTGGATGCCAGCCTGTAATATATTCATGGTGTATCCATAAGTTATTGAAATCCTTATGTTAACATTACAGTTTACATATATAGTGCTGGCTAGACCACTTATCTTGTCTGTATTTAGAGGTAGGGACAGTTAAATGCATAATTTTCTAGGTGAAGAAGAGCATAAGACTTAGGTGTTTTCCAGGTTTTTAATATTGATGTTAGGGGTCCTAACCCTGGCATCAACTAACTGAACAGGATGAGTTACAGAAGCTCCATATGTAGGAAGTTGTTTCCGGCAAGCTAATCAGCTAATGGGCAGAGGTGCAAGGTAGGAATGGTCCGAACCTGCCGAGGTTCTGGTTCGTGTGAACCTGAACGCTCGGCATCAGACACCCGCTGTCTGCCCGCTCTGTGGAGCGGGCGGATACAGCAGGATGAACGCCTGAAAAACTGGGATACAGCCTATGGCTATGGTGGGCAGACAGCGGGAAGCATTACCAAGGGTTTGGGTTCGTACAAACCCCAACCGAACTCGGTTCGGACCATCCCTAGTGCCAGGATCAGAAGTCATGTTCTGGAAAACCTCTTTAACTTTGCTATTGCATTGCTTTACTTGTATTCAATTTAGTTTACAATCTTTAATATAGTTGACTTTCATTCAGATGAATTCATAAAATCTTCTGAATTAAAATCTCCTAGCATTTTCTCTCAGCTCATGTCTAGATAAAACTAGTTTTGTCACCAGCACTCAAAAACTTGAGCCAACCACATCTGTCTGGGAAGCCCTAGAAACTTCCCATTAGTCAGGCATAGTTAGTTTATAGTTAGTCAGCACTAACATGAAGCAACTAGCTGGAATTATATGTGGGGTACAGACCAACTGATCTCCACTAGCTGTGTTACATTCTGTGCACACTCCCCTTATGGCTTCAGTTTACAAAAGACTCAAGACAACCAACTAATCTACATCCCTTTTTAGACTTGTTAACAAATAAAATCTGAGCTGTGATTGGTTGCAATGGAAAAATCAGACCAGATTGATAAATTGGGCCAATGTATCATTTACAGCAATGCGAAGGGAGTATAGGAATTGAATGAGAACAAATATTTTGCATAATTTCTATAGGGAAAGCGATTTATTTATTTATTTATTCTTACTTTTTCTACTGTTGTATTTGACATCTATGTTATTTGTAAGCTGAGCACCCCAGAAAATGTTTAGAATTATGTAAGGGATGCTATTCTTGAAAGCATAAGAAATATACTATACTATTTGTGGGGTGCAAGAATGGCAGCATCCAGATGTACACAGCCAAAGAAGCTGAAAGCCCCAGCTCCATTCCTTGTGTAGTATCTATGTCAGGTTACTGCTGCTCAGCTCCTGTTCATTTCAATATGAAATGAGCTGCAGTAACCGAGCACAACCACAACACTATGCACATAGCTGCAGCTTGGTCATGGTGCACATCCTAATGATGAGCAGGGGTGCTAAGTGTCAGTACCCCACTGATGAAGCTTCCTGAGGATAGGCCATCAATTACTAACCCCCTTAATGCAACAGTGTCAGAGGATTTACTGTTTGTCGAACAAGAATGCCAGAAGACCTAAAAGACTGGCAATACCATTTTGCATTTCACTTATTACTTACATACAGGTAAATCTCCACAAGTTCATTTTCTTGCAGCAGGTAATATAATTTTCCAGCTTGTATCCACCTCTCAGCAGATTTCTCATGCTGTCCCAAATCAATAGAAATCCTTAGACTTTGCTTTGTATAGTCCAGAGCTTTTCTTATGGATCTACAATTTAATACATTTGTGTTACAGAAGCGGTGGGAATCATAGTAAATTTAAGCTTTTTCTCTTCTAACCACTAATGTGTGTTTTATTATATACCAGATAACTATTTGTGTTACAAGAGAAGCATGTAACTATTTTATCAATGTTTTCATTTTTATGTCAGTGTCTTCTCACACTTTCTACTTATACATATGCTGTCCTTGTAGTTTCCAGGGAAGCTTGTCATGTCCCAAGGTATAGTAGCCAAGTTGCAGATATTTCTGCACTAGTTCAAAGGCACACCTTACCCTAGTAGCAGAGCAGTCACATCTAAATGGGATCACAAAGTCAAAATAATTTTTGGTGCAGATTCCTTTTTATCAATGGGATATATGCCATATACTTAAGCAAATGTGTCCAGTGCCAATGCTCACACCTGCTTTGTGGCTCTCCCATCACCCAGACCTCAAAGTAATTCTTGCTTATGTGTAGGTCAGTCAGTAAAAAATAACTAATTACAGAATAGCATGGAATGCCATATATCGTATGTAACAGCTGTAGCTAAGCATAGGAGCATTTTAAATATATGATTCCACTTAAAAAAACTAATATTTTTTCAAAAAAAATAACTGCTTGTTTATTCCACTAAATATGTTTTACATTTCTAATCTCAATATATTAAAGTACAATACAAATTTGCAGTCTACAGCCACTGACAGGTGGTGACCAGGAAGCATCTACAGAGACCTTAATATCTACAATGTGTATACTGTAGGTAACGATTATGCTACATCTGCAAAACCATTGACAAGTGAAACGAATCTCATGACAATGACATCTGTTAAGGGGTTGGATATATTATGCAGAATGTATTAAAAAATTAGGATCTGATCAACTTTGACAGGAACCTAGTACACAGTGGTACCTAGTTGTCCTTGGAGAGACAACCAGTGAACTGGCAACTGGGCAATGGGTTTCAAAGTCTCAATGATGTATATAGGAAGTGAGGGCAATTTCATCTTGTTAAACAAAAGAGCAAAAATTGGTGTAAAATGGCTACAATTAACATGTGAGTATCACTACCGGACCATGAAGTAGGGGACGAGGGTGGCCTTTATAATCCATCACATTTTAATATACATTATGTAGCGGCTGGATACAATGTGCACCAAAAGTGAGTATCTGAGTACATCTGTGGGATGTACTCAAAAAACAAGCCAGTTCAGAGCTGTATTAATGTACAATCATACCTATTAGAGATGAGCGAACCTCGAGCATGCTCGAGTCCATCCGAACCTGAACTTTCAGCATTTGATTAGCGGTGGCTGCTGAAGTTGGATAAAGCCCTAAGGCTATGTAGAAAACATGGATATAGTCATTGGCTATATCCATGTTTTCCAGACAACCTTAGAGCTTTATCCAAGTTCAGCAGCCACTGCTAATCAAATGCCAATCGTTCGGGTTCAGATCTACTCGAATCCGAACCCGGTTCACTCATCTCTAATACCTATACAATATTAGGCAGGTGGTTGTAATGTGGATACAAATGGCCATGTATGCTATACATCCCACTGTCAAGGATTAAGTTAAACACTAGACAGCAAACACTATATATTTTTTGTCCAACAATAGTTAAAATCACCCAGAACAAGAAATAAAGGCCCATTTGAGCAGCACACACTCTCCCACTGCTAATAGTATTATAACCACATGTAACCCCTAGGCTAGGAAATCATTAAAAAATAATACTTTTATAACAAAACTTTTGTTATTTTTCAAATGCAGCTGCAGAAAAAGGATGTTATAAATGAAAATAATTTTGTCTTTTAACAGCCTGAAGAGTGATCTTGATCATTCAAATTGAATTTAATATTCTTAATGTTATTTTTACTGATTCAAAAGAAACAATTATCCAGTTTTTCTTTTATTTTAATGAATCTTTTGTAGATGTGCATTTCAGAATGAAAGGTGAAATCTATAACACTGGGTTTTGTAATGTAATCTGCTATCTGGATATATGAGGATGAATGGTAATTCATTTTAGGAGCCAATCAAAACACTTGTGATAAAACCAATAGGTTTCTCCTGACAATTTTAACTACTGTTGAATAAGGGGAAGAATTAATTCAGTTAATAGAGAATATTATCTATAATATTATTTACAAAAGTAGCATTTATTAAAACATATTCTTTTTGGATATAAAAAAGACTGGTGCATAGTGAGGCTAAAGCCTATAGGGTTAACATATATTAAAGGGTTGTCTCACAAATACAACCCCTGTACATATAACCTGTTAAGGCATATGGATATCATAGATAGGGTACCCCGTTCAGGGCCACCTGCTCCAACAGCAAATGTCAGGGAAAAGAAGAATCTGTCAGCATGCATGATTCTTTAAATTAGTTGCTCCCAGAGTTCCCTGGCAGAATTCTACCGCCTTTTCCAATCAGAACACAAATATACTTAGCCAAACTAAGTATGCACATGTATGGGGTTATTAGGAGAAAAAGCTTAAAAACATAGAAGATTGTTGGTAAAAAAAAAAAACTCGGTCCATCTAGTCTGCCCTTTTAGTATTTCCTTTCTTATTATCTTAGGATATATGTATGTTTATCACTGGCAGGTTTAAATTCTGTTATTGTAGATTTACCAACCACATCTTCTGGAAGTTTGTTCCAAGCATCTACTACTCCTTCAGTAAAGCTTATATAACATGAATGGCCACAATGTAATACTACCTCTTCCAAGCAGTGACTGCTGTGCCTCCCAGCAAAATCAGTTGCTAGTCAGGAGCAGGACCTGTTGTGATCAGTTTATTTTCAAAGGGGCTGTCTCTGATAAGTAATCTCCTTCAGGGTGCGTTCACATGTACAGGATCCGTAGCAGATCTGCAGCAGATCCGCAGCAGATTTAATGGTGCAGATTTGATGCTGTGTTTAGTTATTTAGATAAAATCTGCTGCGGATCCGGTACATGTGAACATACCTTAACCCCTTAGTGACCGCCGATACGGCTTTCTACGGCGGTCACTAATGGTCCTTATTCTGCTGCCATCAGCTTTTTACGGCGATGGCAGAGAATAAGGCTGCGGGGCCGGGACGGCCCCCACCCCATCCCCCCGGCTACCGGAGGTAGCTGAGGTGTTGGGGCAGTGTGTGGGGTCCGTCCCAGCCCCCCCCCCCCTTACCGACGATCGCCGCTATTAACGTTATAGCGGCGGCCGTCGGTAAAGAGGATTACCGATGCTGCCGCCGCCTTTCATCTCCCCCCGCCTGAATCTACGGCGGGGGGAGATGAAATAAGTGTATATCAGACCCCAGATCAGACCCCCCTAGTGCCCCGATAACTTACCCCCCTCCCCCGGCGGCCATCATTTCCAAGATGGCCGCCGCCATCGCTGTGAACCGACTAACGTCGGTTCACAGCGATGAAAGAGTTAAAATGAATGAAAGCCCCATGCTCTCCGCCACCGGAGGTAGCGGAGAGCATGGGGCAGTCATCGGTGACCCCCCTGTGGGGTCCCGGTACAAGCGATCAGCGGTATATACTATATACCGCTGATCGCTTGTACCATGTGCTCCCGGCACTTTTTATCCCCTGTCACCATAAATGATTGGTGACAGGGGATAAAAAGTGATGTCCCCCCACCCCCCAAGTCGCCCCCCACCCCCCCTGTCACCCCCGTCCCCCAGTCACCCCCCCTTCCCCATATACTCACCGGAACCCACGGAGCTCCTTCCTCCTCGACGTCCTGGCTGGTTATGAAGTGCGCATGCGCTTCACAACCAGCCAACTCTGAAAATTTTAAGTGACAGAGACCAATTTGGTCTCTGTCACTGAACTATGATTACTGAGATAGAAAATATCACAGTAATCATAGTAATACAGTGAAAATGAATATGTAAAGTACAAAAAGTGACAAACATACAAAAAAATAAAACACACACTTTTTATTATAGTAATAATTGCAGTTTACTCCAAAATTACCCCTAACCCCTCCCCAGATTACCCGTAACCACCGCACGTTGCCTGTAACCACCGCACGTTGCCCGTAACCACCGCACGTTGCCCGTAACCACCGCAAATTGCCAGTGACCCCCTCCAGATTGCCTGTAACCACCCCAAATTACATGTACCCACCCCAGATTACCTATAAGCACTTCAGTTTATCAGTAACAATCCCAGATTGTCTGTAACCCTTCCAGGTTGCACATAACCCCCCCAGGTTCCCCGTAATCACGGCAAATTACATGTAACCCCCCCAGATTGCACGTAACCACCGCGCGTTGCCTCTGACCACGCCACGATGCCTCTGACCACGCCACGATGCCTCTGACCACGCCACGATGCCTCTGACCACGCCACGATGCCTCTGACCACGCCACGATGCCTCTGACCACCGCACGTCGCCTCTGACCTCCACACGTCGCCTCTGACCTCCACACGTCGCCTCTGACCACCACACGTCGCCTCTGACCACCACACGTCGCCTCTGACCACCCCAAATTGCCAATGACCCCCTCCAGATTGCGGTGCCCATGTCAGATTACAGGTACCCACCCCAGATTGCCTATAAGAACTTCAGTTTATCCGTAACCACCCCACATTGCCCGTAACCACCCCACGTTGCCCGTAACCACCCCAGATTGTCAGTAAGCACTGCAGGTTGCGCGTAACCACCCCACGTTGCCCGTATCCACCCCAGATTGTCTGTAAGCACTGCAGGTTGCCCGTAACCAGCCCACGTTGCCTGTAACCACCCCAGATTGTCTGTAAGCATTGCAGGTTGCCCGTAACCACCCCACGTTGCCCGTATCCACCCCAGATTGTCTGTAAGCACTGCAGGTTGCCCGTAACCACCCCACGTTTCCCGTAACCATCCCAGATTGTCTGTAAGCACAGCAGGTTGCCCGTAACCAGCCCACGTTGCCCGTTACCAGCCCACGTTGCCTGTAACCAGCCCACGTTGCCTGTAACCAGCCCACGTTGCCTGTAACCAGCCCACATTGCCTGTAACCACCCCACGTTGCCTGTAACCACCCCACGTTGCCTGTAACCACCCCACGTTGCCGTAACCACAGCAGGTTGCCCGTGACCACCACACGTTGCCCATAACCACCACACGGTGCCCGTAACCACCCCGCGTTGCCTGTAACCACCCCACGTTGCCTGTAACCACAGCAGGTTGCCCGTGACCACCCCATGTTGTCCGTAACCACCCCAGATTACCTGTAACCACCTCAGGTTGCCCATAACCACCCCTGGTTGCCCGTAACCACCCCACATTACCTGTAATCTCATTTTTTTAATTTTATTTTAGTAACTGCGCTATTCTAATAACCATTACTAGCTGCGGTTTTGCTCCTGTAAATTGGCGCTCCTTCCCTTCTGAGCCCTGCTGTGTGCCCATACAGTGGTTTATGCCCACATATGAGGTACCGTTTTACTCAGGAGAACCTGCGTTACAGATTTTGGGGTACGTTTTCTCTCCTGTTCCTCGTCAAATTGAGAAATTTCAAACTAAACCAACATATTATTGGAAAAATTCGAGTTTTTCATTTTTACTGGCCAATTTTGAATACTTTCCTCTAATACCTGTGGGGTAAAAATGGTCACCACACCCCAAGATGAATTCTTTGAGGGGTGCTCTTTCCAAAATGTGGTGACTTTTGGGGGGAATCTATTCTGCTGACACTACAGAGGCTCAGCAAACGCACCTGGCGCTCAGAAACTTCTTCAGAAAAATCTGCACTGAAAATGCTAATTGGCGCTCCTTCCCTTCTGAGCCCGGCTGTGTGCCCATGCAGTGGTTTATGCCCACATATGGGGTACTGTTCTACTCAGGAGAACCTGCTTTACATATATTGGGGTGACATTTCTCTCCTGTTCCTCATGAAATTGAGAAATTTCAAACTAAAGGAACATATTATTGGAAAAATTCGAGTTTTTCATTTTTACTGTCTACTTTTGAATACTTTCCTCAAATACCTGTGAGGTCAAAATGGTCACCACACCCCAAAATAAATTCTATGAGGGGTGCACTTTCCAAAATGGAGTGACTTATTGGGAGATTTTACTCTGCGGACACTACAGGGGCTCTGCAAACGCACCTGGCACTCGGAAACTTCTTCAGCAAAATCTGCATTGAAAAAGCTAATTGGCGCTCCTTCCCTTTTGAGCCCTCCTGTGTGCCCATACAGTGGTTTACGCCCACATATGGGGTACCATTGTACTCAGGAGAACCTGCGTTACAAATTTTGTGGTACTTTTTTCCTCTTGTTCCTCGTGAAATTGAGAAATTTCAAACTAAAAGAACATAATATTGGAAAAATTTGAGTTTTTCATTTTTACTGTCTACTTTTGAATACTTTCCTCTAATACCTGTGGGGTCAAAATGGTCACCACACACCAAGATGAATACTTTGAGGGGTGCACTTTCCAAAATGGAGTGACTTATGGCGAGATTTTACTCCGCTGGCACTACAGGGGCACTGCAAACGCACCTGGCGCTCGGAAACTTCTGCAGCAAAATCTGCATTGAAAAAGCTAATTGGCGCTCCTTCCCTTCTGAGCCCTCCTGTGTGCCCATGCAGTAGTTTATGCCCACATATGGGGTACCATTGTACTCAGGAGAACCTGCGTTACAAATTTTGGGGTACTTTTCTCCTCTTGTTCCTCGTGAAATTGAGAAATTTCAAACTAAACGAACATATTATTGGAAGAATTCGAGTTTTTCATTTTTACTGTCTTCTTTTGAATACTTTCCTGTAATACCTGTGGGGTCAAAATGGTCACCACACACCAAGATGAATTCTTTGAGGGGTGTACTTTCCAAAATGGGGTGACTTATGGGGGGTTTTCTCTCTGCTGACACTACAGGGGCTCTGCAAACGCACCTGGCGCTCAGAAACTTCTTCAGCAAAATTTGCATTGGAAAAGCTAATTGGCGCTCCCTTCCTTCTGAGCCCTGCTGTGTGCCCATACAGTGGTTTACGCCCACATATGGGGTACCGTTGTACTCAAGAGAACCTGCATTACAAATTTTGGGGTGCTTTTTGTCTCATATTCCTTTTGAAAATGAGAAACTTTAATCTAAACGTATATATTATTGGAAAATTTAAATTTTCAATTTTTTTACTGCCTAATTGTGAATACTTTCCTCCAGCCCCTGTAGGGTTAAAATGCTCATTATACCCCTAGATTAATTCTTTAAGGTGTGTAGTTTCCAAAATGGGGTCACTTATGGGGGTTTTCAGGATACCAGACTTCTAAATCCATTTAAAAAAAGAACTGGTCCCTAAAAAAATCAGTTTCACGAAAATGTGATAATTTGCTGATAAATTTCTAAGCCCCATAACACCCTAAATAAGTAAAATATGTTTACCAAATTATGCTAGAATAAAGATGACATATTGGTAATGTGACTTAGTAACTAATTTATGTGCTACGACTTTCTTTTTTTAGAAGCAGAGAATTTCAAAGTTCATAAAATGCTAATTTTTTAAATTTTTCATGATATTTTGATGTTTTTCACAAAAAACACACAAAGTAGTGACCAAATTTTGCCACTAACATAAAGTGCCATATGTCATGAAAAAACAATCTCAGAATCGCTAGCATACGTTAAAGCATCACTGAGCTATAAGAGCATAAAGTGAGACAGGTCAGATTTTGAAAAATTAGCCTGGTCATTAAGGCCAAAACTAGCTGCAGCACGAAGGGGTTAAAGTGTGCCTCGCTGACTAAAGTAGAAGCAGTGTACAGTAGGGCTTCTTTCCCTGAATCAGGAGATACAGTATAAGGCTATGTTCACACAAAGCAAGAGACCAGCCGTCCCGTGACCCGGACGGGTAGTCTCTGAAACGGCCAGTCTCTGAAAAGATCATCCTGGCCGGTGCTGCAGTTCCGGCCGGATGATCTTTGCAGCGGCAGAGTTCTGATGCGGGCACATCCGTGCACGCCCATATCAGACCTCCCCACTCGTGAGCTATAGTGTGCACTGACAGGGTTTTCTGCAGCCGCTATTCACTGAATAGCGGCTGCAGAAAACTGACATGCCAGTTTTCTACGGTGCCGCAAGAGATCCGGGCCGGAGCATATACTATGTGTATAGGCTCTGGCTGGGATTCCATAGAAGGCAAGGCAACGTAGATTTTCATAAAAAGTATGGCCGTTGTTGCCGGTTGCCGAAAGTATACGTTGCGTGAACATAGCCTAACTCTTATTTCCATCTGTCTCTCTAAAGCCAAGATATATGTTTTATACAAATTAGTACATAAAGCCCACAGAGCATTTCCCTGGACTGCAAAGGCCAAGCAATGTTTAGCTTCTGCAGCTCAGGGCAACACCTTGTGGGCTTTATCTTCAAATTTGCATATAATTCCTTAAGGCCCCATTACACTGAATTATTATCGGCCGCTACAGATGATTATCATTATGTGTAATAGAAGGCAATGATCAGCCGACATGAACAATGTCGGCTGATCGTTGCAGTCGTTTGTCTTTCAACATGTTGAAAGACAAACAACTCTGATAGCAATGATCTGCTGCCGTTGCTCTGTGGATACCGATCAACGGGCAGCCCCCCTACACTCACCCGGTGCGAGTAATAGCGGCGGCAGCGAGCGGGGAACAAGAAGCAAACAGAGCTTGTTTGCTCCTCCAGTCGCCCTTAAAGGGGTTATCCAGCGCTACAAAAACATGGCCACTTTACCCCCTCTCTTGTCTCCAGATAAGGTGGGGTTTAAAACTCAGTTCCATTAAAGTAAATGGAGCTTAATTGCAAACCACACCTGAACTGGAGACAAGAGAGGGGGGAAAGTGGCCATGTTTTTGTAGCGCTGGATAACCTTCAAGCTTATTTCTCTGTGCTTGAACAACAGATTTAAATACCAGTTATATCTTCTGATCCAGGGCAAGTCCTATTGTAGCCCACCTTTATTTTAGTCAACAAAAAATTGCTGAATGGTTCACTTTAAGTTGGCAGACAGCCATGAATGTTTACATTATTTCGCCATAATATTGTGGAAATAGTATATAATATATAATTGACAGCATAGCTTATGTTATGTAATTTAGCAGTACATGAACATTTTTGTCTATGTGGGTTTGTGTACCAGAAACGCAATGAACTATAGTAGGAGAGATAGCAGTGTGAACATAGCCGTACTACTGAAGCATGGATAAGATCTAGGACCAATATCAAGATATAGATTATTTGACTTCACTTACTTGGCAGTGTTTAAAGTCTGATAGAGCCTACTTAGGGTACTTAGAACATCTCCTTCCTTTTTTCTGTCTTTCAGAAGCTGCAGTAGGTGGACCCAGTGCTCACAGTATGTTATATGAGATCCAATGGCAGGACACACTTCACTATAGAAGTTGGACAGTTCTTCAATGATATTTAGCTGGCCTGCAAAATGAATGTACATACATCACTTATATAACTATACCAAATTATAAAAAAGTAATAGAAAAAAAATATACACATTTTCCAAACGTAACACTGGGGCCTTATTTTCCAATCTAATAAACAAAAGATAGCAATACTAAGTTATATGTTACTAGTTTAATATATTTACATGCAGATAATAGAGATAGACTATTTCAGGCAGATGGAATATTGCCAATTGTTCAAAGATTTAACAGAGAAGGCACTAAATTGTCACTTAATTTCTTTGGTGAAATTTTGTTCCACATTTCCGATCATGGAAACAGCTTACGCTGACAATTTGCTTCTCATTCATTGATAAGAACAAATCATCATCAAGAGATTCTGTATGTTTTCAATGGAGCATTAACCATTAAGGCTACTTCAAATGTGATAATACTACATCTGCTCTACACATTCTTTCATTATGTCAATGCACAATGTTTAGGGACAGATTAATCCCAAAGGATATAGGGCCGCCACATTCCCTAACTTTAAACCCCATTTTTTTCTGTGGCAATAGAAAACCTATAGGTAACAAATACTAAAAGTTAAACATGTAAACAAATGTTAATAAGAAATGGGGGCTAAACATGCTAACTAATGCAAAATAGGAATTATTTTCCAAAAGTGTTAAATACAGATGAACAAACCTCAAACAGGCTCAGGTTTGTCTGAATCTGAATGCCCTGTATTTGATTACCAGTGGCTGAAGTTGTTCCATGCCATAGAGCTATAGGCTGTATCTACTGTATGTTTTCCAGGACTCCATAGAGCTGTATCCAACTTCTCCACCGGTAATCAAATGCAGATCGTTTGGGTCTGGATGAACCTGTGTGTGCTCAAGGTTCGCTCATCTCTTGTGTTTAATACTCTTAAAGCGTAACTGTCATATTTTTTTTTATTACAGAAATCAGTAGTATAAGCGATTTTAAGGAACTCTGTAATAGGTTTTATCAGCCAAAAAAGCCTCCTTCTGTACTCAAAAAGCAATTTCCCAGCCTCCCCCCCCCCCTGACTTCTTATCTGTGCATTATCAGGCAAACACGTCTTCATTACAGAGAAGCCAGTGAAGACGTGTTTTGCTCTCTCCATTCTATCCTTATGGAGGGGGGAGGGGCCAATGGAGATGAGGGAGCAGGAAGAGGTGACATGAAGGTCAGCTGTTTGTAGACTCTCTGGGCACCTAAAACGCTAAATTCAGGTGTCAGAAAGGTCAGTGCTTATCTATGAACTTACTGAGAGAAGATTGCAGGGTGTTGTGCTTTGCAAGACTGCTCCGTGCTCAGTCACTCCTAACAGCCCCTCCCCTCTCCATAGCCACATAATGGACAGAGAAATCCTGCTTCTTCTGCAGGGAGGGGGGAGGCTGGGAGATTGCTTTTTCAGTCCAGAAGGAAACTCTTTTGGTTTATAAAACCTATTACAAAGTTTCTTAAAATCACTTGAACTGTTGATATTTAATGTTTTTTAAAAAAAAATGGCCCTGAAATGACAGTTACGCTTTAAGTTTCATTAGCACTATTAAATGGGCTTCAAAAACATAACTACTTTTTTTTCCAAAAACAGCTCCACTCTTGTCCTCTTGTCTACTTCAGGGGAACTGAGTTGCATTAGCATACATATCCTGAGAACGAGTGTGGGGCTGATTCTGGAAGAAAG
Source organism: Dendropsophus ebraccatus (assembly GCF_027789765.1). Taxonomy (NCBI): domain Eukaryota; kingdom Metazoa; phylum Chordata; class Amphibia; order Anura; family Hylidae; genus Dendropsophus; species Dendropsophus ebraccatus. Next base: position 68,632,473 of record NC_091454.1, read on the forward strand.
CAACTTTGTTTTTCCTGGATTACCCTTTTAAGGTGCACCTTATATGAGTTACTCACTTTTCAAGTTATTGGACTTCATAGCAAACAGCAACGCAAGTTCAAAACAAACTCTCCCTTCTTCAAGCTTCCGTTGGTCTGTCAGAATTTTCCCCAACCAGTGCAAGACTTGGGCTAGCTCTCTCTCCGCATCACCACAATCTTGTACATCTATAAACAGCTGGACAGACTTCAAAAAATATCTTTCTGCCATAATAAAGGCCTGGCAGGATACAGCCAATGTCCCAAAGTTTGCGAGGGCTATGGCTTGGTTTCTTCTGTTGCCTGTTTCAGTAGCCATTTTAAGGGCATAGGAGTACCCTCTTGAAGATTCGAGTACCTTTTTATTACGCTTCTGTGCATTTGCAAGGAGATTATGCACAACACCACACTGAGTAGTACTGTCGGTTTCCTGCATTGAATCTAAAAGAGGCATTAAAATATGGCAAGCTTGCTCAAAATGGCCATTCAAAATATATAGCCAACCTAAAAACAGAGAGGACTCAAAAGCTTCTTCTTCACTGGTCCATCTCCCTAATTCTACAGCCCTTTTAGTATAACCAATGGCACCAGACAGAAGACTTCGCTGGAGGTAGAGCTTAGCTAAAAGAAGACACAGCGTTCTCTGAGCTTTCACATCTCCACTTTCATATGATGACAGTAGTGCATGCTTTAAGTAAGGGGCAGCTTGAGCTGGAATATGATTGCCTTTCAGTGGATAACCCATAATTTTGGATATATTTTGCATAACTACACCAACTCTCCACAAAGGAGATGGCATTATTTTCATGCCAACTGATTTATATAGTCTGGCTGACGCCAAAGCAACATGAGGCAGGTATTTTTTATCATACAAGAAACTTAAAATGGGCATCAAACTTGTATTGGAATTCAAAGTTTGGGAGCATGAAGTAATAAGTAGAAATTGCAAGCGTTCTAGAAATGGTAGGGCTTCATCATGCCTCCCTAGCTGATAGAGTAACCGAAATATAAGGAAGCAAGTACGAGACTCTAAGGAGGCATTGTTAACTATTACGGCTTTCCTAAAAACATATTTTAGCACCTCAAGCTCATTCTCTGAGCAAAAATTATGCTGCAATATGCAAGTTAGAAGACTGGCAGCTTTTTCTAGCAACAGTTCCTGCTTAGATTTCAAATTTTGCTTCAAGTAGATAGCGGATAAATTCCCATACAAGGCAGCCAAAAGTTGCAAATCTAGAAATCCATGGCTAATGGCACTTAAGGCTTCTTCAAAGTAAACTCTTGCCTGGGATAACTTCATCCTTCTGGCACAAATCCGTCCCAGAAGGAAACAACATCGTATGTGAGCCCAAGACATGTTATTCCTTTTTGCCCAATTCCGAGATGTTTCCAGGTACATTACTAAGTCTTCCTCTTCTGAAAACCCATAAAATGTGGAATTAAGAAATGACATTGAGAGATCATATAAGGGCTGGAAGTGAGAATCATAGCCCTCTTTATTGAGAAATGTCAATACGGGATCAAAGACTTCTGAATCTTCTACGTCTCCAGCGTTTAAGTCAACAAAGAACTTTGGGTCATCAATATCCTCTTGTCCGTGCACATGGAAGCCTTCCACTTCATATTTCCATTCTGAATCTGGACTTGATTTCTCAGACACACTGCATTTTGAAGATTCACTTATAGCTTCAATTTCCTCCCAACTATCAGATATTTGTGCTTCACCAAACTTCTCCTTGGCACCTGGAAATGTGTAATTAAGGTTTATTATTATTTAAAGTGTCAATATATTTCACCTCCCATGATATGACTGGTAGTTATGAGGCCTGGGGCCTAATAAAAGCCTCCATGTCTGCCATTTAGTACAATTATTTAGCCTTGCAAATAGTACCAATGAAAATATTAATTCATCCCACAGTCCCTTAGCTCCTTGAAATGGAAAATATGGAAATATGTTTTGTTTTTTATTTTAGAGAACAATGTAATTCTATTGTGCAAAATTAATAAAGCAAAAAAAAAAATCTGTAGCATATCACATTGTTATTTATATAATTGTACTGAACCACAAAACGAAGTTCTTAGATGTCATAGTGAATAGCGAGGGAGGGTCTCTAAAGTCCTCCATTGTCTTGTCATTGTACATGTGCTTACTGCATCCTGAGAACAACCCTGCACCTACTGCACTAGCATTGGACAAGCTTTCAACTTGAAACCACAGAATCGTACTACATGCCTCTGGAGTCGAGTTGAACACTATCTGACATGTGTAATTCAGTGGGAGTGCTGGCTTAACACACACAAGCCGAGTTACAGAGTCAGAATAGTAAATTTACTCTTAACTGCAATGTTGCTTCTCTAGATACTGTTAGGAATTAGGGACATGACACATGACACAACGACAGATAAGCCCTGGCACCCGCCCCGCTGTCCCTGTCTACTTGCCTCAGAAACCCTAGGCGGCAACGGACAACTGGAGGCAAACCCTGATCTTAACTGAGTGCAACACAGAACAAAACAAGACAAACACATACAATAAGGCAAAGTCAGAGGTCCGGGTCCATAACAAATGAGCATCGCAGTACAATACAGAATCCAAGGGGGTAGTCAAATAGTCAAGAGCCAGAAGTCAGATAACCAGAAATACAATGCAGGATATAACACTAGGTCAAGATACACTAGTAAACTAGGCACTATCGCAGGCAAGGGACACATGAATGGGGAGGATACTTATAGGGCTTGGAGTCCCAGCCCCAGGCTTGATTGGGGCCAAAACTCCAGCCCCAGGACACATACTATAGAGTCACTGGCGGTGGCAGCCACTAATCAATGCAGCAAGACACATATCAGCTGTGCCTCGTCTGCGACATAATGAATGGACGCCGACGCGCCCCCAGCAACACCATCTTTGCACCCCTAGCAACCAGCCAGGCCGATCTCTAGGGATGCCGTCAGCTCCCCTGTAAGGCCGGTCTCACGCTCCGGGCATCTGACAGATACACTCTTCGACCCAGGTAACGATGTTTATTGGCCTTGTACGATGAATATATCTGTTATATTTAAATGTAAATTGTGATCTAGCTATAGGTCTAAGTTGGCCAGATATAAATAACAGGGAACATTTAGGTTCTCTCAGCTCTACAGAATAACTTACTCGATTGTTTACAGCTACTCCACAACTACACAGCTACCCAGGCACACAGCTAATTTTCATGTGTATTTTGATCATTTCACAACCACACCCATTGTTTACATTAGGAATCGACACCCATCTATGCAAAACAATTGTCTGCATGTGGTCTTGAAAACCAAGGCACAGAAAAAAATGTCTTGTCACCTACAGTATGGGTAGCCAGGATGTGGCATACAAAGTGGAAATCCATGTCAGAAATTAGAGGTTTGGCCTCAGGTTTTCTGATATAGATACACAATATGTTGCTTTGATAATGCTAAAAGTGACTTTATATCATCAAAAAGACATAAATGAGAACAGCTTTATTGCAAGGCTTTGTGATGTGGTTCCTGTTATAAGAGGTAAAACATCTTACAAATGAGTAAAAACTATGAAATACTATTTATTACTTATTTGTCTATACATTATAACATTATACCACTCTAACTAGCCTAACTGTGACTGTGTAATGCGAATGTGAGTTCCCATAAAGCACTGCTCACTTGTAAAAGGAAACAAGAGAATGTTACTATAAAGAGAATTTAGCTATAAAGAGAAGTGGCAATAAGACATAACTATAAAGCTTGTAAGTATAACTAAAATATAGCACTAGATATACACATTTACCACATTTAAGAAAATTACATTTATGTCTTTTAGTTCATAACATCTTACCTGGCTGAGATTTCAGATATATTTCAACTGGATCCAAACCATCTGCAAACACAGCAGAATTTTCAATTCACTGCACAATGGTGTCAGAATTAGATTAAGTACTATATGTGTGCACACATTATATGACACATGATAAGTCATCTATGTACAGTATCATGTTTTATACTCTAGTAGAGACAAACACAGAAAGGTCACAAATTTATAAAAGAGAAAAAAAAGTTATGCTGCATTAACACATCTGGTGTCAGCAGATCTTATGATGTTGCTAATTATATAATGTAAGCCCTGATGCTGACATATTTGGTGTCACTTAAACTGATTCAACATATATTTTACCTAACCGGATAACCTCTTTAATGGCAGAGTTCAGGGGGGAGAAAGATTGAGAATGTTGGATTTCAACTTGCCCAATCTTTTGTTTTAACAAATGAAAACCTGCTGCTAGTGGTGTATGGCAGAGGCCTATTACCCTTCCTTATTGAGGAGACATGCACGATTGAATAGGTAAAGTGTGCATGTGTATGAGGTAGGTGGGGGTGGGGGTGGTGGTGGAAAAATAGCTGTCAGTTGAATGAGTGTTGGCCAACAGCTGTCTAAGCTTTGTAATCACCTTTAGATAATGAAAGAAGAATCCACTGACAGTACAAGAGTAAAGACAGATTATTATCCTTTTGTCAATATGCCGCTAAATATACAGAGTTAATCACATCAACATCAGCTTTGTTCTTCCTCACCGCTGTTAACTGCAACTCATCAATCCATCTAGCATCAGTAGAAAAGGATTGTAAAACGTACCCAGCCTGTATACCGAGCTGATGTCTGTCTGAGCCAGGCTGCTCAATAGCTCTACTGGGCCTTTCTGAGCATCTTCATCAAAAGAATTAAGGCAAATCTTCTCATCCTCACTTAGGAATAATAAATCCTTACCCCTGTAGAAATTCAATAAAAATATGATAATGGGGTTTTCAAGTAGGTAGTGACACAATTTGCTGAAAAAATGCTGTAGCAAATATCTATGAAAATCTGTAGGAATACACAATGCAGATATTTCTGTGCACAGCTATTCTACGGATCTGCATATTGCCTAGTTATTACCCAAAACAAAGGGGAGATGGGTTTGTGCAATTGTTTATTTGTGCAAAAATGTGTGATTTTTGCAAAATTTTGCATAAGAATTGAAAGCTTTGTGCAAAAATTTGTGACTATTCTACATCAGTTTCTGTGAATACATGGATAAATTCCCCATATAGACTTGAACAATGAAATGTTTCTATGGCTATGTTCACACAACGTCAAAAATCATTTTTGCCTCGATTAAACTGACTGCAATGGCAATGCACTGAAGTCAATGGGAAGACGAATGTCCAATGCACACAATGCATTAAATAACTGACGTTTTTACCGCGGACATCAAAATAATTAACATGATCATTACTTTCGGACGTCTTTTGCAAACAGCGGACGTTTTTTATTAGTTGTTCGCACACAGTTTCTCTTTTTCCACCGTTCTTTCTCCATTTTTACTATTAAATTCAATGTACTTTCAATGAAGCCGCACCCAAAGGCCAATTAGTCACCCCAAACTAGAATAATGTACCAGCAGCCGTCATTGTACTATGGGAAGGCTAGGAAGCTAAATGACGTCCGTTATTTTAGACTCAAACTAACGGTCGCCATTTTAAACGGAGCTCAAAAGACGTTGTGTGAACATAGCCTATGGTTGACACTGCTTACTTGCTAGGTTTCACCACAATAAAGGAATTTTAAATCTATTGACTGATATCTAATAAAACATAGTATTTGGATTTAGCCATTGCATTTGCATATGTGAAAGGTTATACTGCATATCTATAATGTGATGTCAGATCTTATAAAACTTCTGTGTGCCTTTGGATAAAATTAGAGACTAATGGTGCAGGATATGTACCATCTATAAGCGCCGTATTACAGAGCTTATATGGAGCTGTAATGTAGGCAGGCGTACTTTAAAAACAATGGAGATACATTTCACTGACTTAGGTTCTGTTTACTATTACATGGTATCTGACTATAACAGGAGCCATGACATTGTTACAGATCTGTTACATGATGAATCCAAAGAGTGGACCCTACTAACTTATAATGGGGTCTGTAAGGTATTCTGTTGAGATTCCCATAGTTTTGAAGGAAAAATAAATCTGCATTTGCTGTTAAAAATGATTCCAACTGATGGTAACCCTAACCAAACTCCCAATATACTGTACACTCTGAACACCAAGGTATAATACACTGGGCCTAACTTGATATGCTTGCTCAATGTGCTGGGCATTCTCTAATGATGCTGTATAACTTTTCAGGCTTTTTTAATATTTTTTTTACAATCTGCATGCAATGCAGTGTTGTTCACATGCACCAAAAAAAGAAAGAAAAGAGAGGTGAGACATAACATGGTACTCACTAGCAGAGGAGGCAAGCTGTGGTGAGCAGAGAAGAGCTACACTCTCTCCAGCTCCTCAAGGTACAAAAGTCAACAAAAACCTCAAGGTGTTGTGACTTAAAGAAGCAATCCCTGCAAATCTGTTACTATGTGGCATGCTAGACACCTTGCATCCGTGTTGATCCGCTTTTTTATTGACTTCCATTATAAAAGAAAGGACCAAAACTCATCCGTTGTTTTTAATGTACACAAAAATAATCTCTGCTACGTTTTTGTGTATGTACAAATCAAAATGGATGCACACAAACGCATCTGTTTTTTTCATCCATTTTTCATCCGTTTTTTTTTTTTGCAAATGGATGGATGAAAAAACGTAGTGTGAGCCCAGCCTTAGCAGAAAATTAGAGTGGGGTATGTGTGCAGCAAAAGTTTCTTTCTCTATTCACTCCAATTTGAATCAAATCACTGCTGCAAGACATAACCTTCAGCAAGTTTTGGCAAGGATGAGCGGCATCCATGAGGTCTAGGGCAGGACCGTAATGGAGCTGTTAGCTGGCTAACAAAGACAATGATAATAATAAATACAGTAAGTACAGAACAGTGTACATCATCAAGGTGGCCTACAGGTCACAATAACATTTTTGCTGGGAGTGCCTCTTTATAGAGGCAGAAGATCAGGGGGAAGGTCTGCCCCCTGCAGTGTCCTGGCTGTGGGAAGAGTGACTGATCAGGCGTTGCCCACCAGTACTCAGCACAATAGGTGGATGTGCACATTGCTAGACACATTACACATCAGTGGCACCCTGCTATGCCACTGGATCGTTTTATAACAGCAATTAAAAAGGCAAACATGGTTCACTTTTTATTCTCTAAATAATGAATATGATATTAAAAGGCAGAATAATTCTTATGAACGTCCATGTTTTCTCAAAAATGTTCATGATGTGTCATATAAAAAGCACCTAGGCGTGTTACAGATGGGATCAATTAGATGATACAGTCAGCTTGATACTTAAAGGGAACCTGTCAAGGGACAAGGGAGATTAAAGGGAACCTGTCACCCCCCGTGCCGGGGTGACAGGCTCCCGACCCCCCGTTAGAGCCCCCTATACTTACCTAATCCCGCCGGGTCCCGCTTCTGGAGGTGGTCGGGTGATGAAGATCTCAGCCGCTGCAGCCCGGCGCGCGCGCTGAGAGATGAGTCCAATGCTCATAGAGAATGACGGAGCGCTGGACTCTCCTGTCATTCTCTATGGGTGTTGGACTCATCTCTCAGCGCGCGCGCCGGGCTGCAGCGGCTGAGATCTTCATCACCCGACCACCTCCAGAAGCGGGACCCGGCGGGATTAGGTAAGTATAGGAGGCTCTAACGGGGGGTCGGGAGCCTGTCACCCCGGCACGGGGGGTGACAGGTTCCCTTTAATCTCCCTTGTCATCTACATTTACAGTACATTCATAGCAGTCAGGCAAATCATCTCTATTTTATGAGTCGTTTCATGATGTCAGTTACATTTAATAGCTCTGGCACTTTAGATACCGAACGTTTGGATGACAAACAAAAGCATTTTGCTAGAGAAAAATCTGGTTTCTATAAGTGATAGTCAGTAATTCTCACAGTCTATAGGTCCAACACAAACTTATGTTACATGGCAGTGAAAGATTCAAGTTGGTGTTAAAGGGGTAGTGTGGCGCTAAAAAATTATTCACAGAATAACACACATTACAAAGTTATACAACTTTGTAATGTATGTTATGTCTGTGAATCGCCCCCTTCCCGTGTCCCACCACCCCCGCCCGTGTACCCGGAAGTGTGTGGTGCATTATACATTACCTGATCTGTGTTGAGGCCGTCCGCCATCTTTTGCCGCGTCATCAGCCGCTCAGCCGCGATTGGCTGAGCATAACTGTGCTCAGCCTATCGCGGAGGGGGGACGGCAGCAGTGATTCGGCCGTCCGTCCGAAGATGACGTTTGGCACAAGATGGCGGACGGCCTCGACATGGATCAGGTAATGTATAATGCACCACACACTTCCGGGTACACGGGCGGGGGTGGTGGGACACGGGAAGGGGGCGATTCACAGACATAACATACATTACAAAGTTGTATAACTTTGTAATGTGTGTTATTCTGTGAATAATTTTTTTAGAGTCGCACTACCCCTATTAGAAATCAGGTGATATACAAAAATGTAAAGAATTGCCATCTGCTGATTTTTCTGTTTAAGAAAAAAAATTGGCGTATAAGTAAAAAACATGGACCTATAGTAATAATAAAAAGTAAGATAGTCAGGCTGAAGTAATAGTACCGCCAAGTGGATTATCACATTAAGTACATGTTTAAATTGCATTGTGAGACAACAAGGTTGGAGCAATAGCACCACCAAGTGGATAATCCTAATATCTCATATTTTCCATGAATAAATGATTGTTTTATTACTTTCTTAAAATGTCATTTTTTTAAATTTAAATAAAAAGAAAAAAAAATCCAATATTTTAAATACAAAGTAAAGGGGGGCGTGTCTAGCCGTCGGAGCAGATGGACGTGTAGTGGGAGCGCTCCGTCCTCATTAGCGTCTACCGAGCGACTGAGACCGCATATCGGCACCACAGTGACCCGATCGGACCCCAGGACACCCCAGGACTTAAGCAGCATGGCTGGCAAGGGGAAAAGCGGCCACAACCCGCTGAAATTAACTGCGTTCTTCTCCCGCACCGGATTCCAAGATGGCGCCGGCTCGAGCAGGAAGAGAAGCATAGCAGACGCTGCAGCTGCAGAGCGCTTGCAGAGAGGTGAGCCCATGAACACCGGGAATCGCTTCTCCGCATTAGCCACTTTGCGGGAGGAAGATGAGGGGTCTCCCTGCACATCAGCCAGACTGCCCGGGGGGACGGAGCCTGAGTTCAGTGAGAGAGAGGCAGGCAGCAGCCGGGCTTCGGGCTCTCCTCCCCCCTCCCCTATAAACTCCATTTATGCTGATCAGGAGTGCAGGGACAAGGACACTGAGACTGGCACATCCTGCATCCTGCAATTACCTGACAATAGCACAGGTTTCCCTCCTGATGATGCGCCTGTCACTATGGCCAACATTAAACTAATGTTCTCAGCACAGAGGGGATCGCTGAAACAGGACATTAATGAAGCCATTCAACCCCTGTCTACAGCTTTGCAACAATTAGAGGGGAGAGTGGATCACACAGAAGTGAAAATGGAGGAATTCTCCAATGCTCATAACTCCCTTGTAGATTCATATGATGAACTGGTGGAGGAAATAAAGTACCTCAAAGACAAAGTAGTGGACTTAGAAGATCGCTCACGGCGAAACAATGTAAAAATAAGGGGGATACCCGAAACAGTCCCACCAGATGAACTGCTCCACTTTGTCCAAAAATTTATCAAAGAGGTTCTTCCCGACTGCCCCAATCGAGAACTGACGGTCGACAGAGCGCACAGAGTCCCGCGCCCTCGCCACCTCCCTACTGATGTACCAAGAGACACTCTTGCTCGCATTCATTTCTTTCATGTGAAAGAAGCGCTTATGCAAGCTACAAGAAAGAACACAAAAATACCTGACAAATACAAAGATCTCTCTATCTTTGCTGACCTCTCGGCGGCAACACTACAATGGAGACGCACGTTGCTACCGGTTACCATCGCCTTGAGAGATGCACAAGTGCCTTATCGCTGGGGCTACCCCAATAAGCTCCTAATTTCCAAAGATGGGGAGATGCTGATTGTTAAAACGCCAGAAGATGGATCTAAACTCCTCGAGTCCTGGAACATTCCTATGGCAGAGATACCTACGCCAAAAGAGCCGCAGAAGACTAGGTCCGACTGGAGGTCTACATCCATTAGCAGACGCGGTCGGGGCCGCGCTCGTTGAGGACACTACTGTATGAGAGCTGTTTGCTGAGAACCTGCACTAGTCGATCTGGTCCGACTCTACACGAACTTTGGCCCACCCAGGCTTCGGGACTTTGTTTTATTTTTCCCTATTTCCCGAAGAGTCTTTGGTTTTTCTGTGCCACCGTTGGCACCTTGTGTGCGATGTTTTGGCTGTTGGTCCTACGGCCTTTAGATGTTGTCTTGTTTTACATGTTATTTTTGTTTTTTTCTTTCCTATATGCAGGATCTGTGACACGTTATGTTAGGGAGCAGGCCAATGGTCGCAATGGGAGACGTCGCTTGAAACTCACCTTTGATACTCGCCTTATGAGCTATAGGTATATGCTAAATGTACGTTTGTTGCCATGGTGATTAAAATACTGTCTTACAATGTGAGGGGCTTAAACTCTCCCCAACGACGTTCACACTTTTGGGCAGAGATTAAGCGACAACGTTGTGATATAGTTTGTGTCCAGGAGTCACACATTATACAGTCAGATGCCCATAGAATTAAACATCCCTCTTTTCCAGTTATCTGTCATTCCCATTTTACCGCAAAACGCAGGGGCGTATTTGTAGCTTTTAAGAATTCATTAGCTGTGCAACTACATGCACAACACATAGACCCGGGGGGGAGATATATCATTATTATATGCACCATTAACAATGTAGACTACACAATTTGCTCCCTTTATGCACCGAATGAGGGCCAACTTCAATTCATCCACAAGGTCAACCGTCTAGTCAATAAATACAAAAAAGGATACGTCCTATACTGTGGAGACTTCAACCTGGTCCCAGATCTATGCAGAGACACTACACACAAAGGTAACAGAACTCGCCCTTCACTGGACCAATTCCTTTGGGACAATGAACTATATGATACTTGGCGAGTACAGCACAGCACTGAGGCTGACTACACCTTCTTTTCCAGTTCAGCCAACTCCTATTCCAGAATAGACTTGATAATAGTAGATTTCCCCCTCCTGCCACTAGTTGACTCCACGTCTATAGAGACCAGGACTTGGTCAGACCACTGCCCTATCTCTGTCAGCCTTAGGGAATCTTATAATGTGTCACCCACTTATCTTTGGCGTTGCAATTCTCATTTACTGTCCCACCCACAACATAAAGACATTATCAAAACAGCTTTGTCCCAGTATTTTGATGAGAATGACACGGACGACATTAATATCAATACATTATGGAACGCCCATAAGGCGGTTATTAGGGGAATCTGTATGAAGGTAGGCTATCAGGTGAAAAAAGCTAGAACCAATAACATTAAGGATCTATTATCTAAAATTCAGCAACTTGAAACCCAACACAAATCCTCTAAATCCCCAATCCTTCTCCAGGAAATAAATACTCTTAGAAATGACCTCCGCCTTCTCATGCTTCATGAGTATGAAAGGAAACTATGTAAAACTCGTTCCCTCTTCTACGCTGAGGGTGATAAGGCAGGTAAGCTGCTTGCAGCTAAGCTTAAAGCCCAACACGCAAAGTCCCGCATACCCTACATCATAGATGAGAACACCAACGGGAAACTCCTGAATCCTCGTGATATAGTTGACGCCTTCCAACAATTTTACTACAAACTTTATAATTTAAAGGATGACAGTTTAACACACCAACCAGCTACGGCTGACATAGACTCCTTCCTTCACAAGCTACATCTCCCCTCCTTAACCAGTGCCCACCTTGAAACTCTTAATGCCCCTTTTACAATCCGAGAAATAGAAACTCAAATCAAGTCTCTTCCCCTAGGCAAATCACCAGGCCCAGACGGGTTATCCAATCATTATTATAAAGTATTTTCTGACATTTTAAACCCTTATTTACTTAGGTTCTTTGGCGAGGCCCGGGAAACTGGTTCCTTCCCCGAAGAAAACCAATTAGCTCTTATCGTTACCCTCCCTAAACCCGGGAAGCCTCCAGACAAACCGGCTAATTTCAGACCAATTTCTCTCCTAAATTCGGACGTTAAACTTTATGCAAAAATCCTAGCTTCAAGGTTAGCTGACATTCTCCCCTCTATAATTAATCCCGATCAAACGGGTTTCATGAAGGGGCGCCAAGCCTTCGAGAACACCCGCCGGGTAATTAACATTTTTCACCAAATCAATCTTACAAAAATCCCGGCTGTGGCAATATCGCTTGATGCCGAGAAGGCGTTCGACCGCATTTCCTGGTCGTACGCCTTCTCGGCTCTACAAAGCTTTGGTTTCTGCGGTCCGATTCTTAATAGCATTAAAGCCCTGTACTCAGCCCCCTCGGCCAAAGTTTATAATAATGGAGTCCTATCCAAACCGTTAGCTATATCTAATGGAACGAGGCAAGGGTGCCCCCTCTCCCCCCTAATATTCGTGATCTCCATTGAACCACTAGCCCATGCTTTTAGAGCTGCAGCAGATGTACAAGGTATTAGCATAGGTGAGGACGTCCATAAGGTTTCACTTTATGCTGACGATATTATCCTCACCCTGGCTAACCCTAAACGTTCCCTCCCTAGTGCGCTCGCAATATTAGACACGTTTGCCAGGGTTTCCTATTATAAATTGAACCAATCCAAATCTGAAGCCCTACCCTTTCACCTCTCTAACTCGCTGGTGACTAAATTAAAAAAGGATTATTCCTTAGACTGGCAATTACACTCCATCAAGTATCTGGGAGCTCACATGACTGCCAATTTGACCCTACTGTATCGCAACAACTATCTTCCCCTTCTACACAACCTGCAGCTGGAAGCGGACAGAATGACATCTTTAGAAATTTCATGGGTCGGTCGAGTGGCCTCTTTTAAAATGCTGCTCCTCCCCCGTCTAATGTACTTATTCCGAGTCCTTCCTATCTCCATACCCGGGGGCTTCTTCCAAAAGGTCCGCTCTATGATTATGCGGTTTGTGTGGAACGGAAAGAGACCAAGAGTCGCATACCATATACTTATCAGACCCCCTTTACTGGGAGGTATTGGCGTACCTGACCTACATCAGTATTATCAGGCCACTATTCTGTCACAAGCACGAGATTGGTGGACTGTGTCCTCTTCATGCAAGCCGTGGGTGCGGGCTGAGGCGGCCCTCTGCGATATTGACTTACCGAGCCTCCCCTACGTTTATATATGGTCAACGAGTCGCAGACGGTCCCCTCTCTCCCCCCCTATGCTGGCGGCTGTTAAGTGTTGGCGCCAAACTCATAATTCTCGAGGCATCTCTCGGCCAGTCCTCTCTCTTGCAATCCCCCTGTCTGCCCTGTCAGGAGCCTTGCCTGCCTCCTCCAGAGGGACTCTTGCACAATGGATGGGAAAAGGCATAAGTAAAATTAGGGACTTGTGTGACGGCAGTACCCTCCATGATTTTCGCTACCTCCAAAGGAACTTTGATGTTCCCTCTAGAGATTTCTTCTTATTCCTCCAGATTAGGCATTGCTTAACTCATTTGCCCAACGCCACAATACTTTGGAATGATATGATCCACACTACCCTCATGGGTCGGTTGAAGGGTCTGAGACCTTTATACAACGCTTTGGGAGACTTCCACACTTTTGTGAAACCCCCTGCGATTTTAAAATGGGAAAATGCGTTACACAAATCCTACTCAGAGGAGGACTGGTTGAGAGCTTATAAATGGGCCAATAGATCAACCATGGCTATCCCACAAAAGGAAAATACTCTTAAAACGAGACTACATTGGTACTTCACCCCACAGAAGATACACCAGTTTTATCCTGCCTCCTCCCCTCTCTGTTGGCGTGGGTGCGGTGATATTGGTACTCTAATGCATGTACTGTGGGATTGCACATGTCTTCGACTATATTGGCGGTCTGTTAACAATTTGGTAAATACTGTTTTAGATCTGCAGGTTGATCTAACCCCTGCCCAGGCTATGGTTTTACTGGACCTCCATGTGGTGCCAGCAGTAGACAGAATGTTGTTTTGTAAGATCATTAACATTGCCAGATTAGTTATAACGCGACACTGGAAATCTTGCACTATCCCAACTTTGCAGGAAGTGGAGGATAGCGTGCAACATTGCTATACTATGGAACGCCTAATCTCTCTATCCAGATCAACTATAATTGCCTTTCAAAATGTATGGGGAAAGTGGTGCGCCAGCCCCTACTGCAAGAAATAAATTCTTTGATGCCTCATACCGGGTTCTACATATGGTACGGACTACTCTCCCATTGCGGCCACCAAGACAAGACTAGTTACACAACTAGTTCAATGTACTACTGCTTCTATGTTACTCAACGAATACCTGCTCCTCTCTCTCTCCTTCTCTCTATCTTTTGGTTTTCGCAAGCCGATCCTGTCGTTGCTGTTTGTTAATTTCTGTTTGTTTTGATACTTACCTATTATGTTTATTGAGAAGATGCTTTTTTCGGTGTTTATGCTAACATTCCGGTGTACTCCATACCCTTATTATATCATTAGCTAGTTCTTCCCGCCTCTCTCAGATATGCTCTACAGTCTAGCATGTCATGGACTCTTTTGGTCACAATCAGAGGGGCGTAGCCTTCACATGCTTTGTCCGTTTATGGAGCCTCCGGTACTATGTACACTGTCATTAGCATTGTATTTACTTGTACTTTTGTGTATGTTATGTATCTATATATAAAACCTGAAAAATTCAATAAAAATTATTGAAACATTAAATACAAAGTAAAATATACCAAGAGTGTTAAAGTATTAAATGGGAGGTGGGTGCATTTTAATCTCAATTGAATTAGAAACTCAAACTATTTGTTATACCAGTCTAGCATTGTATGTAAAACAGAGAGTCAGAATGCAGAGTGAAATCAACATTTCCTTGTATTACATCATGTCTGGCCAGATATGGCTCCTCCCAGCAAAAAAATGGGCTGTTTTCCAGGGCCAATGATCAGAAATCCCTTTTAATTGCTAGCTATACACATTTATAGGTTGTTAGCCCCTACTAGTTGTGGCTCCATGAAGCCAGAACGTTGTCTTGCATCTATATGGATGTGTGTCGGGAACAAAAACATTTGAATAATTCTTTGGTTATTAGACAAAGTTCTAAGTAAGGGATGAAGTTCAGTCTGTTTTTTTCTGTGAGCCATATGAATTCTCTATATGCTACTGAATGTGCCATTGCAAAGGTACTTACAAGGGTTTTAAGCAGTTGGGATCAACATGTTTGGTTTGGACAAAACCAGTGGCCCCAGTAGTAGGACATTTCCCCACAAACCACTTGAGTCCGGGGACAAAGAAGCCGACAACCTCGATGGCATCACCCCTGCAGTAGCTGAGCTCATCCCATTCTGTGGCTGAGTGGTTCTCTCTAGCAGTACATTGACCCAACCCTAATGAAAAGGAGAAATTTAACAACACAAATAGATATAAACAAAATGTACAAAACATATGTTGGCAAATTATAAACAGTATGAATACTTGCTCTATAAGAGCAATGCATACAGAATATAAATAATGATTTCTTATTCAGACTCGAGGGTGGCCTTGGTGGCTTATATGGAGCCTTATATGGAGTCTATGGAGCTAGCCAGCTAGCTCCATAGACTCAAGCTAGCCCCATTCTCCCATCTACACAGCCTATCTATGCTTATGTTACTTACGACAAAGAAATATGCTTTAGGTTTTTTTGTTTTTTGTTTGTTTTTTTAAGTTGGCAGAGGGTTTTTACAAGAATGAACTATTGAGTATTTCACCATTTACTACACTAAATAAGATCTAGCATCTAGAAAAATAACCAGCTTATGATAGCATCACCACATACGTGGGTTTGTGTTGAATTTCTGTCTACCCTTGACTTTTGTTCATAGAAGAATTACAAACAGATGTTGTTATAGGGGATTGTAATGTATTTCTTTACTTCAATGTAAACTATTGTCATGCAGTACATTTTCTTTAGAATTCAAAGTTTGCATAAAGAAGTCTTTATATGCTCTGATGATATCTGTTTGTTAGTGTAGCCAACATTCAGACTGTGACTCTAGGCCTGATTTTGTCTCTGTCTTTGTCTGAGAGTTTTTCTACATTTGTGCTAGCCAACATATGGCTATGTTCACACATAGTACTGACAGTGGTACTGACAGGGCAAAATTATAATGAAAAGACTTGCACAGCTTCTGTGTTTTAAATCCAATCCTGGTTTTGGAAATACTATGCTTAGTGAATATAGCCTAAAGTGTTTGTTACTGGCTTACATGAATCGGTACTACAACTCTAATAACTCACAATAATCCTAAGAGAGTAGCTGCTTAATCTTCCAGCAGGTTCTCTGTTCCTGGCTGCTGCAGACACCCTTATTCAGTGTGCACCCTATTAGCTGCAGTCATCCTGGTGAATAGTAGTCATTATTTCTGACTTGTATTTATTTCTTTTGTGTTTACTGATGGAGGTTTCCTATCCTGCTTTACCAATATGACTTGGAGACATCTGAGAACAGTGGGCCATTATTAGGGGCCCAGGAAGGCATCTGCTGAAGGTAAGCTCTAGTTCTGCAGCCTAGTGACTTGCTAGTATTTGTTACATGGTGTCCATAACTTAACTGACCTCCTATGAGTGTGGTACTATGCTGTTTATGATACTCATATTAACTATTATAGGAGTTATGTACAGTGCATAAAACAGCTCTGCTGTTTTCAGCTTCCTAACCATCCCTAGCTGCCGTAAATGTAGATATGCCTAAAATACAGCATGGGTAAGGGAATGACCCTTTAAAGGGAACCAATCAGCACTCAATCAATCAGATTGTGCTGATATGGTTCCCAGCTGTACAGGGTAGATCTACTATGTAGCTCCCCAAGGCTACCAGCCATGTCTGCAGCAGTAGCTATCCATCAGGGAGAAAAAATTCTGGTGCACAAGGTCGGGAGAGAGGTGGCAACTAACTATCTGGGTAGGGAGTCACCATGACTAGTCACGGCTCTCTGCCTGTCCACATGCTCTGCAGGAATGATTGACAGGAAGAGGAGACTAGTTGCCACTCTCTCCCAGCCTTGCAAACCGGTATAAAACTCCTTTTTCACAGATCTAAAACTACCGCTGCAGATGCGCCACATTGGAGTATTTTCTGGCTTTTTGGGCTAAAATATTCTTCAAAATGAGGACTAGATGCTGCCCATGTGAACCAATGCTAAGGGTTATAGTTTGTATTTAATTTTACTTGGCCAGAGCCACCAGTGAACAATTACTTATTAGCTTTGTTAAGGAAGTTAAAGAATACAAGGAAACTTTTCACTGGTATCTACAGCTAACAGAGTGTTACTAAAGAGATAATGAATAAACTATTATAACAAAACAGAGTCACTTCAAACAGTGGATGATATTAACCACTCTATTTGTAGAAGTGATAAGCCAGTACAAAGTAATATTTGCCTGTCTCTCTTTCAGTGTAAATGTTTATTAATGCATCTTCATTTTCATTTATTGTACAAACATTCTTGGTACACTTCACTACTGGAACATGATGATACTATGCAATACAAAAGGGAGATTGTGCTGCTAGTAATTGATATATGCAGATGTAACAATAGCATGTCTGTGTGTGGTACGGTAAGGAACTTTACCTATTGGCTGAGATGTAATGTTCCGGCAGTTCTGTTCTGTCACGTTACAGGATGTTGGGTATGTTTTCAGAAACCATCTAAAGAGAGTGTAGAACATCTTGTCAGCTTTCTCATCCGCTCATTTTACTGCATGTCAACAGTCTTAGGAAAAGTGACATATTTAGCAACGATAAAACACTAACAGAACAATATACAGCATAACAACAAATAAATGGAAATGTATAATAACCCTATAGCTAAAAATAATCATTCTATACAGTTATCCCTGATGACAAATTCCTATAGTGAAGCGTTGGCCGTCTTCATCTCCCCTGAAGCCCTCTCACAGATGGAAGATAGCTCCATTTGTATCCACTAAATATAGCAGCAGATGGATATACCTTACATACACTGATACATTGGAGAAAAGAATCAGGGAAGCAAAGAGTTTTGTGCTGATGTATTTAGATCAAAGAGAAATGTCAAGACCGCAGGTAGAACAAGCAAGGTTTCCTGTCTGCTAGTTCCCAGATATAGAGTAGTAAGTAACTTTGGGGGAGGAAAACAGATACTCTGCTGCTGGGGTGGCATGCATATACACACACATAAAACCAGAAAATCTACACCATATTTAAACTGAATCAACCAGATGATTGTTATCAGTGTGCAGTTGATCAATGTACAGTATTAGTAAGTGTACTCACTGTATATACTGACAGCAGCCCTAAAGCTAAAATCAGCCTCCCCTTCTCCAGGCTGTGCTGCCCTGCTCTCTGGTGAGTCTGTTCATAAGATGGCCGACATGGAGGAGCATGTGACCATGCCCTACCCCCAGTGTCCACCACGGAACCTGTATAAGCCAGTGTGTCCGGGGGTGGGCATCACGACTTCAGGCCACAGTGACAAGTGTCCAAGCAAAAACACCAACAACCCCACTGCTATCACCACCTAGCAATTCCAGGCCACAGCTCTAGACTAACTGAAAGTGGGGTAGCCTTAGGCCTCAATCACACGTCCATAATTCTGTGCACAAATGCAGACAGAACATAGGACCAATATATTTCAATGGCCCCGTTTTCACATCCATACGTGTGTATCCGTCCGTGATCACTATCTTCAATGCAGAGTTCCATGAATTACGAAGACATTCACAGACATGTGAATATACCCTTAGTCTCCACTCTGAAAAGTCACATGATAATCAGCGCCAAAGACATGAAGTGGCGTGCAACTTTTTACATACAAAGTTAAAGCCAAAAAATGGCTTAAATAGAACTCTGATAATAAATCCGCTCCTATGTGTTCGTAGATGTGCAAAAATCTGTGCACGTCAGTTTTCTAATTTACAGTGGTGGATATTCTGTTAACAACAGAACAGTGTTTTTTAGCCCGCCCCAAAGAAAAAAAAAACACCAATGCTTTTTTTTGTATATTTGCATTTTTTCTGGCATTTTTTTGCTGTGTTTTTTTCTGGAGCTTTTGACTTGTGTGAATAATCTTGTTTGTGGTTTACTCATCTTTGTGTGCTGAACTATTTTTTTCCACTGCCATCACATGACCTAGCTACTGGACCACAAAATGTGACAAAAATGCCCCAAAAAAACAACAGCGTTTTTGAGACAACCAGAACGATCTCATTGAAGTCTATGGGAGGAAAGATGCCACAGTTTGCAGGGGGGAAAAGGCACACCCTCAGCATGCTGTCTCAAAAACACCAGAGAGGAGAGAAAAACTCCACACCAAAAGACAACATGGGGGACATCTATCAAACATGGTGTAAAGTGAAACTGGCTCAGTTGCCATTGGTGAAAATAAATGGCAGATTTTGGAAAAGCAGGTCGTAAATAATAAGCATAGGAATTACAGCCGTCATTATATGGAGTGTGCACCGCACAATGCAACGGCTGTATTTTAATAAATAACATCCACAAATAATGTTTATGATCATTATTTGCAGCCGCTATTTTAAATTAAAAGATGTTGTGTTGACATAGCCTTAAAGTGTAGAAAGTGTGTAAAACACATGAATTTGTGAATTGATTAGGTCATATGATCTCTACATATCCCAATAAGGCTATGTTCACACGTTTTTTTGGTTCTGTTTAAAAAGACGTCCGTCATTTTAAGCATGAAACAACGGACATCATTTAGCAGCATGGCCTTCCCTTAGTGCAATGACGGCTGCTGGTACATTATTCTAGTTTGGGATTACTAATTGCCCTTTGGGTGTGACCTGTTTGAAAAGTCCATTGAATTTAATAGTAAAAACGGAAAAAGAACAGTGACAATAGAAAGACTGTGTTTGAACAACTAATAAAAAACGTCCACTGTTTGCAAAAGACGTCCAAAAATAATTGTCATGCTCATTATTTTCACGTCAGCGGTAATAACATCCGTTATTTAATACATTGTGTGCATTGGACGTCCGTCATTACATTGACTTCAATGCATTGCATTGAAGTCAATTCAATTGCAGCAAAAACTGACGTCTTTTTAAATAGCAAAAGCAGCCGCCTTTCTCTTTTTTTGATGTTGTGTGAACATAGCCTAAAGGACAGCAAACTTCTATTGTGTATTATGAAACACTAAAGGCACTTACTGGTAGAAAGGATGTGGGAGGGGTTCGACTGCTATAATAGGCAGTAAGCCACGCTCCCCGGTGCTTAGTGACTGTCCCTCCCATGAGGACTCATCACCAACATCTTTAACATATACCACATCATTGACAGACACTGCTAGGAATTCTTTATCTTCCTCCACTTGTGCACCAGCATCGTGTACAACAGCTCTTGCATAGAAGCATCCTACAAGACATAAGATTCCACCATTAGTTGGTTTGACAATAACAATAGGCTATGATAATGCAATAAACATGACTTGGACATGAGGATACACTTATTGCAAACAGTCAGGACCCTATTTATGGCTTATGCTGCTATAGCCACTGACCCTGAATTTGCCTCAGTTAAACATTTATTTACACTTACCAATAATGGTCATAATTTGTATATATGTTATCAGTGGCTCAATTTATAAATGTAAATGCCTCTCATGACTCATGGCTAGGTATTATCCTCAGAAAGTGGCTGGATAACAACCAGCAGAAGCTAAATAATACCAATACACTGTATCTGAATAAATAACACAGAACACGGACGGACAGGGACAGTAATTCTAATCACATGCATACCAATGCCTTTATCGCAGAAATATCTACCTTGTTCCAATCCCTGGCTGTAGCACGCAAAGTTACAAGGATTTCCTCATAAATTTTTTTAGAAAATTTTACATGTCCACGTGTGAACATCCCCTAATAATGTAAGGGTGCCTTTACAGAGAGAGAGATTTATCTGACAGATTTTTGAAGCCAAAACCAGGAACAGACTATAAACTATAGACTGAGGTTTCTCCTCTTTTAAAATCCATTCCTGGCTTTGGCTTCAAAATCTGTCAGATAAATCTCTCTGTGTAAAGTCACCCTCACAGCCTGTGCACTAGGGCATAATCTACACCTGTGTGCAACACTGTGCCACAGCTCTCTATAAGCCGTTGACAGTATGGGGGAGGGCCAAGTCCTGAAGCTCTAATTGACTTCAATGGGCTCTTCAATAGACTGCATAAAAAAAAGTGAAATGTCACTTCTGTTTTGCGAGTTCCCTGCCTCCCATTGAGATCAATGAAAGTGTGGTTTGAGACTGTGTGGTTTTCACCCTGGAAATCAGCATGCAAAGAAATATGCTGCTATAAGCCATGTGAACAAAGCTTAACGTACCTTCTTGAAGAAGCAAACCAAGATACAGTGTTGCCAGTTCATCTTGATTTACAGATACTTGAATTTCTGTGTCTTCAACCAAGGCAGCATTCAACCAGTACCTCTCATCGAAGAGCAGATGTTCCAGAGTGCAAGCCACAATACCTGGTATAGCATAACCAAATATTCAACATTACTTTCACAGAATCATGTGCCAAGATGTTACAGACCAATTTCTTTAGAAGTATACTATGAATATGATGAATATCTTATAATGTGCTGCTCGGTACGTGGTCCAAAGACAAAACTAAATGCAGAATAATAATAATAAATTCTCATGCACCGCAATGTGATAAAGGGAATTATAGTGACATCTAGTGGCACAAAAAAGAAGCTGCAGTTATTTTAGTTTTATACACTAGCTCAAAAGCTATAACCAAGTCACTAGTAAAATATATTTAAAATTATATATTGCAATACATTAAAAGATTTCAGAAAGAAGCACAAGTAACATTAAAGTGTCACTGTTGTTTATTTATTTATTTATTTTCAGAAATCAATAGTACAGGCGATTTTAAGAAACTTTTAATTGGGTTCAATGTCACTAAAAAGCAGTTTGAAGCTCTCCCCTCTGTCTTCATCATTGTGTATGGAGAGGGGAGGGGTGGAGGTAGATGAGGGACCAAAGCAGGACAACAAAGAGTTAATTTACAGCTACATCACCGGCTATCTCCTCTCGCAGTCAGCACTGACCTCTCTCTGCTGCCGAATCATCTCCCTTCTCCCCCTTCCCCCCTCTATAGAACAGACAGGGTTGTGTCTGATGCAACAAGTCACAATTTCCCGATATTTTGCAGTGAATGGAAAAGAGGGGGGGCTGGAAAAAGTCTTTTTGAATGCAGATAATGGCATATTTGCCTAATAAACCAAATTACAAAGTTCCTTAAAAACGCCTGGACTATTGATTTCTGCAAAAAAAAAACCACAACAGTGACTCTTTAAGTACACAAATAAGAGTACCATATGCCAATCCAGTTGGCACTACTGCAATTCCTATCCAAAGTCCACATCCAAAACATATATGTGCAGAGAGCTTAAAGCGACTCTGTACCCACAGTCTGACCCCCCCCCCCCCAAACCGCTTGTACCTTCGGATAGCTGCTTTTAAAGTTATTGTCCTAAAAAACAACTTTTAAACTTGCAGCCCTGTGTCAAATTGGTGTGGCCTAGAGTATCGATGCATTAGGCTTGCACCACCTCTCCGTCCCTCCTCCCCGCCCTCTTCACCATTAGGAATGCTCCAGGCAGGTTTTTTACTATTCATCACCTGTCTGAACACTGCTCAGGTGCCTTAACAATCCAGCTCATGTGCAGTGTTCACACAGGTGATGAATAGGAGAAAAAAAGGAGCGTTCCTAATGGTGAAGAGGGCGGGGAGGAGGGACAGAGAGGCGGTGCAAGCCTAATGCACAGACACTCTAGGCCACAGCAATTTGACACAGGGCTGCAAGCTTAAAAGTTGTTTTTTTAGGACAATAACTGCATCACCTGCCAAATGGACCCCAGGACAGATCTTGGATTAAAAGCAGCTATCTAAAGGTACAAGTGGTTTGGGGGGCAGATTTATTTAAAGCGACAGAGTTGCTTTAAATAATGGAGTAAATGATGGTGCTCAGCTAGGTGGCCAAAAGTGGAAGCGGAGAGAATCAAGAATATCAGATAGGTAGGGATTCCAGGAGTTGGGCCCCAGCCAATGTTGATGGCCTATCCCAAGGATCAAATCTGATCAATACTAAATTCATACAAAATGATACGCGAGATAAGAGAGAGATTATTCTGAAATTATGTTCTCACACAGAACAGAGCTTTCTGCCAGCAAAGTCATTTTATTCCACTGTTATCGAAAATGTTGACATTACCTAGTGAGAGATAAGTAGTAAATTTCCAGATTTCCTCTATAGTCTTGAAGGTAACAATAAAAATATCATTCTGTGCTTGGATAGATACTAGCCGGGCAGACAGCTCCTAAGAACAGCAATAAAAATAAGTTTATAAAAATTTAAAACACATTATGCAAATTAGTGGGTTTGCAATGTAATTGTAATATACAGTATATATTTTTTTTTAAATCGCATTTATATAGAGGCCCATGTCACCTGCCACCAAGCCAATGCTATGTAAGCTATAACCATCATGTTACAGAACAGGAAGAGCTGAGCAGACTGATGTATATCTTTGTGGAAAAAGATTCAGTATAACTTGTAACATGTTAGTTAAAGTCCCTGTTCTTTCTATGTTAAAGGAGTACTCCATACGGGAGACGTTTTTTTAACTATGGCTGGGGCGATGGTGGATTTAATCAATGATGTCAACTTTAAGGGGTATTCCGAGAAAAATTTACTTTTAAACACTCTTCCGCCATACTTAGCTCTTTCCAACGCTCCATAGGAATGAATAGAGCCGCAGGTCACATGGCGACTTGAGGCTCTATTCATAACAGAATCGGTGGGTTCCGAATCGGCCGGGGGGTTCAGGGGTCGGGCCCCCTGCGATTTCCTACTTTTCCCGTAATACCCCTTTAACTTACCGGCTCCAGTGCTCAGGACCACATCCAGCTGCTTCAGTACCCAGTCACTTCCTGGTTTGAGACTGGATTTGAAATGTTATGCTTTAGGCTTGCTTAGTCAGTCAGCGGCAGGGCCCCGCTACAGCTTTAACTGGCTGAGCGGGCCTGAAACATCACATCTCAAGCCCAGCCTCAAACCAGGAAGCGACTGGGGACTGGAGCAGCTGGCTGTGGTCCTCAGTACTGGAGTCGGGGAGGTAAGTGGACAGCATTGTTTATATCCACCCCCTCCCCAGCCATAGTTAAAAAATGTCTCCTACCCAGGGTATCCCTTTAAGGAGTCCAGTGGACAGTGTCACACACTAGACTGGCTGTCTTAGCATGGAAACAGAGATTTCACTAAATAAATTATGAGTCATACTGAATATTTTCATCTATCAATCTTTCATTTTTCATCTATTTTTCATCTATCAATCTTCTCAGCTCCTTCTGCTCTATACCATAATGCCGATAGCTTAGGTAACATTTTCATAGTGGCAGGTTCCCTTTAAATGTTTACATTAAATAAATAGCAAAATGAGTTGATAAATTAGCTCAAATGAAGTCAAATTCTCACCAAATGAGTATAGAACAGTCCAATGCTGATTTCCCAAAGCTACACCAGCAAGTACAGTATAAACACTGGAAAATTCAGCCACTATTTTACTCTTGTGAGATTTTCTCCCGATATGCCATCTCTTTTTAAAGATAAAAATAATGCAAACAGGGCCGTTTCTACCATGAGGCAGAATGAGGATTCGGCCTCAGGTGGCAGATTCTTGGGTCCTTTAGGGGGCGGCACAATTCTGCCCTGTCATTTCCGCAAGTCAGTGTGACCTACCTAAATGACAGGGCCGGCACTGCTTGCTGAGCTCTGCTGGGACTGCTGGCTCCTCCCTCCCCCACATCACATGTTGGGCAGGGGGGGAATAACACAGGTCGGAGCCCTGACGGATCGGCCTCCTCTCTGCTGCTGTCATCTCTTCACTTTCCACACAGGAGCAGCAGTAAGTTACTGTAGGGGCTACATGAGAAATTGTTCTGGGTCTATGAACAGCTCTGAACATCACTCACATTACTGTATTTGCACCTATTTGCCAAGTATTGTGGTAAAATTGCTGCGATTTTGCACAAATTCGTCAGCCTTTTGTAAGTGATGTGTCAGGGCTGATGAGGCCAAAGAGATATCACAAACTATCATTATCTATCTGCAAGGACCTGAAATGACCTTCCTAATGATGTCTTCAGGTCCTTGCAGGTAACATATAGAAGAAATCTACATACAGCATACAGGAGAAATCTACTTACAGCATACACCAGACGACCTACAGAGAGGAGGGAATAGTGACTGGGTAGGGGGCAGTATAAAGGGAGCAGCATGTGTGAGATGGGGGCTATATATATGGAGGATGCCATAGGGAGCAGTGTATAAGGGAGAGGGGATCTCTGATGTTAACAGTGTTACTGGGTCTCTAAGCCTGGCACTATTAGGCTCCAGAGCAAAACTGGCAGAATTCTCCGCCGTGGAATCCTGCCAGACTCCCTGACATAATGACAGTCTATGGGAGGCCTGTGCGGCTCCTCTCTCTGCGCTGAAGAATGGACAGTTTTACACCATGTGAACGGAGCCTTAGGGGGTCTCCCTCTGCCACCACCCGAGTCTAAGACTGGTACTAATAGATGTAGTGTAAACTTATCGTATACAGTTCTATATGTGATATATTCATTTCTGGTACTACTGCTGTATAGTTCTGCATGCAATATGTTCACTGTTTATATACAGTCTTTTTTGGGGGAAGGCGCAGTTTCCATTTTCGCCTCAGGCAGCAGAAAACCTAGAATTGTCGCTGAATGCAAAGGCACTATAAAGTGATAACCATACTACTATAATGTTTTGCTCTTGCTGTTTATAGTATATCAAGCAGAGGGAAAATTTTGCAATCTTTATAGTTGGATATCAATAATGTCTTATAATAATGTGCTTTTTAGTGGACTATACCATTACATTCCTTGCCATTGCAAGGCAGAATACAGGCTGGTATTACCAATAACAGTATACAGATTCCAAGTTGCATCTCACCTGTATAGCTTCTAAGAATGGACTACTATGGGATGGAATGTAGTCACTTTCTTCTTACTGCACATGGTGACTTATGAATGGTAAAGTACAGGTCAACAAATACTGTCTTGGTTACTGTTATGAACTCTGCTTAGCAGTTTCTCTATGGACTTTGGCCAATGTTTTCTGGCAAGGTGCCCACACTTGCTGACCTTTGTATGACACAGAATGGAATGAAAGGTCTGTACTGCAGCCCAGCTCTGGTATTACTGAACAGAAAGGCTACTGGGAGGAAAGGACATTCCTTTACAGCTTTAGTTGTTTCACCTTTATAACAAATAGAGACTTTTTCTGCTGGGATATTTGTAACTATACTTATAATTGTTTTACAGTTCCATCAACATTTATTGCTGGACAGTGACACCCAGTTATATTTCTGCTGCTTATGTACACATTTTATTTAGTATTTACTGGATATGGCGGGTTTTTGTAGAATACACACACAATTGCTTCATTGCTACACAATGGGGAGATTTATCAAACATGGTGTAAAGTGAAACTGGCTCAGTTGCCCCTAGCAACCAATCAGATGCCACCTTTCATTTTCCCATAGAGTCTGTGAGGAATGAAAAGTTTAATCTGATTGGTTGCTAGTAGGGATGGTCCGAACTCCGTTCGGATCGGGTTCGTACGAACCCGAACCCTCGGTAATGATTCCCACTGTCTGCCCGCTCCGTGCAGCGGGCAGATCCAGCGGGAGGACCGCCTGGAAAAATGGGATACAGCCATAGCCATAGGCTGTATCCCATTTTTCCAGGCGGTCTTCCCGCTGGATCCGCCCGCTGCACGGAGCGGGCAGACAGCGGGAATCCGATGCCGAGCGTTCGGGTTCATCCGAACCTCGGCGGGTTCGGACCATCCCTAGTTGCTAGGGGCAACTGAGCCAGTTTCACTTTACAGCATGTTTGATAAATCTCCCCCAATAAGTTTCCTTTTTTAGTTTAATAAATTAAACTGTGGCTTACAAATATTTTTTTTTTTACTCTACCAGGTTCAATAGTAACAACAATTCAAACACATATGGAAGAAAGAGGTGTGTCTCCTGAAATGTCCGCAGCAGATCGGCATGCCTGAGTGTTATGGATGTTAGACATCAGTTCTGAGCCTGTTTGTGTGCTGTGTTGGACTATTAAAAAACTACAACACAATTATTGAAAGTTTCAAAAGTTAGTATAGCCTCTTTATTTAGAAGTCTCGTGTGTAATGAAGTGAAACAATTGAGGTCTTTATCATAGAACAGCACTATGGATAAGGGGACTATCCACAAGAACTTTCTTTTTTTTTCCAGCAAACATTTAGGCCAGGTTCACAATGCGTTTTTTGATCCGTTTATAGAAAAAGGGATCTAAACAGATGTTTTCAGGGTTTTTTGGTCATGGTAAGTACATGGTAGATGGTAAGTACATGTGATGACCATGACTAAGGGTGCCATGTGCAAAATGTCCAAATGCTGACTAAGATTTGTTCTTGTGGATACAGCTGAGCTTGCTGTTACATGGTGCTGGCTCCTGGATTCAGAACAATTCAAGATCTGATTAATTAGAAACATAGGAACATAAAAGCAGAAAAAGACCACCTGGTCTATCTAGTCTGCCCTTATATTATTTCTTTTCTTATTTTTTACCAACCACTTCTGCTAGAAGTTTCTTCCAAGCATCTACTACTCTATAACTTTTGTATAAGAGCACTATGGCTAAACAATATGTTTGTTATTGACTTTAGTTGGTGTCATACACACACCATGAATATTACCTATGAAATATCACAGGCTCTATTATTTATTCTCTATCGCTGATGTTATAAATGCTTATAATATTTTTATTATAAAAATTATTTTTATTGAGGTTTTTTTGGGGCAGTTGGGGGCTGCTTTTATTGATTTTCATATCTGTATTGGGTCTGTATCTTGCAATTGCAGTGAGCTGTTGCATTTCTCTGTGTTTTTGTGTGTTTGCAACTTCAGCCATAGGAGAGCTGATCACATTTGTCTTTTTTTCTGTATAATATTTTTATATTGTCCAGTTTGTACCAAAAATATCTGTCTCTCATCACACATTCTTTACTAAATCGAATCACTGTACACCCACAATTTTAGAGATCTGCATGTATCTGCATCTGTCATATAAGCGTTAAAACATAACATATTTGAAAACAATGATAAAGTTTAATTATCATTATTCTTTACAATATAAGTCTACCTTGAATAACAGCAGCATTTCCTTGTTATCATTTTCGAGAGCCCAAAGAGTCTTCCTAGCTGCCTCCTGCAGAGGGACATTAGGGCCCAGGGTGGAGCGTCGCAGGATGGAAAAGGACAAGGAGATTTCTGTAGAAAACAGGAAGGGCAGAAACAGGAGAGGAAACGAGCAGTGTTTACTTGGTAACTGTGCTGTGACAGACAAAATACCTGAAGAGCTAACACAATACCAACAACCCCTATACAGTCTTATCAATGTCATGCTTTCTGCTTGCACTGGATCCTCTACAGGGTTGCAGTGGGCTCTCTAGAGCCAAAGAATTGGAAATCAGTTCTGTATACCTTTTTGTACTAAAATTAAATAGGCTTTCGTTCACAAAAAAAAGCAAAGGACATATATGCAAAAAAAAAAAAAAAAATTGCCACATATTCAGCACTAGATGCATGTGAACAGTATGATGCTGCTGCAGGTTCAGTGACCTCCTAGCTAGGCAGCATAGGAAACACACACACACACATCACAGATGTAGACTTGCACAATTGTTTGCCATTTCCGGGCTTTCTTTATAACAAATGTATTTAAAACTTGGCGACTATACATGGAGACTATACAAAACTGTCCAACTGACTGTTCAAATTGGGCAGGTAGTGGGTAATAAATAATGCTATCTCCACAAATCATAGGCAGGAGCCATTGAGAGACTTTAAGGTCATGATAGCAGGAACCAATAATATGTTTGGTAAGAAAGTTTCCAGCCTAGATGTGTCTACATGCAAAGACTAGTATATACTACTTCAATTAAATAACCGAGTTCCACTCATCGTAGTATCAACATACAGTTCCACAAGTTTTCAAGGAATTCCTTATAAATGTTACACGTGCCGCACAGGTGAAGGAATGCCAGTCAAGCCTCCAGTGTATTGAACACTCAGCCTAAGCTTACATGCTGAAAAAATGACTAAATAAACCATGAGTTTGACATCTATGTGATATACTCATGTGTAACATTTATAAGCAATTGCTTGGAAATTTGTGAAACTGTTCTCCTAGCCTTTACCAAGGCCTTGAAGTTTTTTTTGCAGAACAAACTAGACTGTTGGCACACAAATTACCTTTTTGCCCAAATCTTTGCTCAATTGACGCTTCCCTTCTTCCTAAGATAAGGCCATTCAACCCAATTGCATTGACTTCTCTGGTACAGTGATGGAAAAAATATTATTGGTCTGATCCAATGGTGGTATAGTGTGCGTTCCCTTTCCTGGGACCTTTTTCTAGACACAGATATTATTTGCCCAATAGTGAAAAAGGCTGAAGAGAAAAATCATGGTTCTTAATTTTACAAGACAGCCCTTCATAAAAAAGACATCACCAAAGCCTCACTGTTCCATGGCAATTCTGATGCCAGGGTACGGAACTTGATGGCAAACTGACTGTGGAATCCAATTCTGTTAGGCACAGCAGGACAGATTCAGCAGAAGAGGTGCAACCAGGTTATTTGTAGATCCTCCAAAAGGTAGCCAGGATAAAGGTAAGGAAAACACAACCAGGTCACCGAGCTTCCTGGTTAAAGCCTCTTCTGAGTAGGGAAATTACCAGGTTCCCTAATTTGACTGCTACCCTTAACCCCCCCCCCCACACACACACACACAAACACACACACACACACACCACCACACACAAACACACACACACACCAAGCATTTAAGCACTTAGACCTGTGCATGCAGGCATTGGTTGGTGACTGCCTTATTTGTAATGATGGCCGGACCATAAGAACAATGAAGCACTTTGCCTCTCTGCAATTTTGTCTCGCACCCCCTCCTGATAGTGTGTAAGCTCATGCATGCGAGCAGGGCCCTCACTCCTCATGTATGGATAACTATATGTATATCTCTGTAATGTCTATATTTGTCTGTGTATGTACCCCCAGAATTGTAAAGTGCTGCGGAATCTGTTGGCGCTATATAAATGAATAAAAATTATGAATTATTATTACTATTATTATTATTATTATTATTAGACTCCATGCCAGAGGTAACAATGGTGGCAGAAGCAACAACTGGAGTAGCAGATGGCTACATTGCATCCAAGTGATTGAAGATTACCTGGAGGAGCAAGCCTGAATAAATTGTCATTGACATAAATTGTCAATAATTGACATATTGTCATAAATTGTCATAGTCATGTTGGACTACTTGTTCAGCCAGTTCGTAAATTTCTATAGACAGGGTGGTTGATGTAGCAGTGCTTCTGAAATTTATGGCCTGCTGGTACTGTTACAGTTACTGTTATGTTTGAGCACTGTGGATTCTCTAAGCCACAATCTGTTTGGCACTGACTAAAGAGAACAAATACCCATCGACTCTTTAGGAAAAAAATTAATGCCTCCTATAACTTTTCATTTTTATATAAAAAAAAACACATGCAAACACACATATCTGGCATTGTTTTTTCCATACCAAGCCAAACTAAAAAAACTATACCGTTATACTACATGGTGAATGCTGTAAAAAATTACTCTCCAAATTAGTGTACCACGTGGTAAAGTGGAGGGGCCAGATCACCTGTGAAGGAGATGAACAGAGACATTCCTAGGTGGCAATAAATAAAATGAACTCCTAATTCTTATTTCTCAAATATAAAAACCATACAGCCCAAAATGGCATAAGCACACAGAACAGAATGTGAAGTCATGTATATGTGGGCATAACTAAAAGCCACAGAGGCTTGAAATGCATCAATATGCAATTTCTCATGTCTGTCTTGATCTCGTTTAATGCCCCCATTTAGTTGTAATTCCCCTTGGGACCCCACAAAATAATAATGCAAGTTGGTGCTCCCACTAAGAAATAATGCCCCTTGGTGCTTCCCACATAGTTTTGTTCTTTAGTAACCCCGCTAAATAATAATAAGCCGTAGTTTTGCCACTCAACACTGGTGTCCCCTTTCCACTCAATACTGGTGTCCCCCTTAGTACTCTGGCCTTATAGTTCTCCCCCTGGTGTACTGTGCCCCTTAGTGCTCCTCTATGCATTACTGTGCCCCTTAGTGCTCCCCCCATGCAGTACTGTGCCCCTTAGTGCTCCTCTATGCAGTAATGTGCCCCTTAGTGCTCCTCTATGCAGTACTGTGCCCCTTAGTGCTCCTCCATGCAGTACTGAGCCCCTTAGTGCTCCCCCCATGCTGTATGGTGACACTTGGTGCTCCCCAGGCATCACATTGCCCTTACACTCAGTATTGTGCTTCTACTCTCAGTAACAATAGGTCTTTTCAGTGCCCCCTTTGTCTGGTGATGTATTATGGCCCAGAAAAAAAGAATCGTGCTCAGCTATCTCTATTACTGCTCCCCATCTCTGTAGCCTATGAGCCAGGATTCCCAGGCAGGAACAATGATGTCATATAATCACCTGCCTGCCATCCAATGCAGGAAAAGATCTCAGCCCAGCGCCTCATAGGCTGCTGATGTGAAGTCCCTGCAGTCGAGATTGGCAGTCGCTTAGAAATCTGGGATAGTGGGCAAAAAATCGAGGGCTTCCATTCTTAATGCCTGGTGCTAGCAGGGTAGTTAGGAACAGAGATCAGGATCAGGTGCCAGTTGTCTGCTACCATTCTACAGCCACCCTCAAGAGGAGTTGAGGCTGGATCAGGACTTCCTCAAGTAAAATGAGAAAATAATGCAGCTCTAAACCTTAGCATTCTTATTGTCTCTTATCCTGCATTCAAGCCCATATAAGCACTTTAATTCAGGTATAAAGCTACAAGCTTTATAGATGTATAATCATTTCTAAGCTGTGCCCTGTTGCTAGGGAAACAAAAATATTGTAAAACAAATGTTTCTTTCGAGCCTCATGTATAGTATTTAGATAGTGGAGAGATTTAGGCAGCATGAATGTTCTGTTGCTTTTCTGATCTTGGAAGGCACAGATAAACATGATTTGGACAGAATATCTGTATAAAAATATAGGAAACAGCATTAGTCAATGCTTTACATGTATTTGAATAGTGAATAGTTGTTAAAGTAGATTTTACTTTAAGCAAAGTGACATGAATTTAAAAGATATCCATGTAGCTGAATAAAGCTGTATGTGGTCACTGCAGGGAATACGTACAGTTACACAGAGCCTATTCAAATGAATGGAAAAACATGTAACCTATTGTACTGCTGCCTACAGACTCCAGGAAAAGAACATTTTAAGTAAGCTAATTTTTTTTCTATATGTAGTTCTGCAAAAACCTTTCAGAGGTGAAAAAAAATCTTTTTGTTAAGTCTCACTGCCGAGGCTCATAGAGGAAGAAGATAGCAACACTATGATGTCCGTATGCACTAACAATGAATATGGAAAGAGATAGTCCCAATAGAATCTATAATCCAATTTTCTAGAAAGACTCTCCTTAGCTAAGACAATTCTCCTCCAAAACAATGTCCAGTAATTTCCATATTGTCACTTATTTTATAATCCCCATTTAAGGCCCTTTTTCTGGATTATTGGCTGAAAGATTGATTATTTCCTTGTGAAAACAACTAGGAGATCAGCCAACAAAAGCTTGTTTGTTGGTTGATCACATCTTCAGTTCAGCCCTAAGGATCATTGTTTGTCCATATAATACCTCTATGTAGACAGAAAACATGCCATTGACAGTAACATGTGCCATCAGCATGGAAGCCAATAATCCCAAGAATGTTCCTGTGGCCAATAACTCCCAATATTTGGCCTATGTAAAGGATCTTTTCAATGAGCGCTGATTAACATGTAGATTGTTCTTGTATTGGCACTTATCTGCACCTTACCTTCCTAACAATGACAGTAATTGAATGAAGAACATTTTTATGTATATCACATACTATCTGATTATTGTGTCCACTAATACAAAATGGTGACTGCTGTAATCTGCCATTTTTGGTTACACTGTATCAATAATGACTTCATGTACACTTAGGGTACTATTACACGGAACGATAATCGTTGTCAGCTGGCAGGCCACTCTGAAGTTAGAGCGCGCGGGACCCGTGGAGAAGAAGACCGCAGCAGCTGCCCTGGAGCATGGATAGGTAATGTATGTAGTTTAACAAGGGCTGCAAGGACATCGGTAACGATGTCCCTGCAGCCCTTGTTTAACGATTATCGGGCCGTGTAATAGGTCCAGTAAACGAGCGACGATCTAGCAGATCGCTGCTCATTTACAGGTATTATTGGGCCCCCATCGGCCCGTGTAATATCACCCATAGTCTAAAGAGTGTAATAAGAATATAAAACTCTTAGAATAATTTATTACTTTACTTTTATAACCTGTCCATCAATTTAGAGCAAACAAATGTAAAGATACAATAACATTACATATTAGGGTCAGCAATAAGTAGTTATTGTTAGAAATAATATAGAGATAAATATAATGATTATGGCTCCAGATTGATTTTTCTACTGGATCACCTTGTCTATCCAGCCACTTACCTGAAGTCTATGTACAGTGCAACTGTTACTAAACTACTATCACCAGACCTATAGCTTTTAGAGATATTTACTTACTGTACATGCTCATACATTAAAATAAGCTTACTCTAGTTTTCTGTAAAATAATATAGTCTTGTTGCTTATATCATACAATGTTTAAGCAACACAGAGCCTTAAAAGACTCATTTGAAGAATGTGTCTGGTTTTACACCAGTTATTACCAGTGACATATCCTTCTCCCACTCCCAGGGAGATAGTTTCCTTCCCCAGTGGGGTCTCCTCTGCCACAGAAACTAGCTCTGAATCCTCCAGGTCATCTATGGAGACAGAAAGGATGGATATTCTTCAGACAAAACTGAAATAGCCATTCTTGCAAAATATACCAGTGTTTCGAATTAAAGCATTACTGTAATTAAAAAAAATGTTCTGAATAACAATGTATTTGTTAAGATACAAAATAAAAAGATAATTAATAATAAAAAAAAAAAAAAACTTTTGACAAGTCAAGAGACATATCACAAGTTGTATTGGAATCTGGTTGTTCAGGTACCCAGTGACTGCTAGAATAAGTTCTGAGAAGCGCCCAGCTGAGTGCTTCTCCACCCAACTTGTTGCAACTCCATAGACTTACTATAAGGGCTCGTTCCCACTGAGCAAAAGCAGCTGAATTTCTGCGCTGAATCAGCGCTGAAATTTCAGCCGTTAAAATAGGTGCAGAGCTAATTTCCATTGTGTTGAATGGAAATTCTGCTCTGCAGTTCACACAGTGGAATTTCCGCACTGAACTAATCCGCTTTCCGCCAGAAGAATGAACATGTTCATTCTTCCGCTAGCGGAAGCCTATACAAATCAATGGGGCTCTGATTTTCTGTTTCAGCGCGGATTCAGCGCGGATTCAGCGCGGAATACAAGCGTAATACAAGCGTAATACAAGCGGAAATTACTCGCTGAATCAGCGCGGAAATGGGGAAAAGGGGGGGGAGGAGGATTCTAGTATATGTTCTGGTATAGTCTAGTTTACTCACCAAATACTCGCTGAATTTCAGCGCTGAATGCATGCGGATTCAGCGCGGATTCCTCGAGTATTCCGCGCTGAATTTGTCAACAGCTGATTACAAGCTGAACACTTTCCTAGCAGAATACGCAGGGATTCTGCTTGCATTCTGCTTATATTCTGCTCGGAATTCAGCGTCAGTTGATTTCAGGCGGAAATATTTCCTTGCGTAATCCGCTCCTTTTGCTCTGTGTGAACGTAGCCTAAAAGCTCCTACAGCAAGATGGAGAAAGCAGTGAACTGGTGGGAGAAGCGCTCAGCTGAGTGCTCCTCCCAGCTTGCTCTAGTGATTAGTTGGGATCTGAACATCCATATCCCAGCCCATCAAAACGTTTCACACACCTGTATGATACAGCATCTCTATGACATGTCAAAAGTTTAGTTAAATTATATTAAGTCTTAAAAAATAATATCTGTGGATCTAATAAGGAATATATACTCTATATATACATTATATATCAAGTAAGATTGTATTATACTTTATTTGCTTGTCTCATCTTTATCCTACATTAGTACTGTTCTTTGACTAATAAGAAAACGTTAAAAGGTATAATAGCAAACTCATAAAATAGTTTTCATATCTACAAGTAACTAGATGGCTCATAGTTTTCTCTTGTGTCTATGGTTTAGTAGCTGGTGACTTGAGAAAAATCTTTAAAGGGAAACTATTAGCAGGTTACAAGTATCTAACCTGCTGATATGTCTCTATAGCGCATAGGGCACCTGGGATAAATGTAAGTTTCTTACCTTGACTCTTGGCACTGTCTTTGTGGACTTTGTAGTTTAATCTATATGCTAATTAGATGGTTTGGTGCACTGGAGGCGGTACTACCACCCTCAGCCCCAGCAGGCTCACCCCTTCTTATAAATATTCATCCAGCACTGTTCAGTGATGAGTGTGAGAGTGACGTCACTGCAGAGCGCTGTCCCAATGTTCATTAAAATGGGCCGTGCAGGTGAGGCAGATCAGTGCACTGAGGGTGGTAGTGCCACACCCAGTGCACCAAACCACCTCATTAGCATATTGATTAAACTACAAAGTCCCCAAAAATGGTATAAAGCATAAAGGTAAGAAACTTATCTTCATCCTCAGCAACCTGTACCTGCTATTTTTTTCCCCCTTTAAAAAAAAAATTAAAGGGAACCCGACCTCCCGTTAGAGCCCCCTATACTCATCTAATCCCGCCGGGTCCCGCTTCTGGAGGTGGTCGGGTGATGAAGATCTCAGCCGCTGCAGCCCGACTCGCGCGCTGAGAGATGAGTCCAACACCCATGGAGAATGACAGGAGAGTCCAGCGCTCCGTCATTCTCTATGAGCGTTGGACTCATCTCTCAGCGCGCGCACCGGGCTGCAGCGGCTGAGATCTTCATCACCCGACCACCTCCAGAAGCGGGACCCGGCGGGATTAGGTAAGTATAGGGGGCTCTAACGGGGGGTCGGGAGCCTGTCACCCCGGCACGGGGGGTGACAGGTTCCCTTTAAGTCCTAGGTCATCTGAAGGTGCTGCTGAGTTGCAAAAATGTAGATGGCATTCTTAGGTCTCATACAGGGACTAACAAGTTGCTCGCTTCAAGAGTTCTCTATACTTCTTCAAAGACAGTAGCAAGAAGTACAAGAATGCGTGGTGACAGATTCCCTCAAAAAACGCTACACTGATGATGAGTGAAAATGACTGGTCCAATATAGATGCTTCTTTTACAATGATAGAAGAAGAAACAATAGCAGTTATAAGATTTCAGCTAAAGAGACCACTACAAATGCATTTCTCATAAAAACAGATCTCATACTGTAAACGTTCAGATCAATGACCTCAGGAGAAACTGTTTGCACGTCATCTATAAATCCGTATTCTATACATGCCAGAACACAAAAAAAGTCCTAGAAAGAACCTGTTTTGTCTCTTGTTCTGCACTGCTTACATGGCACTAGCTTTTGATTGCTTGCACGTCATGTTAAGAAAAATAAACAGAAACTATCTAGACTCTGAGACCTGGAATCAGCACAGTCTCTTGGGGTCAAAGATAACAAACAAAACCTTTCTGTAGAGTTCTACCTGGTATATTTTGGTTGACTTGAAATGTTCATCATTATTTATTTAATAAAACCATCTTCTTCACTACCAGCAGGGACAATGGGTTCCCATTGTCTTCTGTACCATAAGTCTATGGGACAGATACTAACTAAGCTAAGAATCCTTTATGTATTATTTAATGGCGTTTAGGGGGAGTTATGAAATGCAAAATATATTTTTACAGAGGACAAGGTCTCAAGATAAGTCACCAAGGGGCATTGAAAAATGTTGTGCACTTTAAATAATTTTCCACTACCCTGAACCTATAGGTTTGGACTAACAGCTGTTCTTCTAATATCTTTTTGCCTGTGTGAATGGGCAGATGATGGGCAGTTATGTCACCTGATGGGCCTATTTGATGCCTCTACTTAGAATGTTCTGATTACAGGCATCATCACACTTTAAGATTACAATTTTTCCTTATATTACCACCAGGGCAAAACCATGTTCTGAAATTCACAAATTCACAAAGCCACAGTTAGGTGATTTGCAAATGCTAGAGGCTGCAGTGACACATCCTTAATTGTTTGTAGCATCTGACCTTGCCACTACTTAAATGGGCACTGTCATTACCAATATGTAATATTAAATCAGCAGAGCAGGTGATATATTACATCACGTTGCATTTTTTTACAGTTTTCTTTATGAAGTACATTGCTATAAAACTGGCCACTAGGTGTCTCACTTACTGGAGAACTACACTCAAGGCTCCATCACTACGGGCATTTTGTCTTTGTGACAGCAAAAAATTAGACCAAATACAGGAAGTGATGTCAGTTGTTCCTCCACTCTGCACAGACCGGCCCAGTGAAGATGACTGCTGATTGGCCAGCAGCTGTACACACCCCTGTACACGCCCCTGTGCACTGCTGCAGCTGAGTAAACTAACAGCATAAATAAGGCAACCATTAACTATATATTTGCTGCGGGGGGGGGGGGGGGGTTATATGTCATGACAGGTACACTTTAAAGTGACAAGACCAGCTGCTGTAGCCCTTGTAGCTCATGATTGTTAGAGGACATACTGGGCCAAATAGTAACCGTCACCCATCTCAACCATAGCTAGTTAATTTTAGGCAATTTTATTTTCACTGTCTGAATCCTGCACATGTTTACAACTGAATTTGTACTTTATTTTTTTATTTCCTTTTTTTTTTTATTCAACACATGCTTACCTGGTAACTACATCATGCATGCTTGAAAGGAGAATAAAGCACTGCATATTAATAACCATTCTTGGAATGCTTCATTATAATTGTAATACGGTGACATACCCAAAGATGCTGTGGTTCAGATCTCATTTGCAAGCAGTACTCCCTCCATGAACATTTCCCTAGTCTACAATCTGTTATTTTGTAAAATGTATTAAGTGAGGTTAAGGCAAGGTGTAGTTAGTTGCATTTCCTTTTTTTTTTCATTGGACATTACAGGGAGCATATGCTTATGTGGCAGTGAGAGTGTTAGAACTGTTAACCTATATAGGGTTTGCAGAAAGCTACAGTATGTGCATGCCGGTAAAACAACCTCAATTCAAATGTATGTATAAAATTTTCAGTGGCAGAAATTTCTACAGTAAATCATTGGAGTGGAAAAACAACCTAAGGGCAGCACAGCTTATTCAGGTGAAAATGTTTCATGCTTGCTTACTGTTCCACCAGCAGTCTGGAAATACATATAAGGCTGGTTTTACACAAGTATAATAAAGGAACATTTGCTGCCAGGTAACACTGCTTCTCATGAGCAGCCACATGGACCCATCATATAGTATTCATCATAGATTCAGTGATACTTATGTGAAAAAAGTCTTACTCAACTCTTATTCAACAGGTGTTTTTTTAATCCAATGCTGAAGACTATGGGCCACATGTATCATCCGGCGAACGGATGATTTTTTGCGGAAAGTGCTGATTTGCGTATTTTTTTATTCGCAAATGGCCGATTTGCGAATAAAATATTCGCAAATCGGCACTTTCCGCCGAGTACGCCAGGGGGGCGGAAAGGGGGCGTGTAGTGGGCGGAACGGAGGGCGCGGACTCAAAGTCCGCGCAATTTACCATCCGTTCCGCCCAAATGTACGCCGAAAACCTACTCCAGTCCTCAGCTGGCGTAAGTTTTCGGCGCTGCGCACCGGCGCGCACGGGATTTATGTAGAGGCAGTCCGCCTCTACATAAATCTCCGTAGCGCCGGAGCTGCGGGGGCATTTATAAGTCCGGCGTAAAAAACGCCGGACTTAATAATTGCCCCCCTATAAGTATTCTAATATTAAAGGGAACCAATGATGGCAATAATACAGATAAAGGTACTTACAGTGGCCAATAGTTGTGCTAACACTCTTTCCTACCATATCTTTCTCAGCTGCTTTGGTTAGGTGCCTGAAAACAGACTTTTATTCTGGTATGTGGGTTACGCTAACTAGGAATTGGGGCAGAGACTGGGCTGTGACTAGTCAATCTGTCTGTCAGCGTGGTGAGTGACATAGAAACCAAAGCAGCCGACCAAGATATGGTAGGTTAGCACAACTATTGGCCACTGCAAGTACCTTTATCTCTTATATCTCTGTAATTGGCTCCCTTTAACTTTACAAACAATATAGAGTTCACTGTGTTTAATGTCTAACAGCCAGGTTTATGAATTGTCCAATCACCACCACAATAAGGAGCACACATTACCAACAATTATTGATGAATTTTGTCTGTTTACTAATGTCATGCAGAGGAAACTGAAAAAATAAATCTTGTATATTACGGACGCTATGATATGTATCAAAATCATGCCGAGAGCGGGGATAGTGTTTAAATCACCGCTGCACTGTAATGACACAGCCACGTGGCTGCTTCATTACAGTGCCACAAACAGGGTTTTCGCAAAGTGCCGGAAACACTCCACTACATGGCTTCCCCATCCGGGATACGGGATGAGGGAATGGGCCGTAAATATTAAACCATAATATTTTCCCATAAAACACGGTTTTATTTTCCTAAAGTGTAATTGGAAATCTGGTGCAGCTTTTTCACGCAAATTGTGTAACTCCCACTGACTTGAAATGGAGAGGAATAAACAGCATAGCATAACTGTTTCTGTAACTCCTGCTACTGTTTAGGAAACTCCCTCTAAAGTCAATAGGAGTTATGCAAATTAAGTAAAACAGCTGTCTCAGCTGTTTCTGGCTTTACATTCTTCAGCAGCCCCAAGAAGGCTAGTAGTAATGCCCCTTTAACTGAAACATCTTGTTCCCTCCTCCAATTCCCTCCCCCTTCTCTTGACTTAAGGTGCCCATATACCTTCAATAAGTGTCAATGGAATACTACAGCTATTCCTCACAAACCTCCTGGGAAAGTATGCATGGATTTTCAATGGGGAGAGGTAACCAAGCCACTGCCAGATACCTCTGCTGGTGGCTTATATCCAGTGTGAATAAAAGAATCAACACATAATCTGTCAGGTGAGAGTCTAAAGGCCCACATTCACATAGTTGGCTGTAATTTGCAGATATAACCATTTTTTCTGTACTGTGTATGAAAGGTGTTAATCCTCTATCTGCTTTCCAACTCTGGACTCCGGACATAGTGGGGATAAAATGCAACAAGACCAAAGATTTGAGCTGAATTATGCTTTAAACTATTCAACCAGAACATGTACTGCAGATTGTTAGCTTACCTGGAAAGGGCTGGCTCCTACAGCACAATGTGTAAACTATTCAGTTGCACAAATACTTTATATAAATTATTGTGTAAAATGTACAGAGCTATAGAAGATGTAAGGTATTGTGATGTGAAGATGTGAGGTATTAATAATGGTAATACGTGCCTTTTGATATACCTGATGCTATCCATGTATTATAATTCTTTACATAATAAAGGGTCATATAATACAATCATACTCTCCATACTGACAATGCATCCATTCACCAACCCACTAAACGTGCAAAAATAGACATTTACTTGCCTGATGCCATTGTTTCCACATCGGGACATCCTTCTCGTCTGTGAGGACTGCAGCTTTGCCAGTGTGTCCAGTCAGCCAGGAATCCTGAGTCGCTGCTGTCCACAGATCCTCTACCTGCAGAGGACACTGAAGATTGTAGCAAAAATTAGATGG
The DNA here is from genome assembly GCF_027789765.1 of Dendropsophus ebraccatus. Classification (NCBI taxonomy): domain Eukaryota; kingdom Metazoa; phylum Chordata; class Amphibia; order Anura; family Hylidae; genus Dendropsophus; species Dendropsophus ebraccatus. Next base: position 68,673,512 of record NC_091454.1, read on the forward strand.
AATCCTTTCATCAGTCGATACATAGTAACAGTGACAAAATCTCCCATTTCCAAGTCAATACAGACATACCCTGAAAAAAGCAGCAGAGTGTCTTTGTTATATATATGGAATATGTCAGTAGAAGGGTTAAGCTTTGCAGCAAAAAGTGTGTTCTTGAGAATTATTGTCATTTTCTTATCAGCCTGCACTTCTATATCTGTCCCAATTCCCATCTATTCAGCGCTGGTATTTCAAGTACATGGGGGGGGGGGGGTTTGTCAGTATCCATGGAGATATCTATGTTGAGAAAAGGTGAGCCTTGTTTACTGTAGGAATACGTCAGTAGAAAAAGCGTGGCAGAAAGAATAGAATTACATAACAGGGGGAAAAAAGCATAGAGAGCTGCCTGAGAATCTTTAGAATAAGGAAGAAATGCACAAAAATTCCAGAACACACCACAGGAGCAAACGCAACCGCACATGGAATCAACGCAGTTCAGAGACTCTCAGCAGCCTCTTCCGAGAGACAAGGACTCAACAGATTGTGGGAGGAAAATTAGCTAATGGCTTTATTTATGCAGGGGAACAATTGTACAGGAAACTGACATCTATGAAGCAAACACTCAGGAGATTTGTGTCTGTATTGTAGGATTGTCCCTGAGGTTCCTGTTCCTGGGAAGACGCAGGAAAAGTCAGGATGGATTGTATGAAGATGTCCCCTAAACATACAATACACATATAGGATACAGTTATACGTAGAGATATTTAAAAAAAAAAATCCTTTCTTGTAGATTGTCTGAATACAGCAAAGTGATAACTCTTTATGTTAAACATCATAGACACAATGGCATAAAATGTATGTCTTGTGAATGTGAAATAATGAATATAGTGAAAAAATAACAAGCTATAATGTAATTCCTACTGAAATACATACTGTTCACTTATATATTGGTGCAAACAATTAAATTGGGACAAGAGAGTCCAGATGCCCTTGGGACCTGTCCACCCATCTTTACATCCATTCTAGGTGAATAAGGTATAACCCCTGAACCAGTTCCTAATCCCTATAAATATTCATACTACTGCTTCAAATGCAAATATATGGTTATGTTAATGGTATGCAAGCTCTTCGCAGCATACAATGCCAATTTTCTTATTAGTTTATCCTTATTTTATTACTACATTTCCCAGGAGCATAAATTCACCATGATAACATACCAGCCGCCACTTCATCTGTTATTAGTGTTATTGAGCAGTAATATGATCTTGTTCAAAGTGCAGGGCACATAATAGGATATAGTACCCTAGGGTGTGAAGGTCAGGCCACCATCAGGACAGTACAGATGGCAGAGACTAATGTGTCTAAAAGAAAAGGGGCCCAGACTAGCCTGTTCTCTGTAATGCACATCCCAAGAGTCACTGCATTTGGTACTCACTGCATTGGTTCCAATCATTTATAAGAATAGTAATACAGACCGCAGCTAATCTTATGTATACCCCTTCAGGGACCCCCTAAATATATGATATGAGCCAGAAGGGCTGTATAAAGATCATCCTAACCCTTCTTTTGTTTCTACTAGTGGGACTGTCTTTGGAAATGGGAATAGCATAAAGCTTATATTACAATATGATCATTTTACAGATGTCAGGTTATCAGATGTCCCAAAAAAATGGGGTGCAATATGGAATATAGGAGAAATAGTAAGGGGCTATTTGACTGTATAAGGCCCAGATTTCATATAGTAGTCCACATTCAGGTACTGAGATCTCCACGGGTAACTAACAGAAAGGTCAGAAATAGGCCATAGACCACACTGGCTCCACATGAATATTTTCTAACAGTGATAAAAAGAAAAATGCATCCAAATAGAAATGTCAGAGCTTGACAGATTAGTAAAATGATTCCAGGTGTGGTCTGAATATGTCTCGCCACTAAAAGGTGTGAAAGTGCTTCCTGTACAATTAAAAAAAAGGCTCTCAGAGGCTACTTTGGGGTAGTGTACCTCTTGGTGAGAGCTTAATGAGCTCTAGACATGTCTCTATGACACATTTTAAGACAAGCTATTTAGAAGCATAAAGAACAGTGGTTATATGAGGGCAAGCACACAAGACAATAAGACTTTGGATGGCCCAGACAGACTACTACTTGAGGGTTGTTTGATCTGCCGACAGTTTTCTTGTCCACCATCCAGACACATGTCACCCCGTCATTACACCTGTGGCTCTGTCTAGACCACTGCTACTCAAAGTTTTTGTTTTTTGGGCCTCACCCTGCTGCCTCACCAACAAACACACATTACTATGCAGCACCAGATACCACGATGTGGTGCACATAATATTCCAGAGCAGCAACACCAAAGTGCAGAAATAAATATTGCTTCACCTTTAGTAAGCTAACACCACAGTGCAGAAATATACTGCTTCACTTGCAATAACCCAACAACACCCTGTACCAAATATATAACGCTTCATCTGCAGTAACCCAACAACACCCTGTACCAAATATATAAAGCTCCATCTGCAGTAACCCAACACCACATACTGCTTCACCTGTAAACCAGCCCCACAGTGCAGCACTTCTTTCTCCACAACCCATCCTTCTACTCACCTGGCAGTTTACACACACACACACACACACACACACACACACACACACACACACACACACACACACACACACACACACACAATAACATGATTCTACTCCTAACTTCCTCTTCTTGTGGCAGTTCCCTCTCCCCTTCTTACCCCATTTCTGTGCAAGTGGCACTCCTGGCACTTCCAGAGAAGCGGTTGGTGTTCCTGTCACTGTCAGAGTGGCGTGCAGCATTCCTGTCACTCTCAGAGTGGTGGGTTCTTGGCACTGTCAGAGTGATGTGCGTCTATCAGCACTGTGCACTATGATAAATGATATCATAAATTGCTATGACAAGTATAGGTAGACGAACAAAACAATGTGTGTAGTGTTCCAGTACAGGTGTGCCACTAAGTCCTTCTGCACCTCGGCAAAGTAACAGACTCATTTTTTCACAGAAGGGGATGAAGGAGTCGTTTTTTCCCCACTAGGTGTATTTTTCCCTCACTTTTGTATTTTTTATGTACAGTATATTATACTATGCACAGCTGAAGGATTGAGGGGTTAACTATTTTTTGTCATCTGCTTTGTTTTGTCCAAACACAGGTGCAGGCTTGTTTTCCCTCACTTTTCATCCTACTGTATCTTGTCTATTGTCTCTTGCACACACACAGCCTCACCAATCACAGGCTGGCTAATGTGTCCCTATAAAAAAGAGCTAGTCCCTGGTGGGAGAGTCTTTCTAGTTGATTTAGTGACAAACACAGAGCACATGTTCCTGCTGCAGAGAAGCCAGGGCCTGGCTCAGGCCAGGACCCTTGTCAGGGACATAGAGACTTATTCTTTCATGCAAGTAACTAACGCTAGCATCCAGTGCTTGACCCTCATGATAGAAGACATAGTCTGAGGAATACTTTGTCCATGCCAGGGATACCTTCAGCAACACACTGGGTAGTATTCCTGAGGCTAGGTACTGACCCCAGTAGGACAAAGCAGTGTGTAAGCCTATGTATCCTACTGTGATGCATGGCTATTCTGGGAGGTTTTGAAAAAACTGCTTAACCCAACATAGGGACATGGGACCTCATGCTACCCTAGCAGGATGGGTACCCCGACACTATAGAGCAAATGGTGATCAGATCAAAAGTATGTCTACGTGAGTATGAGTATCTTCTTCTCTCAGAAATACGCTATCTCGGCAGAGTACACTGCTACATTGGACGTCTACTCTACTCTGTTCGTACAACTTTTAATACTAGTATTTCCTGCCTGTACCTGCAGTCACCACAAGTGTGTTCATTGGACTCATCCAAACCTTGAACACAGCCTGTTTGTCCGGGGGTTGGTTCCAACACCACTCCTGGCCACTGTGACAAGTGCCCAAGTGACCCAACACCCACACAGCAGCCAAAATACTGTACAAGCTACCCCGGGTCTGAAGGAAATTTTAGGGAGGTAAGCATCCACATCACTGCTGCACATACTGCCCATGACAAACCTCCCATTATACTGCCCCACAAAGTACTTGCCCCCACAGAGTAGTTACCCCATTATTTACCCCCCAGTAGATATTCCCATAATAGTTTCTCATATACTAGTTAATTATGTCACTAGTGCCTTAAAATAGTAAATTGTCCTAGTAGTGCCGGACAGTTAATAACCCCACTAGTGACCCACAAATAGCTAATTTCTCCAAAAGTTACACATTAGTGCTGCAAAAATATTTAATTCCCCACCAGTGTCCCACAAACAGTTAAGTCCCACAAATAGTTAATTTACCACTAGTGCCAAAGGGCTTGATCTCTGAAATGTAAGACCATAAGGCTGAAATTTCCTGGGGAAACAGACTTAAAAGACATCTTTTTAATTGTGGGGCATTTTGAAGATTTTATCAGATGCACACCCCCTGTTTAGAGTGGGTTTTATAACAATAAATATGGGTGCACAAAAAGATCAGCTGATCACTGGCCCTTTTACACTGGCCAATTTTCAGGAAAATTTGCTTTCCTAAGCTCATTACTGATAACTGGCCTATGTAAAAGGCCATTAGGGTCCTTTTACACAGTCCAATATAGGGCAGAGCAAGAATGCAAGCAAGCACCAATCAGTAAGATCAGTGCTTTTTTGCAGCGCCTTTAGAAAACACAGTTTATCCTGCTGCCAGGCTGCACAAACAATCACTTTATCGTTTGTGCAGCCATCTAAACATATTGCTATTGGCCACACATCTCCTGTTTATAAAGGGAGATGTGCGACCAATAGCGAGAAGTTTCCTAGCAGCGCTCCTTCTCGATACTCGGCCCATGTAACATGGCCTTTAGATGCACTATATTTTCTATTTATTGATACATGAACATGAAATAAAACAGTAAAAAGAGTAGTTCAACCAGTCTATCGTGGAAATAACTGCAAAAACAATAAAACATAAATAAAATAAAAACAATTTACCATCTTGTATACAGTTGTTTACAGCTTCATGTTTTATACTATTACACCAATATCCCTTATCTATGTACATATCAAATGTGGTTGTTAGAAAACCATTAAACACATGTAATGATCTATGCAGCTTATCAGATGTAGATAGAATGTCAGTGTTAATAGGTATAACATGCCAAGTTTAGTTACATAACAAGCCATTTATCTAGCTAGCAATGCTCAGATGTCTTATAAGAAGCACTTTACCATTAAACTTCCCTTAGAAGTAAACCTCACTGGGAGAGTAACAATCAGTTCTAGTCAATAGGATGTGTATCAGTGAACAGAATTCAACAGCATTTTAGTTCTGGCAAAGTGGCCAAATATCTAATATCCTGCCTTAATGCTGTAGGAGAAGATACAGTGAGGTCAGCAGATCGGAAGAATCCAGCTCTCTCCAAGAAACGCCACTTAACAATCACTTAAAAACTCAAAAGCAAAGCTGAAAGGCTTTAAAGTAATTAACCCTTCAAGATCGGGTTTGTAAAAGATGTAGAAGCATAAAACTAGAAATGGGTGCGTCATAAGATACAGATGTAGAAGGCTATCCTTGACATTATTCACTTTCTACATAACAGTAGTGTGGTGAAGAACTGAGGAGGAATAACCCCACTAAAAGCTGTAGCTATCAATGTGATGATATTAGTTTATTCATAGTTGTAATATAATATAATATAATATAATATAATATATATATATATATATATATATATATATATATATATATATATGTAATTATTTGTGAACTAACCTGGACACCTGAAGTCTTTCTTCCCTACGAGGATCCCCAAACAGCAGCCCATTGGTATGAGGGTCTGTTACAGTGTAACAGCGGAGCAATGACAGTGCCCTGGGTGTAGAGCAGTGACATGACTTTGCTGTAACAAGGTCCCAGTCCTTTGCACAATGCATCTTTTGACAGCACTGCACATCTGTAGGCTGGAGGAGGAGACAGAATGGCGGAGGCCTTGTGAAAGAAGGGTAAATGGTCTAGTTTATGCAGAATGAGTTCCCTGGCAACATGGCACATTTTGCTCCCACTCCTGCTTTTAGATTCTTTGCATTCTCTTGATATTTTTGAAGATTTTTGTTCAACTTTTGTGCATTAAATATCAGCCCTATAATATACAGTATAAGTGACATGGCTCAATAGAAATAACCAATACTATACTGTATGTAATCCAGTGGTCTGCATTTGTTATGAAACTACAAGTCCCATCATGCCCTATAATCTGCAAACTAATTCTTTCTGTAGGTTTTGAAGTTTTACAACAGCTTAAAAGGAAACTTTTAGACTCTAACTTCTGCTATGTTCCCATAGGGCTGGGGATGCTGAGATGAAGATGAAGGTAATTTTCATACAGTACCTTCTTGCAATCTTGTTTTATCTTGTCTTTTTTCAGATACACAATTTTGTGTCTGTTCTTAATCTTAGACTGGGTTTACATTCATAGGTTATGTTCATACACCATAAAAACAGTGGCCATTGTTTGTATTTTATTTCTATTTGGATTGCAGGCACATTATTACTATATGGGGGCAAAGCAGGAGGCATAATTACTATATGGAGGCACAGCAGGGAGCATTGTTACTATATGGGGTCACAGCGGGGGCATTACTACTATGTTGAGGACACAGCAGGGAGCATTATTACTATATGGGGGCACAGCAGGGGGGCATTATTACTATATGGAGGCATAGCAGGGGGCATTATTACTATATGGGGTCACAGCAGGAGGCATTATTACTATATGGAGGGCACAGCAGGGGCATTATTACTATATGGGAGCACAGTACGAGGCATTATTACTATATGGGGGCACAGCAGGGAGCATTATTACTACATGGGGGCACGTCAGGAGGCATTATTACTATATAGGGGGCACAGTAGGGGGCATTATTACCATATGGAGGCACAGCAGGGGACATTATTACTATATGGAGGGCACAGCAGGAGGCATTATTACTATATGGGGTCACAGCAGAGGGCATTATTACTATATAGAGGGCACAGCAGGAGGCATAAAAACTATATGGGTCACAGCAGGGGGCATTATTACTATATGAAGGCACAGCAGGGGGCATTATTACTATGTGGGGCACAGCAGGAGGCATTACTACTATATGGAGGGCACAGCAGGGGGCATTATTACTATATGGGGGCACAGCAGGGGCAGGGGGCAACCCACATACCTACTGACTTTAGTGCACGTTTATCAAGATTCGTCCTGGTGCCAAAAAGACCTAGAAACTGCCCTGTGTAAGATGTGTTCCTCCTTATGGCCTGTCCAGTGATCCAGCAGTATATGTGAAACGCCACATGCTATAAACTAAATGGGATCCATTCAAAGATCCCCATACAAATGTACTAAAAATGCCACAAGAAAGTATGCATTGACTGCTTGTATGTCTGCCATCCATGGTTTGTACAGTGGCTCTTTAATAGAGACTTAGAGGTATTCCATATGCAGCTGTTGGATACCTACACAAGTCCTTTAAAACATCATACACAAGTTTTCCCTTAGATTCTATATGGAACATTGTGTAAAGGATTAACCTCTGCTTGCTTCCATATAACACTAGAGATTCATGAAGACCCAACTTCTTATTAAAACACAGCACCCAAAAATAATTCAGATTTGTAATATCGGGGTTTACGTGGGCCCTAAGAAAATATTTATTAAATAGTTATACTAAGATATACTGAGGTACTGTATATTCCCTCCCCAGTTATAACCTCCATTTAGTGATGAACCTTTGAATTGAGTGGTGTTTTACTGCTTGATACTTATATTGATTTCTCATTTCATATCTAACAGCTAGGTGGCAATAAGACTATTGAAGAATTAGAGGCCAGCAAAACATCTTACTGAGAGTTTTGGTTCTGAATATGAAATGTGGTCAGTTCTTCGTATTTATAGAGCTGTGGCCAACCTCCACTTACACTTTAATGGCACTATGTCTTGCTAGAGAATGTTCTTTCAAAGATACGCTGTATAATGGATCTTAGCAAACTGCACGGCATACAAAATACAAAAACTAATCCACTTCTCAGTGAAATGACTACTGTTGTCACAAGCCTGTGCCTCTACCAGTATCATAGCAATAGCTTATCTAGCCATATGATCTACATAATCTCTTCTTACGTGTAATAGCCCTATGTAATCAGTGATCAGCTACAACCAGGTAACAATTAGTTAATTGCCCTACAGCACCACCACAGGCAAAATTAGAAATTACACAGTGCCCATTCAAATCAATGGGTAATCTAGAAGGACTTATTCCAATTTATCTCCATTCTAGCAAACACATTAGGTTCCAGTGCCCCAGGGATAAAGTAATGCCCCCAAACACCTTAATGT